>NC_088362.1:33330413-33332913 GCF_034508935.2 Berghia stephanieae
AGAACCAGTTACTAAGTTGCTATGCGTCATGACGTCACGACTGTTGAACCCTATTACAATGACATTTCCACACTGGAGTCTGTATCTCTGTGTTGTGGCTTGTTGTTTGATTGAATTGTGTGATTTTGTGAGCTTTGTTCACTCGCGAAAACCATCGAGCGCTATAATGAATAGTGTTTACATGAGTGCTGTCCTCGGAATACGCTTCAACAGTCGCAACGTCACATGGTAACTTAGTAACTGGCTTTAAACTATCGGAACAATGGCGGACGGCCTTAGGAAATATTTCTCCGACGAGCATAAAGGCGTAACCAGAGGGAAAAAAACACATTATAAATCTGATCATGTTTTGACTTTAACACATTCTGATCACAAGACATATGAAAAGTTTTTGGGTTTTTTTTTTTTTTTTTTTTGGGGGGGGGGGGGTTGCCCGAGTTGAGTGATTAGTTATCACTGAAATATCACAATCAGAAATAGAAGAAATGAAAATGACGTCACTCAGCTCTTTTCTAAAATTGTCTTTTTTTTTTTTTTTGCCAGTCATTTTTATGAGTAACACGCACTAAATTCTATCAATCAGAAAATAAACGTTAAAGATTACACAGAGTTAGTGTGTTGGTCCGTTATATCCGGCTGGTGGATGTTTTAAGCTTTTTGGCTTAACGCACAGCATCAATACACTTTAAAGCTACACATAGATTTGTTTTAGTTTGATTTTGTTTTGGTGGTAGTGGTGGTAGAAAAGGGGGAGGAACAACAACAAACAACTGGAGCAACACCAATATCAACAGGATGAAGAAAAAGAAGAAGAGAATGATGAGTATGAAGAGAAATAGGATGAGAAGCTGAAGGGAGGGGGAGGGGAGGAGAGGGGAGGGAAGGAGGGAGAGAGAATGAAAGTGTAAGTGTCAAAATAGTACCCGTATAAAGATAAGTAAATTTTGAACTCATTAAGAAAAGGTCAAAGTTAGCAAGCAGTGGCGGCTATAAATAGGAGGTGGTGAAGTTTTAGCCCTTCTGTGTACCTTCTATGCGTGTCACGTTGATACGAGGTGACGAAGAAATAAATGTAAGTTTTTGTTTATGTTCTAAATTTGGTAACACAAAATACAATCCAATATCCATGAAAACAAGCATTAATATATTCAAAATAATACTAAGATGTTAGAAGCTGTAAATGGTAAACAGTAATAAACAAAAATCTGGTTTTTAAGTAATGTATTTATGGGGGTTTTTGTTTGTTTTTGTTTTGTTTGTTGTTGGCTGAAGAAGGGTTTTGAGCTGGAAATGTTCCGTGTTTGGTATTTTGTTCTTTTTTTTTTGAAGCTATTATATTCATTTCTGTTTATTTATATATTCGTATCGTATCGTATAGAACCGTATCCTATTGTATGGTATCATTTAAGAGCTAATTGGCTTTTTAAAAAATATTTCAATGCTCTTTGTAACTTTATACATTTAAAACATTTTTTTCAAGAATATAAAACAAACATTCATCGTGGTGTGACATCGCTTTTGGATCGGAAGGTCATGAGTTCGAGCCTCGCTCGGCGCATAGATGCCTCTTTGGAAAAGGCTTTTTACTCATATTCTCTCGTGTAAAATAAGTACCTGGCCGTTAACAGCGCTGTCTCTGTCCGAAAAAAAAAATGTAATATCGCCTGAGAGGCGTCATGTACCGTTCTACATGTTAAGTGGTGCTGTTGGCCAGGGACCCATTGTAATGCGCTTTGAGCACGTTTAGAGGATATTGCTCTATATAAAAGCTCAATTGCTTTTTGACAATTTTTGGTGAAAAATCGATTTTAAAATAAGTTTTTCCCATGATGGAAAAAAAGTATAGACATTTAAAATCGTCCTAAAATATTTATTTTGAAATGTACTGTTTGGGAATGTAGTTTTTGATGTTACGAATTGCGTCATTATCTTCAGGATGTTTGTTTTTACAATGTTCCTTTTCCATGATATATGCGCGTGCTGTCTTAACATGTTAGCTTTTTACAAAGAGCATGTAGGGCAAATCATTTACATATGTTTGTCTTCTATAGATTTCGTTGCTTTACTTCTTTACTGGCTTACTTTGACATCTTGAATTTTTAATTTAACTCTCTCCTTACCAACCATAGGAAAATCGTCACATTCCTAACGATGCAACCGACAATTTTCTCATTCAGATTGCTCTTGTACATCACACAATGTAAAGAAATGCTTTGATTACAGCTATAAATACTAGACACTCTGTTGTAGACATAATTTTGCTGAACAACAATCGATATAGAACGCACTTGTTACTTTTTTGTTTTAGTAAGAAAAGTCTATTTTTGTGTCGGGTGGGTGTGAATTTTCGGGGGAAATACTAAAAATAGCTAGTAAGGAGAGAGTTAAATCACTCAACCGTAGAGATTTTGGCTACTTTTCAAAACTGGAAAAAATGTATTAAACATGACCATGTACATAGATAGTTTTATTCCTCTATCATTAACATGTAAAAACTAAA
>NC_088362.1:33345413-33362961 GCF_034508935.2 Berghia stephanieae
GAAAAGTTGGTAACATCTGGGATGATCGAAGGAAAGAGAGCTAGAGGAAGACAAAGAATAACTTATCTAAATAACCTAAGAATGGCCAAATGTTACTTAAAAAGCAACACAGATTTCATGCGCACCGCAGAGGATCGTGATTCGCGGAGACAGCTGACCGGCAACGTGCTCAAGAGCACAAGCCACGATGGATGATGATGATGATGATGATGATGATGATGATGATGATGATGATGATGATGATGAGAGGAAAAAAAAACGAATTTAAAACTAAACGACTTACACAATATGACTGATGAAAACTATTAGATACATCATAGTCAATATTCAATTTTCCTTCATTTTCATTGTTGCTGTATTGTGTAGGAATTTGTATTGCTCCAAATTGATCGGTATTTTCGTTGAGGGTTCACAGTCCAGACCAAAAGCTATCGTCGTTAGTATTTTGTTGTTTAAATTTTTAACTCTATGCATTCATTCTTATTCAATGTGGACCGGTAATTTCTGCATAAATTGTTATTATCTGTACTTATACTTACAAATTCACACACAAAAGCTAAGGCTAAGATCTAGATAGCATATTATCATCATCACTATCTCGAGATCACCCTTTTCTCAAGCTCTAGAAGTTCTAGACTTGACTTCATGTCTGGTCGAGCCTCTGGTGTATTGATTGCCAAACGACGATCGCTAATCTGGAATTGAAGTATGATGGATGTAACTGTACTGTAATTAAAAAATCTTACTGTTACACAATGAAGCCAAGCTTTGCAGCTTTGGAGTGAAGGAGATTCTGATTCTGATCTGAATCGGTTTGTTGATTTACTGCTCAATCTCAATGGTAATTCAGGATGAGAAGAGCAAAATCAACAAAACAAACAAAAAGTGCTCCAATACAAATAACTAATTACTAATAACAGAAAGGAATTTGTTGTTTGCCACAGAAAGAGTCCCATGACCCTTGTACTTGTAATTTAAATTGTCATATCATCAACTATAACTATGATTATGACAGAGTCTATTGGGACTTTGAGCTGCACATAGTTGAGTCCTTGGAAATGACTCTTTACTCACATTCTCTCACCATACTCAAGTGTAAAATGAGTACCTGGTCGTTAACAGCGTTGCCTCTGTTGGAAATAAAAATTGTAATATTATCGGTATCGCCTAACCGGAGTTTTGCCTCATCCTACATGTTAATGTTAAGATTTGCTGTTGGCTAGGGGCCCCTTGTGGTTCACCGTTCCATGTTTGGTATTTTGATTTTTTTTTTCAGCTGCCTTAGCTAGGTCATTTTCATCCATTCATTAAAAAAAAATTATTATTAATTTTTTTTTATGATTTAGGTTCCTTAAGTGCAGGTAGTGAAGTATGACTATGACAGCCTCACCAGCCTACTTTTAATGCATCTAGAAGGAATTGAATCTCACGACAAAGATGTTTTTGTACAGGATGAAACACCTTACTTCCTGGGCTTTTGGGAACATGTTTTGCACAGGAAGAGGAACAGCTTGTTTGCGTGACGTGCCTATTGCAAAACTGTTTTGTTACATAATACTATTCGTAGCAGCTGTTGAATTTATTATCATCAACATTTTTGTGATTTATGTTTATAACGTCATCTCCCATGAATTTTCTGAAATTCAACCTAAAAGTAAGAGGGACGGCTTTTTCGAACGACTGCATCGAAATACAAAAATACGGAGTTTAGTCACAAGTGCCAGAGACGGTGGATTTTTGTCAATTCTCCAAGATACGGTAGAGAGGCTTTATTTGATTAAAGAATCGGGCGGTGACAACTTATTTGAAAATGATGATATTTTGGTGCCGAAGTCCAAGAATAAAAATAGAGACTTTTACTCATTCGGAATGGACGTGTCCCATTCAGGAGAAGCATCCTTTATATTTAAGAGGATTTTGTCTAGAAGCGAATTCCCCTACGAACACTTAATCGTGGATATCGGTGCTAATGATGGATTTATATCTAGCAACTCCTTCAATTTTATCCAGTTTGGGTGGGACGCTGTCCTCGTGGAACCACAACTGGACCAAATAAATTTGGCCAAGAAGAATCTAAAAAGGTGAGTTGAAATACTGCTACCTACAAAATGTAGTGACATTGTGGCTATATTGTCTTGTGGTATGACACTTGCCTTTGGTTTCGAATCCCTCTCTGAGTGGCGCATAGTTGAGTCCTTGGAAAAGGCTTTTTACTCACAATCTCTCACTGTACTCAGATGTACTCCTGGTAGCTCAGTTGGTAGAGCACTTGCTTCACAACAAAGGGACTAAGATCGATCCTGGGTGTAGTCGAGATCTTTTCTAACACCCCCCCACAGTGATTGGGTAGCTGGGTCTGTTAGATCTGGCATAAAACACTTTGCGATAGACTAGTGTCCTATCTAAAGTTTAGAAAGCAATTGCTATTTTCCATCTCACACTATAGAAACTGGGATAAATTCCAGCTCCATGGCTCTGAAGGACTACTGCAACTACTCAGATGTAAAATGAGTTCCTGTTTGTAAACAGCATTGTCTCTGTTGATGAAACAAAATTGTAATATCGCCTAACAGGTGTCATGTCTCATCCTACATGTTAAGTGTTGCTGTTGGCCAGGGACCCCTTGTAAAGCGCTTTGAGCATGTTTAGTGGTTTTAAAAAACACTTTTTTGTCTGTTCTGATTTTCTTCCTGTAATGCAAGCGACACTGAATTAATCCGAGACACACCACATAGAAGTTGACTTTTTGCATGCAGGTTAATTGTTGTTGTTGGCTTGGGAGCTCTTGTAAAAAGCTTTGAGCACAGATGGTGTATATTGCGAATCATATATAAAAGCTCAAGTTTTTTTCTCATTTTCCCTTGTCAGGTATATTGAATTGAATCGAGATCCACCGCACGAAGTCAGCTTTGTACAGGCAGCCATCGGCGATCGGGATGGACACGTTTATCTTCTTAGGAAGGAAGAACATCAGGAAAGTTATGTGCTGCCAATGGATGATCCTGCTCTGGGCAATGATAAAGTCGTTCAAGTCCCCAGCCTATCGGTTCAGACACTCGCTGCCCGGTATTCTATTCCGAGGAATTTTGGTATCCTCTCCATTGATGCTGAGGGCAAGGGATACGAGGTGTGTATCGCAGAATAACAATCAGACCTGCATACTTCAAAATTTAAAAGTTCTTAATTTTTAGGAGATAAAATTTTTAGTCGCTATAAGTATAAGTAACTTTAAAATGTCAACAATTTACCCTCCAAAGTAGGAGATAGAAATTTTAGTCACTATAAGTAACTTTAACAAATCTACAATTTACCCTCCAAAGCATTAAATAATAACACTTCAAAATCCTTTAAATTATACAGTCTGGTATCAACTTTTATTTTCAATAAGTTCCAATGACTTAAAGATCTTCTTTGTTGAAGTTCTGAAATTGGAGTCGTTATTTTGTATTTCTACAAATTTTTCGTAATGTCAGAAAAATAGATTAGGGATTTTTTTGGCAGTAGCAGGCAGATTAAAATTCTTTTAAAAATATGTTTGGCTGTGGTGGGGTGGGGGGGGGGGGGTAGGTGAAGGAAAGAAGCAATTTAACATGTGTTTCATCTACTGGATCTGTTTTCTCTTTTCCACTTTTTGACTGTAAAAGCCGTCACATTTTCTAGATCTGCTTCATCTGTTTCTACACTTGGCAGCTCAATTGTGACTTCAATCAGTTGCAAAACCGATTCTGACGTGGCTATTTTTTTTCCGATATAGGACAAAATACAAGTCCATTTAACCCTGGAACTGAGAAGAAGAAGAGGGAACAAAGTATTGATAGGTAGTCCCCTCATTTTTACCTCTCCTCAACTCATTTATCCCTCAACACTATGCGGCTATGTGGTCTAGTGGTATGACACTCGCTTTCGGATCGGAAGGTCCTGGGTTCGAGCCTCGCGCTCGGCGCATAGTTGAGTCCTTGGAAAAGGCTCTTTACTCACATTCTCTCACTGTACTCAGGTGTGAAATGAGTACCTGGCCGTTAACAGCGGTGGCTTTGTCTGAAAAATTGTAATATCGCCTACATGTTAAATGTTGCTGTTGACCAGGGATCCCTTGTAAAGCGATTTGAGCACATTTAGTGGATATTGCGCTATATAAAGCTCTTTTTTTTTTTTTTAACACTACATTGAATTGTTAGTTGAGTTTTTTGAACATTCGTTTATATTTTCTTACCTTGTATAATTTTTGGATAGATTTTCAGACGACATTCCTGCAAAATTTTCTGCCTCTCTGTCACAATTCCCACTTCATATTTTTTTTTGTTTATATCTGGAACATCACCCCTGATTAATGATAATTTTCACTTTCAGATTTTACGTCAGTGGTTTGCCTTGAAATTCACACCTGCCTACATCATTTTTGAGACTCTCCACATACGAGAACGGCTGTCCAATGTTGCCTCTCATCTTGAGAAGAATAACTATGTGTTCATCGGGACCAGAGGTTGGAATGCGATCTACGAGCACAATCCTCCAAAATTCCAACAAGGCAAATTAAAACAGATTCAACCAAATAATGTATTTAGTGCTAACCCTTGATCTCCAAAACCGTACTAGTTACTACAAAAGTCATAAACAGGAATGACTATAATAGCTTTTAAAAAAAGAACAAAATACCAAACACGGAACATTTCGGGCTCAAAACCCTTCTTCAGCCAACAACAAAACAATGAAAAGTTAAATTCATAACTAGGTAACTAGATTGACAGGAGAGAAATGTTCGGCCCATCCTTGAAATGTTAAATGTTGCTGTTGACCAGGGATCCCTTGTAAAGCGATTTGAGCACATTTAGTGGATATTGCGCTATATAAAGCTCTTTTTTTTTTTTTTTAACACTACATTAAATTGTTAGTTGAGTTTTTTGAACATTCATTTATATTTTCTTACCTTGTATAATTTTTGGATAGATTTTCAGACGACATTCCTGCAAAATTTTCTGCCTCTGTCACAATTCCCACTTCATATTTTTTTTTGTTTATATCTGGAACATCACCCCTGATTAATGATAATTTTCACTTTCAGATTTTACGTCAGTGGTTTGCCTTGAAATTCACACCTGCCTACATCATTTTTGAGACTCTCCACATAATGTATTTAGTGCTAACCCTTGATCTCCAAAACCGTACTAGTTACTACAAAAGTCATAAACAGGAATGACTATAATAGCTTTTAAAAAAAGAACAAAATACCAAACACGGAACATTTCGGGCTCAAAACCCTTCTTCAGCCAACAACAAAACAATGAAAAGTTAAATTCATAACTAGGTAACTAGATTGACAGGAGAGAAATGTTCGGCCCATCCTTGAAATTCCTTGCCTTGCGATCTTTTAAAAAAAATTATGTATTTATGTTTTCATTGTTTTTTTTTGTTGTCAGCTGAAGAAGGTTTTTTAGCTTGAAACGTTCCGTGTTTGGTATTTTTTTTCTCTCTTTTTTTTTTTTTTTAAAGCTGTTACATTCATTTTTGTTTATTACTAGTTATAATAAGTATTTTTATGTGGCATATATCATTTGTAATAGGGATCCAAAGTCATGACATCACTTCCTCTTAACAACCCTCACAGTAACCACCACAGTGGTTCTCACTTGGAAATGGGTAAAACTGACAGGCCTGCCTCTCCAAGCCATGTTGAAAATTGGGTTCAAAACATTGAAATAGAGACGGATTCGATCAATTTGATTTATTTTAAAGCAACTGTGCGCGTAGTAATAAGACCATGAATTGTTGATTGCTTGATTGTTTCTGTTGAGTGTGGAACCGGAAAGACCATCCATTTCGAGGCAGATGTGATGTCACACTTTTTGTCCCTATTATTGTAATAAAGCTATTTTGAGTTGAGGCAAAGAGAATTGAATGTTGTTATTGTTAATGTTTGCATTGCAATCAGAGATCTGTTGAAGGATATTCAATAAAATAATATGATTTGCTGTTTTCAGTTAATTAAACCATGTATTATAATATAATATGTATAAAATGGTAACTCTAGCAGAAGGATATTTTATAAACTAGATCTCTCTTATAATGATAATTGTCATGAATGTCCGTAATCATTTATATATATATATATATATATATATATATATATATATATATATATATATATATATATATATATATATATATATATATATATTTATATATATGTACCACATTCCTATTCTCACCTCATTTCCGTTGACAACATTGTCTCATGTGTTGTGATTCAAGCTCATAAAACTGTTGAGCACTCAATAGGTCACAAATAAATATATATATATATTTTTATATATATATATATATATATATATATATATATATATATATATATATATATATATATATATATATATATATATATATATATATATAATATTTCACACTAAATGCTAATTTTGACCAAATAACTGTCTCTTCATCGCACAAGTGCTTTTAGCCTCAGAAACAAAAATTTCTGGGTGGGGTTCCTACCTCCCATAGCGGGCAGGGAGGTACTTGCTGTGTCCTCTATCCCCTCTTATCTGTTTTCCAATTGCTTTCTGTCTTTGTCTTGGAATGAGATTACTTGGTTTTGTCCTGGTCCTGGCCGGATGCCCTGGCTGAGAGGGAAACAGTCAAATGTATAGTTAGTTTTGGGAGATGATATTTTTTCCCTTGTAAATCATTTCTCTGTTATGAAATGTATTATGTTTTCTTTATATTATATATGATTTGTAAACATTTGAGTGTATTCCTCTTAGTGGGGACCTGTGCTCGTGTCTGGATGATATTTTAGGTGATTTCAAACTAAGAACTTTGATAGTGTGCTTTTGGAATCTACATCTGTTTCCTATTTGAACCACTTCCCCTTTGTCTTACCTTTTCTTGGCCACTTTAATTGTAATTCTAGAACTTTTTACTATCCCATTTTCTCCCTTTACTGGTGCTGATATGACCTTAATGTGTTGCAAGCATCGTAAAATCCTTAAAAGCAAAACAAAAAAGAAACCAAAAATTTACTTGCCCTGAATGCGTTACTTAACAGTTGATGTTTGAAGACAAGGCAATCTTCGTTGACTGTTTGGCTTTAATTTGCATACATATGTTGTCAGCCAAAAAGACAAGCGGAATAACCCTCGTTATAAAAAAAAATCTTTGGCAAAGTTACTTAGATGCTGCTAAAAAGAAATTCTATTCATCAATCAATTGTTTCCCGTCAAATTCAAGAAAAAATGACTCTCCTCTCTTCTTTGTATAAGGAAGCAGATTGACAATACCAGATATCTTCAGGGTTCAGAGAGCGGAAGTCAAATTAAAGGCAGCGCGTATGTCTATTAAATTTTTTATCTTTATCTTTTCCAGTTTTGCAAAATGTTGACATTTGACTTTCAGGTTTCAGTTCATTTAACCGCTGGCATCCACGTTATCTATAACTGAAAAATACCTAGACTACCTCTCAATTCATAGGCTACCCACCAATATTCTATTACCTACCAATACCCAAACTACCTCTCAGTTCTTAGGCTACCTATCAATACTGTGTTTCATAACCTTCCAATACTTAGGCCACCTATCAATATTGTGCTACATTACTTACCAATATTGTTTCATTATCTACCAATATCTAGACTACCTAACAATACATAGGATGCCTACCAATACTGTTTCATTACCTACCAATACTTAGGCTACTTACCAATACTGTGTTTCATTACCTACCAATACTTAGGCTACTTACCAATCCTGTGTTTCATTACCTATCAATACTTGGATTACATATCAATACATAGACTACTTACAAATAATGTGTTTCATAACCTACCGATAATTAGATAACCTATCTATCTTATTTTCTTTAATTTGTTTTTCCCTGTAAATTCGTCATGACTGTAACTTTGCCCTATTACATCCCGATAATCAAAATGTGCCAACCATTTTTTTAGACAAATATTTTTACAGAATTATCTTCTCTTTGTAAAGGTTTTATTGACAAACTATTTATGTCATTGTGTAGAGGGAATCGTTAACATTGCAGACCTGCCAATCCCTCACATTCTTTTGGCAAGCATTAAGAAAAAAAAAAGAAGAAAATCCCCCATTCCCCCTTCCCCTGCCCCCTTTTTTTATTACCATTATCATCATTTTTTGAAAATCAGAATTTTAGAGACAATGGCGGAATAGTGGAAAGGAAGAAGAGTGAAAATAGGAATGATTCAGCCAAAAGTGGAAGGGTTGGCAGGTATGGAATATTCCAATAAATGTTTCATAAGAAACTTTTCAACTTATGATGATTATGGTTTCAGAACATAACTGTACTGTATACAATCTTTTTTTTCTTCTTTGGTTATTGTGTATAAAATGTCTTTTTATGTAAACTTCAGACCAACATTTTACGCAATTTTTATGCAAACACATCGCCGACCCCTATTTGAACCCTGGACTCCAGTAAAAAAGTACATTACATTCTTACATAAATGTAAATGTTGCTGCTCGAAGCTTGAAGAATAAATAACAATGTGAAATTGAATGTAAGCTTCAATTTAATATACGAAAACAGATAAAATTGAATGTTTTTTGTTTATTCATCTTAACAATGCGACTACGAAATTATCTCATTCATCTGTAGTGTTTCATTCATCCTGTTTTGTTGATCAAGGGGAAACCTGAAACATCCATTTTATCTGTTTTCGCATATTAAATTGAAGCTTACATTCAATTTCACATTGTTGTTTATTTATTAATGACATTATAGTCAAGCACAGCAATGTTGAATGTGATTTGGGTCAGCGTCGCTCAGCAATACAGTCTTTGCTTCGTACCCAAAAGGTACCGAGTTCGATCACCCGCCGCTGCACTGTGTGGCCTTGAGCAAGTCACCTTGCCCTATCTCACTTTCCGTTTCTTGGGAAATGTTGCGATTAACCGACAGTTGCTATTAACCGAGTTGCGATTATCCGAGTGGACTGTATAAGGAAAATATCAGTACCCCTACTTGTATATTTTTATTATTTTTATTTATCATGATGTTTGTGAATGGCTTTCATTACTACGACCAAGCTGTAACTCATATTTTATCAGGATTTAGTAGCCAAGGTATGACATTATATGTTTGTTGTACGTTGTTGTTTTAGAGGTATTAATTTATCTCTGTCATATAATCCTATTACGGCCATTTAAACGAGGTGCATTATTTTATACTTGTTGTTATATTTTCATCACAATCACCATCATTGTCATTGTCGTCACCATCATCATAATCATCATTATTATCATCATCATCATAATCATTGTTATCATCATCATGATTATAATAATAAAAATCATCATCGTGATTATTATTCTAATCATCATCCTCTCATTTCTTCTATTCGTATCATACCTCCAAATTGCATAATAAGATATTCTTTCCAATAAAAATTCATTTCAGTTCTGTCTCCATCCCGAGGACCAAATGATCTGATATTAAATCTTCCAATTTAATTTAAATCGTATTTAATTATTTTTTATATTTACTAATATAATGAAATAAATAAATGTTAATTTTTTATCTCAGTATTCATGACATATCTTTTGTAAAAGTCACATGATTTCATTTCATTTGGATTGATTTGTTGTTGTTCTTCTTTTTATTTTCTTCATCTTCTATTTCTTTTTCTCTTCGTCTTCTTCTTTCTTCTTCTTCTTCTTCATGATGGTGGTAATGGTTATTCATATTCATATTCATATTATTATTATTATTATTATTATTATTATCATCATAAATATTGTGTGTGTCTGTGTTTTGTTGGTATGCATTTCGTTATAGTTGTGACACATCAAATCAAGACTTGATGATGAAGTTCGTGTACAAATTCTTTACAAATCAAAAGTGAGGGGAAAATACTCTAATCTTACTTATATTCTATTTATAACCAATTATTTTGCAGCCATGGTCACCAAGAGTTAATTTATATAAATTTATTTACATTGTTTTTACTTTTTCTTATTTTTAGAATTTTGTTAAGTCTTTTTCTTATGAAACAGAATGATTGTGATAACCCTTGTTCTGACCTCTATCAATTTGGGTTGTGAATTATAAAATGAGAAGTAATTAAAAAGATATATATATATAATCGTGTTGTTAGTTTTAAGGTTTACTTTTTGACCTTATGATCGGTTAAAACGACTTGATTTTATCATGGCCCCAGATGTAATCCTTAGCAGTGATGGAGGCTGTTAGAGTTAGATGCCTCGGCGGGGTTCCTGACCTCCCATAGTGGGCAGGGAGGTACTTACTGTGTCTTCTATCCCCTTATATCTGTTTTCCAATATGCTTTATGTCTTTGTATTGGAATGAGATTACTTGGTTTTGTCCTGGTCCTGGCCAGATGCCCTTGCTGAGAGGGAAACAGTCAAATGTATAGTTATTGTTTGTAAATCATCTCTCTGTTATGCACTGTATTATATTTTGTTTAGATATTATTTATGATTTGTAAAGTAAATATTTGAGTGTATTCCTTTTAGTGGGAATTTGTGCTTGTGTCTGGATGAGACTTTTAGGTGATCTCAAACTAAGTACTTTGATAGTGTGCTCTTGGAATCTACATCTATTCCCGATTTGAATCAATTCCCCTTTGTCTTACCTTTTCTTGGGTGCTTTAATTGTAACTCTAGAACTTTTTACGATCCCACTTTCTTCCTTTGTACTGGCGCTGATATTATCTTATTGTGTTGCAAGCGCTGTAAAACCCTTAAAAACGATACAATACGATTGAAAAGCAGTTCTCATAGCTCCATCTCTTCCCTCCATGGCTCTCAAACAAATTTACATTTAAAGTATTCCCAGTGCCATTAAACTTGTAATAAAGCAAACCAAGAAACAATCAATCATTAACGCTGTTTTAAAAAAAGTTGATAATGAAAAATTCTGCGCAATTATTTTCCTCTACGTATAGTTTTGAAAAAAAATAGAAAATTCAATTGATATTAATTTTTGTACGATTTTTTTATTTTCTCAAAATAAATTCAGTTTTTCTGAATTTCTTATAGATCTACATTATTTTATTTTATTAGTTTTCCACGTTAATTTGTGTATTGTGCTGACGAAGGGTTTGTACCCAAAACGTCCATTGTCTGTTTTGTTCCCATACGAAGCCTCTCCATTTTCACTCTTTCGTTAGTAATTACACATTATACCTGATATTGGTTGGATACATTTACTTATATATATATCATTATTATTGTTTCATCTCCATACTTCTGGGTGGGGTTCCTGACCTCCCATAATGGGCAGGGAGGTCACTCACTATTCTATACCCCTATATCTGTTCTCTAACTTGCTTTCTGTCTTTGTCTTGGAATGAGATTACTTGGGTTTCGTCTTTTCCCTGGACAGGGTCCATGGCGGGGAGGACAACAGTCAAATGCGTTATAGTAGTTTTGGGAGATGATTTTTTTTTTCATTTAAGTAAATCATCTCTCTACAATTATGTATTTTTAATGCACGATGTAAGCATTTGAGTGTGTTCCACTTAGTCAGATCCTGTGCTGGTGTCTGGAAGGACCTGTAGGTGATTTCAAACTATGCACAATGATAATCTGTTCTTGGAATCTACAACTGTTCCCTATTTTTACCATTCCACCACCTTGTCTTACTGTTCTTCTGTGCTTATTTATTGTAAATCTAGAATTATATTTACTATCCTGTTTTCTTCCCTTTTGCTACCTCTGAAATGACCTAAATGTGTCGCAAGCGGGGTCAAACCCTTAAAAACAAAACAAACATCTCCACATTTCAATTGTTTTTGTGATTTTTTGGGGTGGGGTTTAATGAATTCATGTGTTTTAATTGTACTGATCACTTGAAAGATGCACGCTAAAAGTGATCACGTGAGTGCATCGCATCCTCCAAATGGCTCCATTCAGCATTAAAGTAGACGGAATAATTGTATATTTGATATGAATGTTTTTTATTCACCATCAAATATTGTTTTACTGACTTCATGTCTAGTATTTTTTAATTTATGGTTTACAGTGATAAAATGTCTTTAATTTACAATTTTTGTTTTCCTGAATTTATCGTGGTATTCATATCATTGGACCACAGTGGAATCCCGATACCTCCCATAGTGGGCAGGGAGGTACATACTCTGTCTTCTATCCCCTTATATCTATTTTCTAACATGCTTTCTGTCTTTGTCTTGGAATGAGATTACTTGGTTTTGTTCTGGCCCTGGCCGGAGTCCTGGCTGGGAGGGAAACAGTTGAATGCATAGTTGTTGTTTTGGGAGATATTTTTTTCCTTGTAAATCATCTCTCTGTTATGTATCGTTATATTTATTTTTAATTTATAATGTAAGCATTTGAGTGTATTCCTCTTTGTTGGATTTTGTGCTTGTGTCCGGATGAGACTTATAGGTGATCTCAGACTAAGTACATTGGTAGTATGCTCTTGGATTCTACATCTGATCCCTATTTGTTCCTAGTTCCCCTTTTGTCTTACTTTTTCTTGGGTGCTTTAATTGTAATTCCAGAACTTTTTACTATCCCATTTTCTTCCTTTTTACTGGCGCTGATATAACCTAAATGTGTTTCAAGCGCTGTAAAACCCTTAAAAACAAACTTCTATACCCCTATATGTATATATATATATATATCTGCTTTCTGACTTGCTTACTGGTTGGACAGTAGGGGGGTCAGCAAAAACTCTTTACTGCACCCTGACCGATCTAATTTCCTTTGATTGTGAAGCGAGTGCTCTACCAAATGAGCTATCAGGACCCCCCATCGCTTGCATAAAGAAAAGACAATTTTGGGCCAACACGAATTGTTGTCTTTAAAGCAGAATTTGATTTTAATTTTAAGAGTGTTGACTTTATGCAGATTCCAATGTATTTACCTTTAAATTAAATGTATTCTGCTTTTTTAAAAACTTTTTTTCTGAATTCATGTTGATTTTCATTGAAATGTTTGTCTTTTCATATTGTCTGAACTCATATTAATACCTGTGTTAATCTTTTACTCATTTTTGTTATTTTTGCATTAAATCACAGGAATAAAGTGTAGTGAGCGTATACAATCAAAAATTAAAGATCTTTGTATTTCATTTATTTATGTATATATTTTAAATGAAGAAGACCACATTCATATTTACAGATTAAGCTTTGCATAAAATTCAGACGGATGGGAGAAAAGTTCTCTTTGTGTCCAGTCTTTGCAATAGATTAGTGCTCTATCCAAAGGGTAGCAAGCAATTGCTTTGTCCATCTAATGCTATAGAAATCGGGATAAACTCCGGCTCCATGGGCCTAATGGTGCTCTGAAGGGCTACTTTATGACGTGAACAAAGAATCAAGCAACCCAATTAATGCTTGGAAGGACTGAGGAGGCCTGAAATCAAACTTGTCAATCATAAATTGAGACCGTTCCATCTTGTTCGTCCTGTGTGGGGTTCCTGACCTCCCATAGTGAGCAGGAAGGTATTTGCATTGTCTTCTATCCCCCTATATCTGTTTTTCAATTGTTTTCTGTCTTTGTCTTGGAATGAGATTGTACTTGGTTTTGTCCTGACCCTGGTCGGAGTCCTTGACTGGGAGGGAAACAGTCGAATATATAGTTATAATTTTGGGAGATGATTTTTTTTTCTTCTCTCTGTTATGTATTGTTATTTTTTATTTTTAACATATGATTTGTAAACATTTGAGTGTGTTCCTATTATTGGGATCCTGTGCTTGTGTCTGGATGAGACTTTTAGGTGATCTCAATCTAAGTACTTTGATAGTGTGCTCTTGGAATCTACATCCGATTCCTATTTGAACCAATTCCCCTGTCTTACCTTTTTTGGGTGCTTTCATTTTAATACTAGAACTAGAACTTTTAACTATCCCATTTTCTTCCTTTTTACTGGCGCTGATATGACCTTAATGTGTTGCAAGCACTGTAAAACTCTTAAAACAAAACAAAACAGATAATCCCTTAGAATTACTAAATATGTACAGGGGCAGAGTTGCTCAGCGGTATGTTCTTTGCTTTGTACCCAAAAGGTACCAAGTTTGAGCTTTTATATAGTGCAATATCCACTAAATGTGCTCAAAGGGCTTTCAAAGAGGTCCCTGGCCAACAGCAACACTTAACATGTAGGACGAGACACGACGCCTGTTAGTGATATGACAGAGACAACGCTGTTAACGGCCAAGTACCCATTTTACACCTGAGTACAGTGAAGGAATATGAGTAAAGAGCCTTTTCCAAGGACTCAACAATGCGCAGAGCGAGGCTCAAATCCAGGATGTTTCCGATCTGAAAGAGAGTGCCATACCACTAGACCACATAGCCGCTTTGCTTTGTACTGGAAAGGTACCAAGTTTCACTAGTCACCCCAATATATGACCTTGAGCAAGTCACCTTGCCTTAACTCAACACTCTCCTGCGAAGGATCATCACGTTGCAGTCGTTTAGGAGCTTGTGCACTGCCATGACCCTGAAGGTGATACCAACCTAGATCCAATCCTGCTGGAACAGCTGGAGATGAGTAGCCAGACCAAGAATGATCCAAACCGCACAAGGTTCTTCCTTCTCCTGGACCCACACCCCCAACTCAATGAAAATGGAAAAATAGGAAAAGATACTATGCTGACTCAGTCGTTGCCAAGTGGAAGACTTTTGAAGCTGGGTTGACGAAATGAATTTGGAGGTGTAGCCATACGCTACTCCTACAACTGCTGCAGCTGCTACTACCACTACTGCTACTATTACTCAACAGTTTACAACGCTGCACTGCAGCTGACACCTGAGTTATTCCATCCAGTTTTACCCAAGAATAGACCCGAGAGACAAAATTTTCAATTGGGGATGAAATAGGGAATTTAAAAAAACAAAACTCTATTCTTATTTTGTAAATAGGCTGCCAATTCAAGAGGCAAAAAGTTACTGAATTTTACGCAAACACATAGACCAACACCTTTCTGAGTGCTCAACTCCAGTAAAAAGACATTATGTAGCCCCCCCCCCCCCCCCCCCCCCCCCCCATTTAACAAGTAACTGGAAAATAATATACTGAAGGTTTATAACATACTGAATTCCGTAAATATATGGAAAATTGGCCCCATAAAATCCAAAATTTTCAATTTATAAAGGAAACTTCTCACAAATTATTTTTTTTTACATATCATTTATTTAATCATCGGACATAATGAATAAGCTTAAAAAAACACAAAAAAACCTAATTTTTCAATTTTTCTCATTCATTCACTGTCTTGTGAAATTGAAATCAAATCACCTCTACATTGACGAATCGTCTTCATCCAAGTTCACCGTATCAACAACAACAACATAACGTTGTTAACGGCATCCAGGAATTTTTTTTTTTTTTTTGTTTGTTGCTTTAGGTCTCTTCCAACACAATTGAGGTTATATGAGTGACCGCTGAAACAAAAAAACAAGCAACTAACAAAAATAGTACAAATGTAAATCAAAATCATAACCTAAAGATATCATAAGCTAAATTATAAATAACCAAGAACAAACAGGCAGAAGATTTACAGAAAAAAAAAATATCCCCTGTCAAAAATACAATCACAAACCAAAGAAGCAGGATAGGCTAGTAAAGAGAAGAAGAAACGACATCACTATCGGATCGTACACCCATGAGAACATCATAGGTATACGATTCAAGGGTGATGCTCCCATCCAACCACCGCATCCAGGAATTGACAAGAATTCTAAGTCATCGCTTTACTCAAATAGGATATTTCACTCTTCAGGTCTTCTATCTCATTGGCTCTGAGGAAATTAAAAAAAAAAAAGTAAGTTAATTTAAGTCAATAAAAGTCTGCAAGAAGGGAGTGAGGTTGGAGTAAAAAAAACAAAACAAAAAACAATAACATTTATATAGTGCAATATATAGTGCACTTAACATGCTCAAAGCGCTTTACAGCAGGTCTGTTTTGTTTGTTTGTTTTTAAGGGTTTTACAGCGCTTGCAACACATTTAGGTTATATCAGTGCCAGTAAAAAGGAAGAAAATGGGATAGTAAAAAGTTCTAGAATTACAATTAAAGCACCCAAAAAAAAGGAAGACATAGGGGAACTGGGAACAAATAGGGATCACTTGTAGATTCCAAGAGCATACCACAAATGTACTTAGTTTGAGATCACCCATAAGTCTTATCCGGACACAAGAGAGATGATTAACAAGGAAAAAAATATCATCTCCCAAAATAATAACTATGCATTTGACTGTTTCCCTCCCAGCCAGGACTCCGACCAGGGCCAGGAAAAAAACCAAGTAATCTCATTTGAATACAAAGACAGAAAGCATGTTGGAAAACAGATATAAGGGGATAGAAGACACAGTATGCCCGCTATGGGAGGCCATGATCCCCACCCAGTTACAGCAGGTCTCTAATCAACAGTAACACTTAACATATAAGATGAGACATGATGCCTGTTAGGTGATGTTAAAATTATTTTTTTCTGTCAGAGACAATGCTATTAACCGCCAGGTACTCATTTTACACCTGAGTGCGGTGACAGAATGTGAGTCAAGAGCCATTTCCAAGGACTCAAATATGCGCTTCTCAAAGCGAGACTCGAAAACCTGGACCTTCTGATCAAAAAGGCGAGTGGCATACCATGAGACCACATAGCCACAAAATGACCAAAAAAAAAAAAACAAAAAAAAAATCAGACACAGAAAACTGAATCTAAATTTTAAATATTAGACTGAAAATAAAAAAAAAAAAAATAAACACAGAAACAACCCAAAAAACACAGAATGACACAATTTTTATTAATTTGGATTGTTGAACTTCCAATTTTAGTGTCTAGTTTACGTCAGTATAATAACAGATTTAGACAATGGGTTTAAAGTAATTGGCTAAGTTAAAGAATAACCTTATATAAAATAAATCTGAACAAATGTGTATGAAAGGTGCTAGACAGAACAAGAAAGAAAAATACAAAAAAAAAAAAACAAAAAAAAAAAACATCCCAAAAAATTAGTCTACCTCGACTGGGGATCGAATCTCAGAAAAATCTTGGAAAGTAATAAATAAAAAAAAAAAGTTCGAACAATTTTTTTGTTTACTTTCCAATATTTTTCTCGAACGCTTTTTTTGTTACTTTCCAAGACTTATCTACAGAGAAGACCTACAATTATCTCTGTCATCTATCTGGAATTAAGTAATATATTTATGTCTTTCTTGTTTTTTGTTGGCTGAAGAAGGGTTTTGAGCCTGAAACATTCCGTGTTTGGTATTTTGTTCTTTTCTTTTTTGAAGCTGTTAAATTCCTTTTTGATTATCACTATTTCTACTTACTCTTCTTTTAATATTGTCTTGATTTGATTCAGTTGTTTTTCTTGTAAGACGGGACTCGATACGGACGTCTCTTTTTTCTTCTGTCTCTCCTGGTATTCCATTTTTGTGCTCACCTAATGAAATAAACAAACAAATGTGTCAGTGCATGACATAATCAGGCGGAAGGTGAAAATTTTGGATTTGCATTTTCTGAAAGAATATGCTCACAGGAGCATTTTAATCTTTATTTGAAGTAAATCGGGTAATTTTTCATGA
>NC_088362.1:33363060-33373060 GCF_034508935.2 Berghia stephanieae
AATTATTTTACAAACTGCGAGTTTTCCATTCAACGAGCCTGTTATCACGTGATACTGATGACAGGTAGTTGTCAGGCACTTTGTTTATCAATGGTGGACAACAGATCGAGAGGGAAAGCGATTTTGGCAGCCTACCAGATTTGGATTAATCTTGCTTAGTGCAACCAATCACCGGTAATGTTTGATTTTTACATTTTCAGCTTTAAATTTTTGATAGATTAAATAATTTTACACACGGTGTTTCGTCGACTGCGACGAAACGAACCACTTGCTTAGAGCTCGATTTAAATCCGCATGGTTCGTTATTTTTAGCAACCTAGCTCGATTTAGATAAGTACTTCACGAGTACTTGCGAACTTATATAGTTTTGGCCTTTACCAGCTGATCCATCCACCTTGATTAAACTAAAAGATCGGTTTATATAACTAACTTTTTAATTTAAATTTCTTAATCCACCCTTCGTGTTGCTGTGACTGCGGTCATTACTGCCGCTTTTTCATTTGGTCGTTTGGGCTCATTTATTCAGCTCACAAGAACTCTACATTTTCGGTTGAGGATGTTCTGTCAGCTCGATAAATTCAATTAGTTTGAAGCCTCATGTTCTCCTTCTCCACCATTTTATCCTTTGTCGTCTGATCTCAAAAGACAGATAAAATGTCTTATCGAATTATCGATGAATTCCATTTGAGAGAAAGAAAAACAAAACACGTTCCTTAGGTTGTCATGCTTTCAGTTTGAAAATTGAATTGTCATATTGTTACTTTCCATGACTTAGCAAATTCACCTTAACAATTTTCACTATGATCAAATAATTTTAATTAAGTACAATCCAAAGACTTTTTTGTCTGTTTTTTTTTTTTTCCTCGTATTTTTTTTTTTAATTTTGGTGTTTTGTTTTGTTAATTTGGGGGGGGGGGGGGGGGGGATTGCTATTTTTTGCATTGGTGTGAAACATTTTATGGTATAATTTTAATTGAATTAAGTATTAAAATGTTAGGACCACTTGATATAGACTATATCCGATATAGTCGGTTGGTTACCTTATTTTACTGATCAACTAAGCAACAGTGTCAAATAGATAGTAGTTAGTCGGGGTTGAGGTGGGGAGGGGGGGGGAGCGGTTCTTTCTCGCATCTGTCCAACTCAAGCGCTGTCTTCCTATCATACTATCCCCAAATTTTCAAAAAGAGTTGTGTTGCTTCTGCTCATGTGGTGTAACATTTCCTTTGAACTGGTAGCACTAGGTTTGAGACCAATTCTGATAGGTACATAACTTGAGCTTTAACTTGAGATTTTATAAAGCACAATGTATACACTAAACATATCCAAAGCGCTATACAAGGATTTCCTAGCAAACAGCAACATTTAACATGTAGGATGAGACATTACACCTGTTAGGCAATATTACCTTTTTTACTGGCAGAGACAACGCTGTTAATTGTCACATACTCATCATGCACTGGAGTAGGTGAGTGAATGTGAGTATAGATAGAATGAAGATGACGTCACTCATGTCTTTGTTATTGTTTTTTGCCATCCGCGTTTATGAGTAATTCTCACTAAACTTTATTAACCAGACTATAAATGTTCAAGGTTACACATGGTTCTGTGTGTTGGTCCGTTAAACTTCCGAATGACAATGTTGTGAGCTTCTTAGCCAAGTGCATAATATCTATAGAGCTATGTTCCAAGGGCTCAACCATACACCGCTCAGAGTGGGACTCAAACCCAGGACCTTTTGATCTGAAGGCGAGTGTCATATCACTGGACCACATAGCCGCACAATAATTAATCCTTGGAAAAAGCTCTTTATTTACATTCACTCACCATATTCAGGTGTGAAATTAGTACCTGGCTGTTAACAGCATCGTCTCTATTGAAAAAAAATGTAAGATGACGTTACAGACATCATGTCGCATTCTAGATGTTAAGTGTTGCTGTGGGCTATGTACCCCTTGTGAAGTGCTTTGAGCACATTTAGTGGATATTGCTCTTTATAAATGTTCAAGTACATTAGTTCTGTGTCAGAAACCGTTGCTGTAGATTGACTTGTTAGCGAGTCCTGTCTTGGGTGGAACTTTTAGGGTGACCAGTTTCTTTTCTTGTCAATTTTACATGCAACATGTAACATTGAGGCATGTGATGTCAATCCAATGTGAGCAATGGGTGTACAACCAGCCAGTGTATCAAGGTGTATACTTTTTTGCAAGAAATTCCTGTAATTAACATCATAAAATATTTTTTTTAATGAGGTCTATCGGACCCAATTTACTTTTTTTTTTTAACACTTATATTTCTGTTTACATTTAAAGTCAAAATCTCTGTAGATTACCAAAATCTAGAGGTGCCTAAATAAGTCATTAAAATGTATAGTTAACCTGAAGAAGGTTCAAGTCCGAAACATTGTTTACTTTGTTTTGTATCTTTATAAGAGTCATTTTTACACCCTTTATTTTACTATACATTTTCTCTGTAGATTCATGTTTAATTTTCACCTTTATGGGCCACAGACATCAATGATTTATATCCACTCTAGATGACTCATAAGTTTTTGTCACTCTAGGCAATTATTTCTAAAAAAAGAAAAAAACTAGAGCGTTTATATAGCGCAATATCCACTAAACATGCTCAAAGCACTTTACAAAAGGTCCCTGACCAACAGCAACACGTAACATGTAGAACAAGACATGATGCCTGTTAGGTGATATTCCAATTGTTTCCAACAAAGACAACACTGTTAATTGCCAGGTGCTCATTTTACATCTGAGTATAGTGAGATAATGTAAGTAAAGAGACTTTTCCAAGGAGTCAACTATGCACTAAGCAAGGCTCAAACCCAGGACCTTCCGATCTGAAAGCAAGTTTCTAGGGTCTTCAATAAAGGATGTAAGTAAACATAACCCAAGCCATTTATTATGATTTTCAATTCAATTTTTACTATCTAATCCACTTCGCATCATTGGTCCCGACAGCTCAGTTGGTAGAGCACTCGTATCACATGAAAAGGGCCAAGATCAATCCCAGGTGCAGTCGGGAGTTTTCTGACCCCCCTGTCCACCCAGCATGAATGGATAGCTGAGTCTGTTATATTTGGCGGAAAGTACTTTGCGATAGGAAAAGTGTGTTGAGAATTCATGATAGTCCTGTGGTCAATATATTTGATCACTGATTCTCTTCATACCATCATGCTTAGACATATGATATTAAATATGTTATAGATATATGGAGGATTGGGTTTTTTTTGGAGATTTTATATCGCGCAATATCCACTAAATGTTCTCAAAGGACTTTACAAGGGTCCCTGGTCAACAGCAACATTTAACATGTAGGACGGGACATGCAGCCTGTTAGGCGATATTACAATTTTTCAGACAAAGACTACGCTGTTAACATCCAGGTACTCATTTTACACCTGAGTACGGTGAGAGAATGTGAGTAAAGAGTCTTTTCCAAGGACTCAACTATGCGCAGAGCAAGACTCGAACCCAGGACCTTCGGATCCGAAAGTGAGTGTCATACCACTAGACCACGTAGCCGCACATAGCCGAGGATACTATTTTGAACTTCTGAAATCTTGGTCTGTTTTGCTGTTATGATAATTACCATATATTATCATATCAAGTCTTGAGAGGGTGTGCGTCTATGTGGTCTAGCATTATGACACTCGCCTTCAAATCAGAAGGTCCTGGGTTCGAGTCCCACTTTGGGCAGCATCCAGTTGAGTCCTTGGAAATGGCTCTTTAATAACATTCTCTCACTGCACATAGGTGTAAAATGAATACCTGCCTGTTATCAGCATTGTCTGATATATATAATATTTGTTAATATTGCCTTGCATGTATCATGTCTCGTCCTACATGTTAAATGTTGCTGCTGGCTAGGGACACAATGTAAAGCGCTTTGAGCACATTTAGTGAATATCGTTCTATATAAAAAGCATAAGCTCAAGTTTTTCTGATTTTGAAAGCCACTCGTGGAATCTGTAATTTGGAACACCGTTTAATTGGACTGTATAACGTGCTGTTCCAGTCAAGCGGCGTCCATTGTACAATTAATATAAATGGAATATCTGAATCTAAATTTTACATGGTATCAACTCTGGTCTGAGCATTTGTATTCGAGGGGGGAGAGAGTTGTTGAATGTGACAGCCATTGTTTGTGTTTAGGCTGAAATAGTTTGATAATCTGCACTTGAAGGTGTCAAAATCTTCTGTGTTCTTAGATGATTATGGAAGCGCGTTCCAGTCTTTGATTGTGTTGGGTGCAAATGTATAATTGAAGATGTTTTTTATGATGATGATGATGATGATGATGATAATAATAATAATAATAATAATAATAATAATAATAATAATAATTATAATAATAATAATAATAATAATAATATAATAATAAATAATAATAATGATGATGATAATAATAATAATAATAATAATAATAATAATAACAATAACAACAATAATAATAATAATAATGATAATAATAATAATAATAATAATAATAATAATAATAATAATAATAATATAATAATAATAATAATAATAATAATAATAATAATAATAATGATAATATAATAATAATAATAATAATAATAATAATAACAATAATAATAATAAATATTATTATTATTATTATTATTATTATTATTATTATTATTATTATTATATTATTATTTATTATTACTGCTAATTTTTTTGATATACAGTTAAATAGGCTATAACTATCAATTAAAACTATTTAAAAAATGCATTCCCAAACTCAACAATTTTTTGTTAACTCAGCAGGCCACATTAAGTTTTAAAAAACGTCCGTATTTCGATAGATTGCCTATTATGTGCTTGCCTTTTTTCAATGGTGTTACCATCCATACGATATCAGTCACCTTGGCTTTATTGGATGGCTTTTCCAATCATCAACTCTATTATAAATTCCAGCTTGTCTGTGAATTATGAATGGATTTCTTTTGTTATTTTATTGATTCCATCTTTTCAGTCTATATGTTCGTTTGTAAGCTAACGTGTCTATTTATAGGTCTTTGTATTTGTCAGAGTTTTTGCAATTATATGATTATGATTGGCTATTGGATGTATGAGTGTGTGTGTGTGTGTTTGTGTGTGTGTGTGTGTGTGTATGTGTGTGCCTGATCTTTACGCATTCCATATGCCACATGATTCGCGTATTATCAACATCATCAACTGAGTGCCATGTCTTTTGCATGCTGACGTCACTCATTACGTCATCTACCATATTCCAAAACGTAACACTCCTATCTCCCTCTAACCTGCCTTCGTGGAAATGTAAAACCAGCCGAAACCCATAGCCTCAGGTTCACTCCTCACTGGTGTACACCTCTCTGTCCCAGGTCCACTCCCTACTGCTGCCTACTTCCCATTACGTTGTCGGATATTGTGGCGTTTCGCCGGTTTTCGTAAAAAAGAAACACCCGTTTTTAAGATGATAAAAATAGTTGTCGCTATAATTAACTTCAAAAATCAACAATTTCGCCTCTCAATAATTGGAAAACACTTCAAAATCCTATGCAGTTTGCCATCAGCTTTCCTTTTGAATTGATTTTAATGACTTAGAGATGGTCATAAAGTTCTGAAACTGGAGCCAAAATGTCGTAATTCTCGAATGTTTCCTAGTACTTGGCAGCTCTGTTCCCTTACCCAGTTAACTGCCGTGCATTGGAGAAAAACACGTCTTTAAACATTTGGACAGAAAACTCGTCCTTCAAATTATTGATCGATTTAAATGACCCCATCTTAATAAAAACTCTCAAACCCCGGGCCTCGGTAGGATATAATGGAAATACATATTGTCAAACCAACGGAAAATATTGTCTATTACAACAACGTTATATCAAGCCCATAATTGTCCTCGGTTATCAGACCTGCAAATATGTGCACGTCGTGTCAGGGTGAATGAGATGTCGGAGAGTGTATATTTAAGTCAACTTTCTCAGTGCATAGGAGTGGAAAATCGAACAGTTTAGTTAGATTTTCAATCATGGTGAACTCGAAAAGTCCTGAACAGTGACCTGAATCGGAATCTGAATGTTACTCAAATTCAACTCAATTCTGAGTTTTTGTATTCGAGGGCGGAGAGAGTTGTTGAATGTGACAGTAGACATTGTTGGTGTTTAGGCTGAAGAATTTTGATCATCTTCGTTTGAATGTTTCTAAAAATGGATATGACATTTTTAAAAGTTTAAACTCCTAAGGAATTTATATTATTCCTTCTAAATCAAAAATATATCGATGGCCGGCGGATCAAACTCTGAACATACGAACTTTGCGCACCATTCTCTGATGTCATCAGAGATCTGATCCGCCCAAATTAAATAAAACACGGTGCACAAAGCTCGTATGTAGACTTCAGATTTTTGATCCGCCGATCGTGAAAATCGAGACTTCAGAGGTTTGATCCACAGACCATCGATATGTTGGTATGTGTGTTATATTTATCTGGAATTGATTTTATTCCGGTTTTAAACATCTAAAAATATCGTTCTTTCATGTCATCGAGAGGGAATGAGGTATATTTTATTTTATTTTTTTTTCTAATCTAGTCTCTTATGTAGTGTTTTGGTTTTTAGCCGTGTATGTCTGCCATAGAGCTAGGCTTGTTGAATCCTGTCCACTGTGTCCGACCCAGGCTTCCTGCTGGTTCGTATCAATAGGCACAATCGTTGTCTGCTACATGTTAATTATAGAACTTTGTAATTCCATACAAGTCTGACATAGACACACACTGCGTCTTACCACTCGTCTCATTACAGTGCACAGTGAACTCTAAGAAGTATTAAACAAAAATGAATATAACAGCTTCAAAACAGAACAAAATACCAAACTCGGAACGTTTCGAACTCAAAACCCTTCATCAGCCAACAACAAAAAACAATAAGGACATGAATACATTACTAAATTCCATATTGACGACAGAGATATTTTGTAGGTCCTCTCTGGAAAGCATTTCCAAGATTTTTCTACAACATCTATGACTGAAACAAATTTATTTCGTTAGAGAGATACTCACCATGCTCAATGAGTTTAACCGTGTTTTCCATATCCCTCCAGTCACTAAACATACTCAAATCGCTTGCCTTTCTTACGTGTCCAAACACCAAATCATGTGATTACCAATGCTTATCTTAAATCAGGACTGGGATCAGAAACGACACATGTTTAAAACCCATATTATCTTATCATTCTCTTTCCCCCTTTTTTTTAAAATTGAGCACATTAAAGACTATTTTAAAACTCATTTTTCTCCACCACCCCTGTAACGTTTACCTCAGACCGTGGGCATTAAGTGGACAGTCGCAATATTTTAATACTCCTTTTTTCCCGCCTATGTTAGGTGTACATATATGTAGGTCTGACATCCGAACCCACCTGTGGGTCTAGTTTAACATTGTTGTAATGGACAATATTTTGCGTCCTTTTTTGAGTTTCTATTACAACAATGAGCCCATAAGGAATTGGGTTGTCAGACCTGCAAAAAAGTACACGTCGCCTCAGACACACAACATTGAGTGGACATTTGTAATATTTTGATATTCTCTTTTTTTTTTCATTTCCCCACCACCAGGCCAGTGACTTTTACGTCCTACCTCCCAGCCCAGACTCCACAACAACCCACCGACAGCCTCGTCGTTCCTCTCAATGGCGGCAAGTGCCATGAGAGCCAGTGGCTCAAGGACGGGCTCCGCCAAATGGGGCCGTCCCCGCCCCATCCCCGTGGCCCACCCCATGGCCAGCAGGTCTCTGGACATAGATTTGACTGTGATGGGGACCACACCGGGCCTTGTCAATGCTGC
This sequence comes from Berghia stephanieae, assembly GCF_034508935.2. Classification (NCBI taxonomy): domain Eukaryota; kingdom Metazoa; phylum Mollusca; class Gastropoda; order Nudibranchia; family Aeolidiidae; genus Berghia; species Berghia stephanieae. The sequence continues at coordinate 33,370,883 of NC_088362.1, forward strand.
CTCACCCAGGATTCTGGAATGGCCTCGGCCTTCGGGTAAGTGTAGTTATTTTGAGCTTTTTTAATTTAGCGCTATATCCACTAAACGTGCTCAAAGCGCTTTACAAGCGGTCCCTGGCCAACAGCAACACTTCACATGTAGGACGTGACATGACGCCTGTTAGGCGATATTACAATTTTACGGACAGAGACAACGCTGCAAACGACCAGGTACCATTTTACACCTGAATACGGTGAGAGAATGTGAATAAAGAGTCATTTTCAAGGACTCAACTATGCGCCGAGCGAGGCTCGAACCCAGGACCTTCCGATCCGAAAGCGAGTGTCATACCACAAGACCACATAGCCGCAAAAAGTCATTTTAAGGTTTTTCCAATTTGATCCTCCTTCAGAGTTATGAGGCCCGTGGAGCCGGAATTTATCCCGTTTTCTATAGCGTGAAATGGACAAAAGCAATTGATTGCTATCCTTTGGATAGGACGCTAGTCTATCGCAAAGTACTTTCCGCCAGATCTAACAGACCCAGCTACCTCGTCACTGCTGGGTGATAACAGGGAGTCAGAAAAAAATTTCGACTGCACCCAGGATCGATCTCGATCCCTTTGCTGGGAAGCGAGTGCTCTACCAACTGAGCTATCGGGACCCCCCAATAGTCTTCAACAGTCGTACTGTCACTTCCTTCCTAATGACGTATGGTAACTTAGTAACACTGGCTCTAAACTATCGGAACAATGGCTGACGCCGTATGAAATATTTCCCCGGCGAGCTTAAACGCGTATCCAGAGGTAAAAAACCCCATCAATTTGATCATGTATTGACTTTTACACATTCTGATCACAAGGCATATGAAAAGGGAATGAAAAGTTCTAGCCAGCATGAAGAATAAAAAGTAATGATTTTCTTTGTTTAGAACCAAGATGGCCGCCGTTGCCGGGCGCGTGACATCAGACTATTGAATCCATTTGCTAAAAACAAGACGCAAGTTTGGAAACTTTCGATATCGTCATTTTTATACAACTTTGGTATAGATAGAATGCGGTTGGCCAAGGAGTTCACAACATTGCCATCCGGAAGTATAACGGACCAACACACAGACTCTGTGTAACCATGAACTTTTATAGTCTGGTTAATACAGTTTAGTGAGAACAACTCACAAACGCGGATGGCAAAAACAATAACAAAGGCCTGGGTGACGTCATCTGCATACTATCTATAACCGCCACAGTTTCTTAACCAAACAAATGTTTTATCAAATCAAGCTAGTATTAACTTAGGTATTGTTCTTGTTGCTTTTGAATTTTCGACTGTTTCTGATTTCTTTTTCGCATTGATACAGCGTAACAATATTTTTTCAATTTTTTTTCTCGCACCCTATAGATAGAATGCGCTTGGCCAAGGAGTTCACAACATTGCCATCCGGAAGTATAACGGACCAACACACAAACTCTGTGTAACCATGATCTTTTATAGTCTGGTTAATACAGTTTAGTGAGAACAACTCACAAACGCGGATGGCAAAAACAATAACAAAGGCCTGAGTGACGTCATCTGCATACTATCTATAATAGTATGTGTAAGTCTGTGGGTGCTTGGAACACACAGGGAGTGTGTTTGAGCGTGGCCTTCGTAAAGTTATGGCCTGCTACTGACCAAAAATTGACGTCAAAATGCCAGTCTTTTGCCACAAAAGAAAACAAATCGTGAGTTGTATTCAATAGTTCAACCAATGAAATAACTTGTTTCCATGAGCTCTACTAACGACATCTCACTAAGCGGTGCAAAAACCAAATAATGACGTCAAACTGCCAGTCCTTTTGGATTTCAGTATCAGGCTATAGATAGTATGCAGATGACGTCACTCAGGTCTTTGTTATTGTTTTTTGCCATCCGCGTTTATGAGTAATGCTCACTGAACTGTACTGACCCGACTATAAACGTTCATGGATACACACCGTTTTGTGTGTTGGTCCGTTATACTTCCGGATGGCAATGTTATGAGCTTCTTAGCCAAGCGCATACTATCTATAACATAACGATGGCTACGGTTTGAGTGAGTGTGGATGTTTGTATGTGTGTGTGTGTGTGTGTGTTCATATTTCTTTTGTTTTGTAATTTGAAAGACGTCCAGTCTCGCCCACTAGGGATTATTTAACAATTATCTAATGTAATCCTGTAACGA
>NC_088362.1:33380560-33382920 GCF_034508935.2 Berghia stephanieae
CTGATTTTACGGATTTGGAATTTATGAAACTGGTTGAATTATGACCATGCTATTTGATTTGGATTTGGAATTTATCACAACAATTAAAGCAGTAAGAAATGAAACTTGGAATCTGGACTTTTATTTGAATGTCTTGATGTTGTACATTCAATTATCATCAATGGCCTTGAACTCTTTAGTCATTATTAACATCTACAACACAATGCAAAGGAATATTATTACCATCTATCAAAAAGCCACTATACGATCATAAGCCATTACATATGTGTGCAACTACGCCACAGGTAGAGCACTCGCTTAACACGCAAAGGGACCGTGATTGATCCATGTTTGTCGAGATTTATTCTTTCTGACCCCTGCCCACCAGCAGTGAATGGGCAGCTGAGTTTCTTAGATGTGGCGGAAAGTACATTGCGATAGACTAACGTTTATCCAAAGGATAGCTAGCAATTGCTATTGTCCGTTTTTACGCTATAGACACCGGGATAAACTCCGGCCCCATGGGCCGAATGGCTCTGAAGGACTCCTACCAGGGATGAAGAATGGCGAACATGGATTGCCCAATGTATCAAAGACACACATAGATGGCCCAGTGTGGCAAAGACACACGTGGATGGCCAATGTGTCAAAGACACGGGAGGACATAAGGTCTAAGGTGTAAGGATCAGCACTGATACAGTAGTCTTCTCGTAAAACTTCACCACCTTCAGTCCTTGTCTACCTGATATCTCTATTTTATTCTCTGTTCTGACAACTTTGATATCATTATATCTCAATACGCCTGTATTTCTATCGTCCACACCCTCCACCCCATCACCTCCCTCTTATTCGCGAAGTCCAGGTTTGAGAGTTTTTGCCAAGATGAGGGTCATTTAAATGGATCGATATTTAAAGGGAAAGTTTTCTGGTCAAATTTTCAAATATGTTACCCTCGTCTCAAAACGGTATTAGTCGGGATGATTAAGATGCTGAAAATGGAATTTGTAGCCAGAAATGTCATGCTTAAGTTGAGTTTATATGCTTTATAGAGGAGAAGGAATATCATATTTATTGTGCTAAATACCAACGTTTCATATTTTTTGACCAGTTTAGCTATAATTTGACTTTTTAGTATTGGTCCATCCGACATAACACGTTTTGAGACGAGGAGGTCATATATGGCTTTTTGTTCCGGAGTACGGCAGTATTGGTGATTTGGTTTTACACGATTAATCCCAGTATTAGATTCAATCGTATTTCTAAACGTCAAAATACAAGACAAAAAACCATCCAAAAAAAATGAATCAACCTGTTCAACTGGAATCGAACATCAGACTTCCTGATTACGGTAATCAAAAGGTCTTAAGCTCGAGTTCCTAGTCCAGGTAGGCTCATATTTTGGGATGTGATTTTTTTTTCTTTCTTTGTCATGCACTGTTCATATATACACTTTATCATATCTTTATCTTACACCAGTGCCTGCCCCTAACTTTTCATATATCATTAAAAGCTTAATTACCCCATCATCGTCAAACCACCACCCACCACCATCTTCTATCATCATCATCGAAAGCAGCGCAGCGGGGGTATCATAAGAATATTTTCGTCTTCACCATTCTCACTATCAATCGTCGTCCTATTATTTTATTATTTATGAGTCTTTAGTGCGGACTCCGTAATGATTTTAATTATATATTATGGATCATTTTGTAACCTCAATGTAATTCTTTCCCTTTTCCAGAGAGGGCCTATTCCAAATTTACGTACATTGGTTGGACACTCTCAGGGAACAGTTTGATTCTTCTGAAGGCGTGGTTGGTTGTTTATATTTGTTTATTTTATCATATTGTTATCAAACAGCACACTTTGTTTATGAAACAATCAAATTTTGAGCCTTTTATGGGTATAGGTGGTTGGAAAGCCAGAACTGAAATATACAAAGAAGAGTTCATATATTGGGGATTGAAGAGCCGTTGATAATTGCAGAAAAAGCTTTTGAAGGTACTAAACTCACTTATCGAAAAAGATTATATCCGCCTAATAAGATCACTGTAAAACCGTTTAATTGGTGCAGAAAAAGTTTCAATATTAACTCGTGGAACTCCCCAAAAAAGACAGCCTGAACCCAATTTTTTTACCCTTTATTTGGAGCGCACTAAAAGAAAAGACAAAAACCGATTCCTCCAATCCTTACCCGAACTGATTACGCGGCATGTTGATATATATTTGATCAAGACGTGCCGAAGCGCCATGCAATAATATTTAAACATGCGCTTGGAATCTAAAGGTCAACGAATCCAAAACAGAAATTCAGTGGTTGCAAGATACAGGCAGAATGGAAAAGTGTAAGAAAACTCGGAAAATTTGATAATTAAAGAAGT
>NC_088362.1:33383019-33405519 GCF_034508935.2 Berghia stephanieae
TTCTGAAACAAAAAAAAAAGATAAAATGCGAGAGTATTCTCCCACTGCAGACTTTAAATTTCTGCAGTCCGCGCTCTGAAACAAAAAAAAAGATAAAATGCGAGAGTATTCTCCCACTGCGGACTTTATATTTCTGCAGTCCGCGCTCTGAATCGAAAAAAAAAAAAGAAGAAATGCGAAAGTATTCTCCCACTGCGGACATTTCATTTATGCTGTCGGCGCTCTAAATGGAAAAAAAACAAAAGAAAAAATGCGAAAGTATTCTCCCACTGCGGACTTTTTATTTCTGCAGTCCCGCTCTGAAACGAAAAGAAAAGATAAAATGCGAAGTATTCTCCCACTGCGGAATTTTTATATCTGCAGTCCGCGCTCTGAATGAAAAAAAAAAGAAAAAATGCAAAGTATTCTCCACTGCGGACTTTTAATATCTGCAGTCCGCCTCTGAACAAAAAAAAAAAATAATGCGAAAGTATTCTCCCACTGCGGACTTTATATTTCTGCAGTCCGCCTCTGAATCGAAAAAAAAAAGAAAAAATGCGAAAGATTCTCTCCGCGGACTTTTATATTTCTGCAGTCCCCAATCTAAATAAAAAAAAAAAAATGGCGAAAGTATTCTCCCACTGACGACTTTATTTTCTGCAGTCCGCGCTCTGAACGAAAAAAAAAAGAAAAAATTGGAAAGTTTCTCTCCTACTGCGGACTTTTATTTCTGCAGTCCGCGCTCTGAATCAAAAAAAAAAAAAAGAAAAATGCGAAAGTATTCTCCCACTGCGGACTTTTTATTTCATGCGACGGCGCTCTGATATCGAAAAAAAATAAAAATGCGAAAGTATTCTCCACGCGGACTTTATATTTCTGCATGCCCGCTCTGAAACGAAAAAAAAAAAGAAAAATGCGAAGTATTCCCCACTCACGGACTTTTTATTTCTGCAGTCCCGCTCTGAATCGAAAAAAAAAAAAGAAAAATGCGAAAGTATTCTCCCACTGCGGACTTTTTATTTCTGCAGTCCGCACTCTGAACAAAAAAAAAGATAAAATGCGAAAGTATTCTCACTGCGACTTTTAATTTCTGCAGTCCGCGCTCTGAATCAAAAAAAAAAAATGCGAAGTATTCTCCCACTGCGGACTTTATATTTCTGCAGTCCGCGCTCTGAACAAAAAAAAAAAGAAAAATGCGAAAGTATTCTCCCACTGCGACATTTATTTATGCTGTCGGCGCTCTGAATGAAAAAAAAAAAAGAAAAAATGCAAAGTATTCTCCCACTGCGGACTTTTTATTTCTGCAGTCCGCGCTCTGAAACGAAAAAAAAAGATAAAATGCGGAAGTATTCTCCCACTGCGGAATTTTTATTCTGCAGTCCGCGCTCTGAATGAAAAAAAAAAAGAAAAAATGCGAAGGTATTCTCCACTGCGGACTTTTTATATCTGCAGTCCGCACTCTGAATCTAAAAAAAAAAAAAATGCGAAAGTATTCTCCCACTGCGGACTTTATATTTCTGCAGTCCGCGCTCTGAATCGAAAAAAAAAAAAAAAATGCGAAAGTATTCTCCCACTCCGGACTTTATTTCTGCGTCCGTGCTCTGAAGAAAAAAAAAAAAAAATGCGAAAGTATTCTCCCTGCGACTTTATTTTTCTGCAGTCCGCGTTCTGAAACGAAAAGAAAAAGAAAAAATTGTAAATTATTCTCCAACTGCGACTTTTTATTTCTGCAGTCCGCGCTCTGAATCGAAAAAAAAAAAAGAAAAAATGCGAAAGTATTCTCCCACTGCGGACTTTTTATTTCTGCAGTCCGCGCTCTGTTATCGAAAAAAAAAAGAAAAAATGCGAAAGTATTCTCCGCGGACTTTATATTCTGCATTCCCGCTCTGAATCGAAAAAAAAAAAAAGAAAGAATGCGAAAGTATTCCCCACTCGGACTTTTATTTCTGCAGTCCCGCTCTGAATCGAAAAAAAAAAGAAAAAATGCGAAGTATTCTCCCACTGCGGACTTTTTATTCTGCAGTCCGCGGTCTGAATCGAAAAAAAAAATGCGAAAGTATTCTCCCACTGCGACTTTTTATTCTGCAGTCCGCGCTCTGAATCGAAAAAAAAAAAAAATGCGAAAGTATTCTCCCACTCGGACTTTTATTTCTGCAGTCCGCGCTCTGAAACAAAAAAAAAAAAAAAATGCGAAAGTATTCTCCCACTGCGACTTTTATTTCTGCAGTCCGCTCTGAATCGAAAAAAAAAAAAGAAAAATCGAAAGTATCTCCACACTGCGGACTTTTTATTTCTGCAGTCCGCGCTCTGAACGAAAAAAAAAAAAAAAATGCGAAAGTATTCTCCCCTGCGACTTTTTATTTCTGCAGTCCGCGCTCTGAAACAAAAAAAAAAGAAAAATGCGAAAGTATTCTCCCACTGCGGACTTTTTATATCTGCAGTCCGCGCTCTGAATCGAAAAAAAAAGAAAAAATGCGAAAGTATTCTCCTACTGCGGACTTTTTATTTCTGCAGTCTGGCTCTGAAACAAAAAAAAAAAAAAATGCAAAGTATTCTCCCACTTCGGACTTTTATATTTCTGCAGTCCGCGTTTCGAAAAAAAAAAAAAAAATGCAAAGTATTCTCCCACTGCGGACTTTTTTTTTGCGTCCGCGCTCTGAATGGAAAAAAAAAAGAAAAAATGCGAAAGTATTCTCCCATTGCGGCTTTTTATTTCTGCAGTCCCCGTCTGAAACAAAAAAAAGATAAAATGCGAAGTATTCTCCCTGCGGACTTTAATTTCTGCAGTCCGCGCTCTGAATCGAAAAAAAAAAGAAAATGCGAAAGTATTCTCCCGGACTTTTTTTCTGCAGTACGTGCTCTGAATCAAAAAAAAAAAATTGCGAAAGTATTCTCCCTCTCGACTTTATTTTCTGCAGTCCGCGTTCTGAAACAAAAAAAAAAAAAATGAATATTCTCCCACTGCGACTTTTTATTTCTGCAGTCGCGCTCTGAATCGAAAAAAAAAAAGAAAAATGCGAAAGTATTCTCCATGCGGACTTTTTATTTCTGCAGTCCCCTCGAACGAAAAAAAGAAAAATGCGAAAGTATTCCCCCCTGCGGACTTTAAATTTCTGCAGTCGCGCTCTGAAACGAAAAAAAAAGAAAAATGCGAAGTATTCTCCCTGCGACTTTTATTCTGCAGTCGGCTCTATCGAAAAAAAAAAAAAATGCGAAGTATTCTCCCCTGCGACTTTATTTCTGCAGTCCGCGCTCTGACGAAAAAAAAAAATGAAATTATTCTCCACTGCGACTTTTTATTCTGCAGTCCGCGCTCTGAATCGAAAAAAAAGAAAAGGTATTCTCCCACTCGGACTTTTATTTCTGCAGTCCGCGCTCAACAAAAAAAAAAAAAAATGCGAAAGTATTCTCCCACTGCGACTTTATTTTGCGTCGCGCTCTGTGAAAAAAAAAAAGAAAAAATGGAAGTACTCCACATGCGACTTTTTATTCTGCAGTCCGCGCTCTGAATCGAAAAAAAAAAAAAGAAAAATGCGAAGTATTCTCCCACTGCGACTTTTTATTTCTGCAGTCCCGCTCTGAAACAAAAAAAAAAAATGCGAAAGTATTCTCCACTGCGACTTTTTATTCTGCAGTCCGCGCTCTGAATCGAAAAAAAAAATGGAAAGTATTCTCCCACTCGGACTTTAATTTCTGCAGTCCGCGCTCTGAAACAAAAAAAAAAGAAAAATGCGAAAGTATTCTCCACTGCGACTTTTATATTGAGTCGCGCTCTAATCGAAAAAAAAAAAAAAATGCGAAAGTATCTCCCTGCGGACTTTTTATTTCTGCAGTCCGGCTCTAAACGAAAAAAAAAAATAAAATGCAAAGTATTCTCCCACTCGACTTTATATTTCTGCAGTCCCGCTCTGATCAAAAAAAAAAAAGAAAATATGCAAAGTATTCTCCCACTGCGGACTTTTTTTCTGCTGTCGCGCTCTGAATGAAAAAAAGAGAAAAATGCGAAAGTATTCTCCCATTGCGGACTTTTATTTCTGCAGTCCCGTCTAAACGAAAAAAAAGATAAAATGCGAAGTATTCTCCCACGCGGACTTTAATTTTGCAGTCCGCGCTCTAATCGAAAAAAAAAGAAAAATTGCGAAAGTATTCTCCCACTGCGGACTTTATATTTCTGCAGTCGCGTTCTAATCGAAAAAAAAAAGAAAAATGCAAAGTATTCTCCCACTGCGGACTTTTTATATCTGCAGTCCGCGCTCTGAATCGAAAAAAAAAAAAAAAAATGCGAAAGTATTCTCCCACTGCGGACTTATTTTCTGCAGTCGCCTCTGAACGGAAAAAAAAAGAAAAAATGCGCAAGTATTCTCCCACTGCGGACTTTTTATATCTGCAATCCGCGCTCTGAACGAAAAAAAAAAAGAAAAATGCGAAGTATTCTCCCACTGCGGACTTTAAATTTCTGCAGTCCGCGTCTGAATCGAAAAAAAAAAAAGAAAAAATGCGAAAGAATTCTCCCACTGCGGACTTTTATATCTGCAGTCCGCGCTCTGAATCAAAAAAAAAAAAGAAAAAATGGAAAGTATTCTCCCACTGCGGATTTATATTTCTGCAGTCGCGCTCTGAATCGAAAAAAAAAAAGAAAAAATGCGAAAGTATTCTCCGCGGACTTTATATTTCTGCAGTCCGGCTCTGAATCAAAAAAAAAAAAAAATGCGAAAGTATTTCCCACTGCGACTTTATATTTCTGCAGTCCCGTCTGAAACGAAAAAAAAAAAAAATGCGAAAGTATTCTCCCACTGTCGGACTTTTTATTTCTGCAGTCCGCGCTCTGAATCGAAAAAAAAAAGAAAAATGCGAAAGTATTCTCCCTACTGCGGACTTTATATTTCTGCAGTCCGCGCTCTGAATCGAAAAAAAAACAGAAAAAATGCGAAAGAATTCTCCTACTGCGGACTTTTTATATCTGCAGTCCGCGCTCTGAATCGAAAAAAAAAAGAAAAAATGCGAAAGTATTCTCCCCATGCGGACTTTTATATTCTGCAGTCCGCGCTCTGAATCAAAAAAAAAAAAGAAAATGCGAAAGTATTCTCCCACTGCGGACTTTAATTTCTGCAGTCCGCGCTCTGAAACAAAAAAAAAAAAAGAGAAAAATGCGAAAGTATTCTCCACTGCGGACTTTTATTTCTGCAGTCCGCGCTCTGAATCGAAAAAAAAAAAGAAAAATGCGAAAGTATTCTCCCACTGCGACTTTTTATTTCTGCAGTCCGCGCTCTGAATCGAAAAAAAAAGAAAAAATGCGAAGTATTCTCCACTGCGGACTTTTATTTCTGCAGTCCGCGCTCTGAATCGAAAAAAAAAAGAAAATATGCGAAAGTATTCTCCCATGCGGACTTTTATTCTGCAGTCCGCGCTCTGAATCAAAAAAAAAAAGAAGAAAATGCGAAAGAATTCTCCCACTGCGGACTTTTTATTTCTGCAGTCCCGCTCTGAAACGAAAAAAAAAAAGATAAATGCGAAAGTATTCTCCCACTGCGGACTTTAATATTCTGCAGTCCGCGTTCTGAATCGAAAAAAAAAAAAGAAAAAATGCGAAAGTATCTCCACTGTGGACTTTTATATCTGCAGTCCGCCTCTGAATCAAAAAAAAAAAAAAAAAAAAATGCGAAAGTATTCTCCCACTGCTGGACTTTTATTATCTGCAGTCCGCGCTCTGAATCAAAAAAAAAAGAAAAATGCGAAAGTATTCTCCAGCGGACTTTATATTTCTGCAGTCCGCGCTCTGAATCGAAAAAAAAAAAAAAATGCGAAAGTATTCTCCTGCGACTTTATATTTCTGCAGTCCGCGCTCTGAATCAAAAGAAAAAAAAAAATGCGAAAGTATTCTCCCACTGCGACTTTTTTTTCTGCAGTCCGCGCTCTGAATCGAAAAAAATAGAAAGAAAAAAAAGAAAGTATTCTCCCACTGCAGACTTTTTATTTCTGCAGTCCGCGCTCTGTTATCGAAAAAAAAAAGAAAAAATGCGAAAGTATTCTCCCACTGCGGACTTTAAATTTCTGCAGTCCGCGCTCTGAAACGAAAAAAAAAAAGAAAAATGCGAAGTATTCTCCCACTGCCGACTTTTTATATCTGCAATCCGCACTCTGAATCGAAAAAAAAAAAAGAAAAAATGCTAAAGTATTCCCCCCTGCGGACTTTATATTTCTGCAGTCCGCGCTCTGAATCGAAAAAAAAAAAAGAAAAAATGCGAAAGATTCTCCCCTGTGACTTTATTTTCTGCAGTCCGTGCTCTGAATCAAAAAAAAAAAAAAAAAAGCGAAAGTATTCTCCCCTGCGGGACTTTATATTTCTGCAGTCCGGTCTGAATCGAAAAAAAAAAGAAAAAATGCGAAAGTATTCTCCACTGCGACTTTTTATTTCTGCAGTCCGGCTCAGAATCGAAAAAAAAAGAAAAAATGCGAAAGTATTCTCCCCTGCGGACTTTATATTTCTGCAGTCCGCGCTCTGTATCGAAAAAAAAAAAAGAAGATGCGAAAGTATTCTCCCACTGCGGACTTATATTTCTGCAGTCCGCGTCTCTGAATCGAAAAAAAAAAAAAAAAAAAAAATGCGAAAGTATTCTCCACTGCGGACTTTTTATTCTGCAGTCCGCCTCTGTATCAAAAAAAAAAGAAAAAAATGGGGAAAGTATTCTCCCACTGCGGACTTTTTTTCTGCAGTCCGCGCTCTGAATCGAAAAAAAAAAAAGAAAAAATGCGAAAGTATTCTCCCACTGCGGACTTTTTATTTCTGCAGTCCGCGCTCTCAATCGAAAAAAAAAGGTCATTTTTAGTCCAATCTAGTTGTCAGCTCCTTCCGTGCAACCCAGCATTTTTGGCCTGCCCTGTGTAGTTGAACTGAAACGGAAAGGTGACGATGTTGGGAATGGGGAATGGAATAGTTGCTTTTTGTGGGTGGGTTGGATCTTTGTCATGCGTTTATTTATTCAATTTGTGGGTAATTGAGCGGCTTTTGCCAACCTGGATGGGTGAGTGTACTTTCCTAAATCCGGCCATTGCTTTGATTTTCATCCGCCATTAGGGTTAGTCATAAGTCTTAGTAAAGGTGATGGGGTGTTTGTATTTGCTATTAGGGTTAGTTGACGGTACTAGGTGTTTTTGTTATTTTTTTCTCTTAGGGTTAGTTGAGGGAATATCTGGGTTGTTTCCCTTAGCACGAGGAGCTTTTGGAAGGCCTCCCCTTTTTGGATAGCTTGATGTTCTCCTCATCATCATCATCATCAACATCATCATCATCATCACTCCATCATCATCTCACCCGTCATCATCATCATCATCCCTACCACCATTACTACAACCACTGCCACCACCTCATAATCCCTACGACTACAACCACTACCATTACATCACCATCCTTACCACAACTGCTACCACGACCATCACTACTACAGCCACCACCACCACCACCACCACCACCACCAACCACCACCACCACCACCACCACCACCACCACTATCACCACCACCTCATCATCATCATCATCATTGTGTTACCTCTAGTGCCATTGCAACCATTAACCCTAATACTCTCTTTGCGTCAGTGTCATCTGCTAAGACCATACTATTGCCCAATGTATCCATAACATGTTCCTGAAATTTGAAATTGAGTGTAGGCATGCATCCGATGTTAAGATGGAATATTCATATACACACACACATACGCACATAAAATCTGTACTCGTGGTCTAAGTGGTATGACACTCGGCTACAGACAAGTTGGTGTCCTTCTTCTTCTTCTTCGTTCCCGTCACGTCACATGGTCAGTCCGGTCTGGTGAATGAAGCCCACAGTGGTCCTGAGGTCGTCCTCACTGCCGTACAGCTTCTTTGAGTATGGGGTTGGGTTAGGCCAGAAGTTCCTTCTCAACTGGTTGTACTTTGGACATTCCATTAGGACATGATGTCCATTTTCATTTTCAAGTCCGCAGTCACATTGTAGAGGCACCTGCTCTGGACATCCTCCACATATGTTCCTTTAACTGGTTGTGTCCAGTTCTCAGTCTGAAGATGATGACCTGTTCCTTTCTGTCGAGCACCTTGATTGGGTCATTCATGTTGTATTCTGGGTGCTTCTCTCTCCATCTCTGAGACTGGATAAATTTGGCCATTTTGTTAATTTCTCCTGTTGAGTACATTGGGGAGGGTTGCTGCATGCGACTGCCTGCCTTTGCGATCTGATTTCCAAGTATCCCACAGTGTCCTGGAATCCACTGCAGTATAATGTTGGTAAACTTGCTTAGCTTCATGAGGTCTTCCACCAAGGCGTCTATATCATCCGCAAAGGACATCATTATATCCTCCAGAATTTTCTTAGCATCTGTTAAAATCACTATGTGTCTTGGTTTTTCATTTTCTGAGAGGATTTGCTTAACAGCTTCATGAATTGCATCTGCCTCTGACTTGTAGATTGAAGTGCGAGTACCAGTTGGTTTGCTGATCTCCTTTTGTTGACCAATTGTGTACTCGATGTGCACTCCCAGGCCCCCGCACGTGTGTTCTTTATTGCATGAACCATCGGTATAGATTCTTGTCCATTTTTTTCCAGGGTAGTTTTGATCAATGCACTTCTGTACAGACTTCTTGATTTCTTCACCGTGTTTTTGTTTTGTTGAAATGTCACCAACGGAAGTCTTGATTTTCAAGTGATTTTGCCTTTTCCAAATTGGTACTCTGATATTTGCTTTGCATTTTTGGATCATTATTCCGTCAAGTTCGTGATCTTTTTCAATTTGCTGGGCTCTTTCAATAAAGTGGGATCTTTTCAGCCGCCTAGTTTTCTTTTGTTGCGCTCTAGCGTGAAGAGGCTGATCCGTCATTGTTTTCACGTCTGTGTATTGTTTCAACATTTTTGATTCTCTTCTTTCTGATAGAGATGTAAGTCCTGTTATGGTTTCCATTGCATGAATCGGTGTAGATTTCATTCCTCCACTTATTATCCTCATGTTGCTGTTTTGCAATTTGTCCAGTTTTTCCATTTGAGTTTTAGAGCAGTTTCCCCATGCAGATATCCCGTATTCTAGCGCTGGTCTCACATATCCTGTGTAAGTTTGTTTCAGTATATCGGAGCTAGCTCCCCAAGTTGTTCCAGCTAGTTTTTTCAAGAGTTGTGTTCGCTTTACCCCAACTTTCTGACTGTTGCTGATTCGATTTTTCCATGTTAGTCTTGGGTCAAAATGGACTCCTAGGTATTTTGGTGCGTCGTCTTTTTCCAATTCATGGTCTTCAATACGTAGCTTTGCTTTTTCATCTTTTGGGGAGAGGCTAAATATTGTGAACTTTGTCTTCACTGCATTTATTTTCATCGCCCAGTTGTCAGTCCATTCTTTGATATTATCCAGTGTGATTTGCATCCTGTGTTGTGCCTTGATTAAGTTTTGGTCAGAGCTAATCAGAGCTAGGTCATCTGCGTACATCGACATTTTCACTCCTCGACATAGTGTTTCTCTTATATCATTTACATAGAGAAGAAATAGTGTAGGTGATAGTACTCCACCTTGTGGGACTCCATGTTTTAGTTTTGCTTCTCTACTTTTGTGACCTTGTGTTGTTACTCTTGCCTTTCTTGTTTTTAGGTAGTTTTGTATCCAGTTGAGCATGTTATGGGAGACTTTTGATTTTTGTAGTTTATATACCAGACCTTTTTTCCACACTTTGTCGAATGCTTTTTCAAAGTCCACCCATACCACAATTTTTTTCTTTCCATCCTGAAACGAGTCTTCTATTTCTTGGGATATGTAGGTTACTTGATTTTCAGTACTCCTGTGTCTTCTGAAACCAGCTTGTTCATTTATAAGCACATTATAGTTTTCAAAATACCACATCAGTCTGGAGTTGATAATTCTTTCTATCAGCTTGCACATGCAGCTTGTAAGACTTATAGGTCGGTAATTTGCGGCTTCATTTGCTTGTTTTCCTTCTTTCTTAATTGGGACAATAATAGCCTTTTTCCATATATCTGGTATTTTACCAGTTTTCCAAGTGCTGTTGTAGAGTTGTAATAGCTTCTTTTTCGCTGTCTTTCCAAGATGGATAAGCATCTCATTTGTTACTTCGTCTGGGCCTGGCGATTTCTTTGTTTTTAACACTTTGAGAGAGCTTTCTAGTTCTTCCATAGTTAGCTTCTTTGTCATTACTTCATCTATGGCTTCCTTGAGTTCCTTTTTTTGTTTTCTGCATTCTTTTCTAACTCTTTCCTTCAGTTCTTTTTGTATTGTGTTGTCACTAATTTTTTTGAACTGCTCCATGAATAGGTCTGAAGCTTGTTGTGGACTGACAAGTTCTTCTTCTTTTTCCAAAGCGGGAGGGGCGTAGTGATTCCGTTCTCTATTTAGGGCTTTTGTAAGTTTCCAAAGTTTATTTCCATCTTTTTCGAAGTTAAGGCTATGCGTTTTTTCTTTCCATGCCATTTTGGATGTCGTTGCCATTTCTTTTTTAAAGGTAGCTTCTGCCTCTTTATATGCTGCAATATTGTCATCACAGGGGTCTGCTTCAGCCTTTTCTCTTGTTTCCGATACTTCATTACTTAACTGATTAAGATCGTCTGTCCAGAGTGGTATATAATTTTTTCTTGCTCCCCTTGGGATACTTTCTTTTGCTGCTTTTAGGATGGCCTTTGTCAGTTCTTTTGCACTTTTGTTGACATTCTTGGTTTTACAGTTTATGTTTTTGCAGTGGCTGTCTGTAAGTTGTTCAAAGCTTTCCCATTTTGCTCTTTTGTAGTTCCATCTTGGGATAGTTTGTGTTTTGTTTTCATTTTGATGATAGAGGTTTGTGATGATTGGCCTATGGTCGCTACCACCCAGTTGGGGCTGTACTGTTCTATTTATCGTCTTTGCTATATCATCTGTGGCAAACGTAAGATCTGGGGTAGATGTGGTTTTCCACGCTCTTGAGAAATATGTGTCCTCATCTTCATCGTCATACAATAGTTGAAGTTTTGTTTCAATTTGCCAGTTTTCTACGGTTTCACCACGTTTGTCCATATCTCCATATCCCCAGCTTTGAGAGTGACTGTTAAAGTCCCCTAGTACCAGACATCTTTCTTCTTGGATTTTTATCTTGTCTAAATGAAGCTCTTTGTTTGGTGGGCAATAGCAGTTAAAAATCAGGAGTTCTTTCTTTCCGATACATACTTTAATTTGCTGTATTTCTGATTGCTCTTGTGTATCAATTTTTATGCCTGCGGTGGGGTAGTCGTTTTTTACTAATGTCATCACGCCTCCTTTGTGATCCTTTCTATCATGCCTTATTACCTGGTACCCTCTGATGGCAAATCTCATGTTGTCCGTGAGGTGAGTTTCTTGAATGCAGGCAATTTTGATGTCCTGCTCTTTGAGTCTCTTTTCAAGGGCTATTTTCTTCTTCGCAACGCCCTCAGCATTCCATTGGAGGATTTTAATTGTGTTTGGTGTTCCAGTCGCATGTAACCTTGATCCTCCTCCCCTGGTTCCGCAAGATGAAGTCAAGGTACCACCAGATCGCTTGGGTGGGCCATTGAGGCCCGGCACTAGGCCCGTCCGCCGGGATTCCACGGGCTTCGCACCACATCGGATTTGATTATTGTGACGTGTCATATTGGGATTTAAGCATGCAGTGGCAGTTTCCAGTTTCCTGTGATATTTGCGCCTTCCGGCCCCGCTGCTCTGTCCTCGGCGTGCTGTTTTTCAGGATTTGCTTCCTTAGCCTTTGACCATCCAAGGTCTGTCCACAAGGCAGTGGAGGTTTTGCTTCAGAGTGTCCTTCTCCTAGATCGATTGCGGTCCCCTGTTAGCGAAATCGATCTGTCCGGGTTTTTGTTCGGAGTGTCCTTCTCTTAGATGGATTGCGGTCCCCCGTTTACGAACTCCATCTGTCCGGGTTTTTGTTCGGAGTGTCCTTCTCTTAGATGGATTGCGGTCCCCCGTTTACGAACTCCATCTGTCCGGGTTTTTGCGCAGAGTGTCCTTCTCTTAGATGGATGTCGGTCCCCCGATGACGAGCTCCATCTACCCGTGGTCAGATGGTCTAAGTTGGGAATCCGGGAGGATGTCCTGTAGAGAGTCAGTCCCTTTTCACCCCTCCCCCACGTCGTGGACAACACCCACACCCAAGGGTGTGGACTAGGGGAAGCTGAACTCGACGGTTGATTTCCTCCCTTCTTCCTTCCTTGTTGACGATGCTGACCGTTGTAGATCATTCTTGGTCTGGCCTCTCACTTACGATCATCGAGAGACGCAAGCCCTCCGACCGCGACAAGGTCATATGATCCATCGGAGAGGGTTGGTGTCCCATTCCAACAGAAACTAGCCTTCAATGCCAATTTCGTTGTGGGCGGCCCATCTCTGTGATAGATGCTCAGCATAAGGTGAGAGTAACCGACATGATTCAACACAACCGTCGCCTTAAACCGATATTCTAGGCTACAAAAAGAAGGGAAAAAAAGCCAACAAAAAAAATTTGGTCACTCGCAGGCGATTCAGAAGTTCAGAACTCCACACCTGTGTCGACAAGGACAGTGCCAATGCGGAAAGATAAAGGGTAGCATAGTATAACCGAGACTCTAAGCCTTCAATTGAGGTATTTTTTCGTCTAGAAATTAAGACACTTCAGTCAACCGTAATGTATGTAAACGTACTCATAAGCCGTCTTATCTCCCTAACTTCAAACGGTCTAACCGGTACTTACAGTTTGGATTGGAATATACGGAGCAGTGTTAATGGCCATTCTAAAAAACCTGGTACGTATCTGGAAGGAAAAGCATGCCACATACACAATCATAAAACTAAAAGCACTCGGGAGTGCCAGAAAGAGCAAATGCGATGTTACGTTGGGAGCCAATGGGGAAGAGTGGTGGTTGTCCTGAAAAGGACAGTTGTGTTGGGAGCAGAAAGACTGGCTGCTGGAGGTGAGCTTAGTTCTTTCCTGGTGCTTTGCCGGTCTTCTTGGGCAAGAGGACGGCTTGGATGTTTGGCAGAACACCACCCTGAGCAATGGTGACTCCGGACAGAAGCTTGTTCAACTCCTCGTCATTGCGGATGGTGAGCTGGAGATGACGGGGGATGATCCTGGTCTTCTTGTTGTCACGGGCAGCATTGCCTGCCAACTCGAGAACTTCAGCAGCGAGGTACTCAAAAACAGCTGTCAAGTAGACTGGGGCACCAGCACCAACGCGCTCGGCGTAGTTGCCTTTTCTCAAGAGTCTGTGGATTCTGCCAACTGGGAACTGGAGTCCAGCGCGAGAAGAGCGGGACTTGGACTTGCCCTTAACTTTTCCACCTTTGCCACCGCCAGACATGATTGTTTATTGTAATTGGTTGGGTGTACTTTTAAAAAATACTAGTGTTGGTGTTGGGTTATTTGATCGCTTTTACCCGATCGACGTTCGAGCGCCAAGCCACGATTCAGTGTCCGATCTCAATGCCGGAAGAGCGAGTTAGTAAAACGATGGAGTTAGTAAAACGATCGGGCGGGTTGTGAGCTTGAGACGATCTTGACACGTGAGACGAGCTTGAGACGATCAGGATCCGAGCGAGCGGAGGGGTAACGAGTGTTTCGAATCATTTTAAACGATCACAGTTTGCCATCCGATACCAATCGCCAACGTTTGCACACGGTAGTCTGCGGTTCTTCCACAGCCCTCACTCCTTGTCAGATGTTAGTGTGTCTGGGTGGCAGGGAAATTCGTATAGGTGTATCACGCGTGTGTGACAAGACTTCATTAAACCTACTAATGTTTGACTATCACACACACACACACGCACACACACACACACACACACACACACTAAGGCTATTTCTTTGACACACACGCATCCATCTATCAATGAACACTCCTAAAGTAGTGCGCTATGTGGTCTAGTCATGACGTAACTATAGTACTCTAGTCGGCCATGGGTCTAGTGCATTATAATGGTGTTGTGGTATGACACCCGCTTTCGGATCGGAAAGTCCTGGGTTCGAGCCTCGCGCTCGGTGCATAGTTGAGTCCTTGGACAAGGCTCTTTACTCACATTCTCTCACCGTACTCGGGTGTAAAATGAGTACCTGGCCGTTAACAGCGTTGTCTGAAAAATTGTAATATCGCCTAACAGGCGGCATGTCCCGTCCTACATATTAAATGTTGCTGTTGACCAGGGAACCCTTGTACAGCGCTTTGATCACATTTAGTGGATATTGTAAAGCTCAATTTTTTAAAGTAAAACATTAGCTTTGAATATGGAATGTTTCAATTTTAGATGCCTGTGTATTCTTTGTTAGTTCCCATCATCATCATCATCATCATCATCATCATCATCATCATCATCATCATCATCATCATCATCATCATTATCATCATCATCATCATCATCATCATCATCATCACCCGCCGCTGAGTGGTCTTGAGCAAGTCACCTTGCCCTAACTAAATTTGCGGCGCTGCATTGCGGCTGTCGCTTGGGTTATTCCAGTCTTCCCTTAGAATAGACCCGAAAGACAAATCTCCCCTATGGGATGAATAAAGGGAATTATGTTTAATTTATTTATCATCACCATCATATCAGCGGGATCATCATCATCACCACCACCACCACCACCCTAATAATAATGGATAAAATAAATATCAACACATTTCAATGTAATAATCAATCTAAAATCAATCAGTGCTCCTAAAAGACCCCTTTGATTTCTTTGTCTAATTCGTTCCATACTTTTGGAGTCCCGACAAAGAAAGATTTTCAGCTAACTATAGTTTATATATGGGAACATTAATCAGTCGTTTATATTGGAATCGGAGTTGTCTAGCAGGTGTATTAGTTCAAAGCGCATTTCCAAGGATTCACCATGCTCAATGACCTTCACAATATTTAATTTAATTTATTCCTCCGGCACGCCATATCGACCATACATCCATTTCGTACAGTAGGTACCGATCGCTGTTTGGAGTCTTTTTGTATTAAAGCTCTTTACAATACCCGTCATTGCTTATAAGATAGGAATGCATTCACACCTGAGTCAAGTGCCTTACACACGGACTTAAAATCTGGATCACAATTTTCAACAATCACTGTCACTCATCCGGCCATTGACAAGGCTTGATTTTGTGACAAGAGACACCGTACCACTGAGCGACCGAACAAATAATCACGCCATTGTCATCATCATCATCATCATCATCATCATCATCATCATCATCATCATCATCATCATCATCATCACAGCCGTAACAGCCAGCAATACCACAATGATCATCTTCGGGTCCGGTCTATCCGTGTGGGGGGTGGGGGTGGAACCTGCTAAAGTATTATCATTTTTTAAACAGAAACACGATAATCATCATCATCATCATCGTCATCCATTGTCGTCGGCATCGTTATCATCGTGTCCGGCCAATCCGTGTGTCTGGGGTGGAACCTGCTAAATATTAGTATTGTCTAAAATCATCAGAAGTTTCGGTCTGTCTTACCATCAATACGCTGATGATACGCTATTGTACTGCGTTTCCAATACGAGAAATTTACAAGAAGTATCAGCCAATAGTAAAAATTGTATCCAAAGTGTTAAGAAATGGATGAATGAGAACAGACTGAAACTGAATGATGATAAGACTGAGGTGCTGTATGTGGGGAACAGGAAGTGGAAAAGTGAAACAGATTTGAAGTTGGGGGATGCCTCCATTCAAATTGTTGACAAAGTGAAAAACCTTGGCACATTCTTAGACTCTCGACTGTCGATGGAGCATCAGGTTAATAATTTGGTTAGATCTCTCTTTTTCCAACTAAAAAAGATTGCTTCCATTAGACGGTTCATATCTGAGGATGTGACCAAGCACCTGGTTGTGTCCCTCGTACTATCGAAATTGGATTATCGTAATGCTCTGTTGTTTGGCGTTTCGCAATACAATCTGAAACGTCTTCAGATTGTCCAAAACAGCGCTGCCAGACTAGTATTCATGAAGCGTAGGTGCGACTCTGCCGGACCTCTACTTCATGACCTGCATTGGCTGCCTGTTGAGAAAAGGATTAAATTCAAAGCTTGTGTTTTAGTGTATCGTTGTCTTGAAGGTACTGCCCCTTCCTACCTTTCAGAACTAATTGAAAGATATTCAAAACCCCGCCCCTTACGTTCGGCCAGTGATTCAACAAAACTAGTTGTCCCTCGAATTCGGAAAAATGCTGGAATGAGATCCTTTTCTCATTTCGGACCCTCTATTTGGAACGCCTTCCCGCAGAGCATTCGTGAAAAAGAATCTTTGTCTATTTTTAAACGTTCGCTTAAAACATATTTGTTTCGATTTTAGTAGATGGTATGAGAAGCAAGATAGGTTTGGTTTGTGTTGTGTGTTGTGTTGTGTGTGTGTATGTGTGTGTGTGTGCTTGTGTGTGTAAATGAGTATGTTTCAGCCAAAGTAATTTGTAATTTAAGCGCTTAGAGTCTGGTGTCTCGGAGTTATAGCGCTATATAAGTTTTCAGCATTATTATTATTATTATTATTATTATTATTATTATCTACCTACCTAATAAAAACACACCATTCTTGTTCATTTATTTTTCAAATAATGAAAGGCACGAGCTTTTCCCGCAAACACAAGAGGCGATGACGACCAGTGACAAATGGGAGGTGGGAGCGGCCGACAACTTTTGGCGCGACATAAATATGAAATGTTAAGGTGACAGCGGGATGGTGGGGGGGGGGGGTCTCAACCCTTCACCATCAACAACTGTTTGATGGCGTGTGTGTGTGTGTGTGTGTATGTGTGTGTGTGTGTGTGTGATGCGACGAACGATCATTATCAAGGCTGCCAGACAGCCAGATTTCTTCTTGCCCAAGTAGTCAAATAGACCCCAAATAGCCAAACACCACAAGCATTCTGATTCCCTTGAAAAACTCATTGGTTTTGATTAACAAAACAATCGACTACAGTTGGATACACTTATCTTTTCATTTTTTTTAAATAAAAGATTTTTTTTAAATGAATAATAATAGAAAAGTGTTTCTTAATAACCAATTTTGAACTTGGCCATCTGGCAGCCCCCATCATAACCAGCTGCAGTCAAGCCAGCCACAGACATAAGAGAGGGAGGGGTCTGTGAAGTTTCCTGTGGCAAACGAGATGCTCGTGTTTTGTTTTTGTTTTTGTTTTTTCAAATGAATCACTGCTCGATGACGTCACTGACTCGAAACCCGCTCGAAACCCGCTCGATTTTAGAGGACTCGATCGAAAACCCGCTCGATTTGATCGTCTCAAGCTCGACCCAAGGCTAAAAAATACAGTGACTCGTGAAACGCGCCGAATGACTATTTATACGAAATAGGGCAGAGATGAATTTGCAAACCGCTCGACCAATCAACCGTTGAGAAAATGCATACTTCTCTCCAATTTGCTCGTCCCTTCGCTTTTCATCCGGTATTTTTCATATAAATAGTTTTCGCGCCGTTCATTCTTCTACTAGTTTCACTAGAAAATCAAATCGGAAAAAATGCCACCCAAAGGAGGAGTTTCTGCCAAAGGCGCCAAAAAAGCCGGCAAGGCAAAGGCCGTTCGCACCGGCGACAAGAAGAGGAAGCGCAGGAGGAAGGAAAGTTACAGCATCTACATCTACAAGGTGTTGAAACAGGTCCACCCCGACACTGGTATCTCTTCTAAGGCCATGTCAATCATGAACTCTTTTGTGAATGACATCTTCGAGCGCATCTCCGCCGAAGCCAGCCGCCTGGCTCACTACAACAAGAGGAGCACCATCACCTCCCGAGAGATCCAGACCGCTGTCCGTCTCTTGCTCCCCGGTGAACTTGCCAAGCACGCTGTCAGTGACGGCACCAAGGCTGTCACCAAATACACCACCAGCAAGTAAATTGCTCGATGCCCCTCCCCTTCAAACCGGCCCTTTTCAGGGCCCCACACTTATTCCCGTTTGACTACCCGGTTTTCAACGCATCACCCCCCTGTATTACTTTTTTCATTTCCTACTTTACGAAATTCTTTGTGTACAGACTTATGCGTGGCTTCGTTTTAGAATGAATAAGTAGAGACGACGAGTTAGTTTTCGTGTCACGTTACAGCAAGCTTTTATATATAGCGCAATACCCGCTAAGCGTGCTCAAAGCGCTTTACAAGGGGTCCCAAGGCAATAGCAATGCATGAAAAGTATGGCGAGACATGCTGTTACACCCATCTTTGACTGTAACGGCAACCCTACACTAACATTGTGCAATTTGAATGTGAACGCTCTGGTCACAAAATCAATGTGGTTTTCACTTTGTGGCCATCCACGTCCATTTTATTTTCATTATCAGTGTATATTATCATCAGAAAAATATTTCTAAAAATGTTAATACATTTTTTCAAAAGTCTATAGTTTCGGGTAAATTCGCCGCACATCACAATCATACAATAATTATTCCAAAGACGATTTTTTTTGTGTGTAATAGACGCTGTGCGTTAGCACTGAAATCTAACTAAGTTAAAGAAAAGTAAATAATAAATATGTTAAGTGGGTATAAAAACCAGAAACCAGTCGTCTCGGGTATGGATGGGCAGCAGGCTATTATGATCTTGTGACCGGCATTGTAATGTGTCCCCGCGAAGGCACTATACATACATCATCGCACTCGATACGTGCCAATAAATATGTGTTAAATGGAAATGGAAATTGTTCCTTATATTGCCTTGTAGCGAGAAAAACTAAGTACAACATCTCGCGGCGAAGTTACCCGACAACAGTGGTAGTTTTAAAAGGACTCTTGTGAATAAAATACAACATAGCCCTACGTAAACACTTCATGAAAATATAATTAAATTGACCAGGTATACTTATTGTCAGTGGTTGGGTTACCCAATTGACAAATTAGCCTCTCACGGCAGACCAGGAGTGAGACATTGAAAAAACGGCGAAATCACCCGATTTTACCCTACTGATCAGATTAAAGTATTTGTTCCGTAAATCAAAATATCCATTCAGTACAGAATTGCTTCAAAACACGTGTCATATTGAAGAAAGATAAGATTGTGATGCGTTTGTAATCAGTCGGTAGTCAACCGGGAAATTGTGAGGGTGGCCCTGAAAAGGGCCGTTTGGGTGGATGGGGTGCAGGGCTAGATGAGGAGAGATCTATCCACCGAATCCGTACAGAGTACGTCCCTGGCGTTTCAAGGCGTAGACAACGTCCATAGCAGTGACGGTCTTCCTCTTGGCATGCTCGGTGTAGGTGACAGCATCTCTGATCACGTTCTCAAGGAAAACTTTGAGTACGCCTCTGGTCTCTTCGTAGATGAGTCCGGAGATACGTTTCACACCACCTCTACGATAGTGCCGCACGGGTTTTGGTTATCGAGAACAGTAACACCAGGAACATAGCTCAACCAGGAACTAGTACCAGGAACCTCCACCAGGAAGAAGTTCCTGGTCATGTTACTGTTACTGTGTGTGTGTTGTGTGTGTGTGTGTGTGTGTGTATATATGTGTGTGTGTAGAAAGAGAAAGAGCGCGCAAACCAGCCTACGTCCCTCCCTCCAGTCTGAACCTCTCGTCTGTCTGTGGTTGGTACCATAAACACGAGTAAGCAACCTCTCGTCTGTCTGTGGTTGGTACCACAAACACGAGTACGAACGTCGTACCCGGGTCATCTATGCGCCGTACCACTTAGGACATGACTGATACGAAACTCTCTTCGACCGGAACAATCGCACCAGGAACAGGTTCCGTACCAGGAACAACGTCACCAGGAACACAAACGTACCAGGAACATGAAAATGTTCCGAATGCCCGCCGCTACTCTACGAGCGAGACGACGGATGGCGGGCTCGGTGATACCCTGGATGTTGTCACGAAGGGCTTTACGATGACGCCGACCTCTCTCTCTCTCTCTCTCTCTCTCTCTCTCTCTCTCTCTCTCTCTCTCTCTCTCTCTCTCTCTCTCTCTCTCTTTCTTTCTTTCTCTCTCTCTATCTATCTATCTATCTATCTATCTATCTCTCTCTCTCTCTCTCTCTCTCTCTCTCTCTCTCTCTCTCTCTCTCTCTCTCTCTCTCTCTCTCTCTCTCTCTTCTCTCTCTCTCTAGAAGTAGAAAACGGTAGGGGCTGCCTGAAGCCGGTGATCGTAAAATACTAACGAAAGAGTGAAAATGGAGAGGCTTCGTATGGGAACAAAACAGACAATGGACGTTTCGGGTACAAACCCTTCGTCAGCACAACAATACATAAATAAACGTGGAAAACAAATAAAATATAATGAAAAATAACTTGTATCGTCTGTACTCAATGGTGATTGCAGTATGAATGTATGCCCCTTGATGAATTGATCAGGTGAGTTGCCCTACGTCGTCGGGCGGAAGTGTCCGAATGGCAAAAACTAAACACACACACACGCACACACTGTACATCGCAATGGTCCGGCAGATTGAAGTGTCTGGCCACTGCTGTGTCTGCACAGTTCGATATGCCACGCAAGTGCTGCACGAATCTGTCACCCAGCCTTGTTCCGGTCTCACCAACGTAAGCAATCCCACACAGGGAGCACGTAATGTCATAGACTAGATTACGGTCTGTGCAAGTAAACGGCTGCCTGATGTCCCAAATCTTGTCTGGAAAACTGACTCTGTCGTACTCCCACAGATACCCACAAGACTCGCATCGGGGTCGCATGCAAGATCTGGCTCTAGGCCCATCCCTGGGTATGGGTTCCAGGCGGCTTCTTTCGTTAGTATCTCACTTTTTCTCTTACTCTCTCTATCTCTCTGTCACTCACCCTCTCTCTCTCTCTCTCTCTTTCTCTCTCTCTCTCTCTCTCTCTCTATCTCTCTCTCTATCTCTCTCTCTCCCTCTCTCTCTCTCTCTCTCTCTCTCTCTCTCTCTCTCTCTCTCTCTCTCTCTCTCTCTTCTTTTTCTTTTTCCCCACTTACCCTTGTATTAATCATTTTGATATCTTCTTTATTTCTTTATTCCTCTGCTCATGTTTCTCCCACCTCTCTGACTCTCCTCATCAAGTTCATTAAGTTAAAAAGTCATCGCTTATCTTCACGCCGGATTTCTGCAACCATCGCATTACTACGGCTATGTGGTCTAGTGGTATGACACTCAATTTTGGATCGGAAGGTCCTGGGCTCGAGCCTCGCGCTCGGCGCATTGTTGAGTCCTTGGAAAAGGCTCTTTTCTCACATTTTCTCACCGTACTCAGGTGTAAAATAAGTACCTGGTTAACAGCGTTGTCTTTGTCCGAAAAATTGTAATATCGCCTAACAGGCGTCATGTCCCGTCCTATATGTTAAATGTTGCTGTTCGTCAGGGACCCTTTGTAAAGCGCTTTGAGCACGTGTAGTGGATATTTCGCTATATAATATATATTTCGCTCATTAAAAAAAATTTTCCGGGTGACGGAATTTTAAAAATATATAATTGTTTGTTTTTTTACTATATCATATGTCTCTATAACTGTACACATCTTCTACTTTTCCATCCAATATTTTTATAGTCAGTGTGTAAATCAATGGCAATGGAAACAGTTTATTTCATAATAAATTATCGGCATGTCAATGAGTTTTTCTAATTAATTTTGATTATCTGAAAAAATTAAATTGCTCTATTTATAGTATAGAGTTCTTTTTTTTTAAAGAAAAAATTCTAGCAAGCCTTGGTCATCCAATTTGATAGTTTAAACAGAATCTGTGCATATATCGGGGATCAGTTGGCAGAGCACTTGATTCACAAGCAAAGGGTCCTCTTGTGCTTTGAGCACTATACAAATGCTAAAAGGAATTCTCAAGTTGCGTGACCATGTCTCACGTATACATGAGGAAAAGTGTCCAGTCGTAACTCGTGAATATAAAATTTAAAAATGGACGTTTCACTGCACCTGAGCTTATCGTGGAATATCTAATTACTAATCGTTTTGTTTTGTTTTTGTTTTGTTTTTTGTTGTTTTTTTTTTCTTTGTTTGCTTTTTGTTTTGTTTTTGTTTTTGTTTTTGTTTTTTGTGGGGGTTTTTTGGTTTGTTTTTTATTTTTTTTAAATTTTCTTGTTTTAAAAATGTCTTTCTTTAAATATTTTTGCATCCATTTTCCTTTTCTTTCCGTTTAAACATTTTTTTCAAAATTATTACTAGATATATGAAATATAAAACTTGTATTAAAACATGGAGGAAAAAGGAAAATTCCTAATCAATGAATAGATAGATAAAAGAATTTTTTTTAAATGAAAAGTTAAATCGCAAATTATCTCAAGATTTTCCAGAAATTTGTTGCCACGCAAAGGCAGCTCTACGACGATGGTGAGCTGACGGTAATATAATATATATATATATATATATATATATATATATATATATATATATATATATATATATATATATATATATATATATATATATATATATATATATATATATATATATATGTATATAAAGTCAGAAATTGCAGGCTTTTTACAATTTCGCGGGGAAAGAACTATTTTCATTCGATATTGCCAGAATCATTTTTTTTTATTAGCTTGATTACGATTAGATGCACATTTTAATC
>NC_088362.1:33410519-33418019 GCF_034508935.2 Berghia stephanieae
TCACTGGTCATGGGCTGCGCTATCATCTCTATGCAGATGATACGCAACTTTATGCTACTGATAAAACTAAAAATCTCGAAAATATTGTGAAACGTGTGGAAGAATGTGTGACGGATGTGAAAGAGTGGATGGATGCAAACAAGTTGAAAATGAATGAGTCAAAAACAGAAGTGATGATTGTGGGAAATAGAGGGCAGTTGAAGGTGAATGATGGTCTTGAGGTGTTGATTGGGGGTGAAAAGATCAAAGTTTCAAAGACTGTGAAAAATTTGGGTGTCTATTTTGATTCAGAAATGAAAATGTAGGCTCACATTTCTGCTCTCTGTAAATCTTTATACTTTCAATTGAAGAAAATCAGTTCGATCCGTCAGTATATTGCAATTGGAACATGTAAAACATTGGTTGTTTCCCTCATTTTTTCGAAACTAGACTATTGTAACTCGCTGCTTGTCAACTTGCCTCAGGCTTCTATTAAACAATTGCAACTACTGCAAAACAGTGCAGCAAGATTAGTTTTTGGCAAAAAAAAATTTGATCATGCAACCCCTTTGTTGGCCTCTCTCCACTGGTTGCCCATTGAAAAGCGCACATATTACAAAGCAGCGTGTCTTGTTTATAAGTGTTTGGCTGGTATAGCACCGGCATATCTCACAGATCACGTGGTCATGTGTAAATTTGAAAATTACACTTTAAGATCATGTAATGACCAAACGAAAATTTCGGAAAAAAGATCAAGAACAAAATTTGGTGATAGATCGTTTGCTTGTTTCGGCCCCAAGATTTGGAATGAACTACCACGTGGTCTAAGGGAGTGCAAGTCTTTACCTACTTTTAAAAAGAATCTCAAGACACATTTTTACTGTATTTGTTTTTCTTGACTCTATATGAATCCTTGATTTGGCTATGAATTATTATTGTTATTATAATTTATTTATTTATTTTTTTATTTTTATTTTTTCACTTAAAATTGATATTTATATTGTAAAGTGCCCAGAGCTTGTGTTTTACACGAGAATGAGCGCTATATAAATGTGTATTATTATTATTATTATTATTATTATTATTATTATTATTATTATTATTATTATTATTATTATTATATATATATATGCTAAACTCAAACAAATGGTTGTAAACAAAGTTCTTAGTCCACCACAGACATAGCAATTTGATTGAAACAAAAGCCATATGGCATCCCTGTATTCATTTTCACAAGCAAAAGAAGCTTTGGTGCAAGCCGACATCTTATTCAGACTTGATTCACATTCACTCGTTTGTTCTCAACATTTGTAAGAGTCAAAGAGATTAGCCGCGAAGAGAGACAATAAGCCTTTACCAAACTCGTTTGTCACAATGCACAGGATAACGCTCAGTCTCTCTTTACAATTGTCATTGTCTACCTGTTATAAAATCTATGCCCAGCCCCCTCGCCTCCTATTGAATGGCCACAGATGACATCACAAACCCATACTACAAAGCCACGCCCTCTTTTGTCTCAAATAGAATGGTGACACACTACATTAGCATTAAATCCCGTCACTTTCGATTTTTCAACCTGTCACGATTTCTTCCATGATGAAATTAAATGATGATATTTTGTTTGATTGATTTATTGAATTTACCACTTTTTAGGACGAAAATTTGTTGCGATTAACCGAAGTTTGTTGCAATTAACCAGTGACTTTTATATCGAATTAATTATATTTCTTGGGAAATGTTGCGATTAACCGAAAGTTGCGATTATCCGGAGGGGACTGTATTAGGTAAAATTAGGCTAAAACCGTGCATATTGGCGTTGAAATCCTGAAAATTGGCATATAGGTAGCTAAGACCCGTATTAATAACACCTGATATAGAACCACTCATAACAGTGCGTTTTTAGCACTCTTATTTTTTTCCTATATAGCATTACTTATCCGAGGAAATAACCACGATAATATAATGTGAGTTATAAAACTTGAAATACACTGGTAACAATTTGCGGTAGCTAACTGATGGTTATTTTGTGTTGTAACTAGTAGATATAAGAGGGAGAGGGGGGAGAGGGAGTGAGTGGGGAGAAGAGAGAGAGAGAGAGAGCGAGAGATAGAGCGAGAGAGAGTGAGAGAGAGGGGGGAGAGAGAGAGAGAGAGAGAGAGAGAGAGAGAGAAGGGGAGAGAGAATTTAACTCATTACTGTACTGACCAAACACCACCCGCATCTACACAAGTCCGTGCAAGGCAAACCGGACCTTAAACACTTGCATTGGGTGCCTATACATTCTCTCTTATATGAACACTTGATGAGTTTTTGGGAAACTTTTGACAATTCTGGAAATAAGCTCCACAGTGGTTCATGCCGATCGTCACATTTGTTGCAGGGTTCTCTTTTATAAAAGATATAATGTAACAAAAGCTCGACTTCTTTCAAGAACTGTGACATCATCATTATCATCAGCAGTGACAACTTTTAAAGCTTGTTTTTTAAATATCGCGCATGACATATTTTATGGTAGTGTGCTCTTTGGCGACTAAATCCCCTCCGGCAATAAAGGACAACATATCAGAATCTTTGATGGATAACCCTATTTCACAAATATTTTCTTCCATGTCTGTTGTCATTACAGAATGGAGTACCTACTCCCGATTCCATGTTTTTAACCCCCCAAAAAAGCACGTTTGTTTATTACAGCCAATCTCTAATTTTGAACGTTATCTCATTATTCTCGTGGGTGGCGAAATAAATCTTATTCGGTGACTCCTCCCAGTCAAATGACGAGGTTTGGAATTCTTGTAGGGCATTTCTTTTAGATTTCTTTAATTCTATCGCCTACTTGTGTTGGCATTAAATTTTACACGACAATACCTACGCCGGCCACTTAGCATAATTTTGTTTTAAGCTTTCAATAATCTCATTTCTTTCTGATGATACAACTTGTTTTCATCACAAACCAAAGAATTGAATTGTTTTAAATCTTCAAAAAGAGTTCCATAGCCTTGCCCTTTGTCATACCTCCTCGACTTAGAGGGACATTCTAAACGGTCTGTGTTATCTTGTTGGCATATCAAACACTTGTCCCAGTCTCTGGAGCAGTTCTTTTTGCTATTGTATGTGTATCTGAAATCATGCTAACGCATTCCTTTATTAGGCATATGCAATATTCTTTCATCTTCTCTCTCTCTCTCTCTCTCTCTCTCTCTCTCTCTCTCTCTCTCTCTCTCTCTCTCTCTCTCTCTCTCTCTCTCTCCCTCTCTTTCGTTCTTTCTGTTAGACCCATCATCAGCAGGCAGAATGTGTGCATTGCCTTTACATAAGGACACAACAGTACAAATAGAACATTCTCCCATTGTTCCCATGAGGTAAATAACGTAAAGTAAATAACTTGCCACAATACAGCATCATTGTGGTTGATGATGATGATGATGATGATGATGATGATGATGATGATGATGATGATGATGATGATGATGATGATGATGATGATGATAATTATAGCATCTTATATAATTCAAGTGGTATGCCGACTCCTTATTGTCACCAAGTTTGATCGAAATAGGTTTTAACTCACGTAAAATGATTATAGCAGTATTTTTGGAGAGAAAAGAAAACAGGAGGAGCGGATGACAAAAAGCAATAACAAAGACCCGAATGACGTCAACTTCATTCTATCTATAAACTCTTAAGGTTACATACACATCGTTTTGTACGTTGGTACAACACCGGTTATCGGCATTTATTGAGCTGTGTTCTGCTAGTCTGTTTTGACTACCCCTCTGCTCGTCTGCCCGTCCGTTTTAGAGCAATTGATTATACTTATTATATCAGATGCAGAAAAAAATTCATGTTATATAAAACAACTGAAATTTAATAATATTTAAGATTAAATAATTTGTATGGTTCGTGAATCGAAAGTTAAGGGAAAGGAAAACATCCGCTTCGACGCTAAAAATAGTCACCAATGGGAATCCAAAGGATGACGTAAAACAACCTTGGGTCGGCTTGCCTCGGTGTTTACACAATAACAATGAAAGAAATTTTTGTCGTCCATTTCAACATTTTCTAATCTTAAAAACCTTGTATGTCAACTAATACTGATCTCTCAGAGTGGTTCTATATCATTAATTATAGGATTGTTCATAATATTCTACAATATATGTAATTTTCATGCTTTCAACCCTGATTTGCACAATTCAAGGGTTTTTTGGACCTAATTCCCCCTACTATCAGTGGAAATTACTCATTACCAACGATATTCATATTCTTATCAAGGTAATTCTTTTTAGCGCCCTAGACCAATCTCGTCTATTGCCCGCTTCGCCTAAATGCCCGTATTTTCTGTTTTCTGATTTAGGCGATCACCACTGTATTACAAAAGGACCGTCACCGATCAAAGTCACTTATCTCTATTTTATTTTTCGTCTTGCTCTCAATCATTATTACTTCTCACTAAATTATATCAATCAGACTATGGAATGACGAACATTGACGTCAATCATCTCTTTGTTAATGGTTTAAAAAGCCATTTGGGTGATTAGTTCTCACAAAATTGCATTAATCTGCCTTTAGATAGTATGCGCTTGGCTAAGACGCTCACAACATTGCCATCCGGAAGTATAACGGACCAACACACAAAACTATGTGTATTCTTGAACGTTTATAGTCTGGTTAATACAGTTTTGTGAGAATTACTCATAAACGCGGATGACAAAAAGCAATAACACAGACCCGAATGACGTCAACTTCATTCTATCTATAAACTCTTAAGGTTACATACACATCGTTTTGTACGTTGGTACGTTATTTCCTGCTGACCGGTATTGTGAGTCTCAACCCATAGCATCAGTAACCGTTCAAGGTTCCCGCACCAAATAAAAGTAATACAACAATAATGTATTATACCAAGAGAGGGAGAGAGGGATAGAGAGAGAGAGAGAGAGAGAGAGAGAGAGAGAGAGAGAGTGTGTGTGTGTGTGAGAAGGTGAGAGTGATAAAAAGAAAGAGAGAAAGGGGGGGGGGGGAATACTGTGTACACAACAAAACAAAAACTTGCGCTTATATATTATTGGGCAATATCCACCAAACGTGCTCAAAGCACTTTACAAGGGGTCTCTCGCCAACAGCATGGCTGCGAATCGACTACCTCAGGCCTCCCCCTGCCATGTGTTAGGGGAGGGGCAAGGTCAGTGTCATTCAATAGTATATAATTGTGCATGTGGCGCTCTATACGGAGAGAAAATTATACATTGATTACGGGGGAAGGTGGGGGGTAGGGGGGGGAGGTGGGTTTGACCCACAAACGACCGAGGTGTTGGGCTTCGGGTCACAGACTAGGTCCTGTACTCTCTATACTTCGGGTAGACCATGATACGAGATCAAAGGGAAAAGGCCGCTGGTACTTGGATGGTGGAAATGTTTGGGGGGGGGGGGTAGTGACAATCAGCATGGGATGTATACATTAACATTAATAATATAGGCAATAGATGACCAGGGATGTGTATTGTTTGTATATGTTTGTGTGTGTGTGTGTGTGTGTGCGCGCGCGCGCTCGAGCGCGTGTGTGTGTGTGTGAAAGGGATTACACAAAAACACCTTTCTCTGTAGCTTCCAAATGATTACGTATACGATAAATTTGAAAACCACATTGTTTGAATCAGCTTGCAAAAATGAGAACATCTATCTTTGTTTCACACAAATAGGTTTAGAAATAAAACATTTTTCTAGTAGATTGATTTTGAAAAAAATATTGCTCATTTTTTTTTAATTTAATGATGTGTTCTTTATTTTCCGGTCTATTTTCTTGATTTATATCTCATTTTTCAATTCTCAATGCGACGAGCACACTGATGTATCTCGTGTGATTCAAAAGCGTTGTTTGCTTTTTTAATATATATATGCTGAGAGTCCTGCCTCACTAATTAATTCCTGAGCGTTGAGATGGTGACGCAACTATTACATACAAGACCTTGCAGTCGAGACGGCAGGGCTTTTGGGTTACACAACCACTATTTACCCATCGGTCAGCGGTACTCTTTGATGTATACAACACTCACCGCCTTTACGCAAAGGATGAGATGATCTCCTAACTGTTCACAAGCGAACTGTCATACTATAAGATAAGAATCTCAAGATCTCATATAATAAGGTAAGTTTTGGAGAGGTGATATCCCCCCACCCGTCATCGGACAGAACTTTCATTGCGTTATATCATTTAAGCACCGCCTCCTCTTTCTATTCCGGAGTGACGAGATTAGACGAGAGGACACGAGAAAAAAATGGTCACGTGTTGGGTAAGTCGATCGGTCGGTCTGCTTCGGCGTGTAACTATAACTCCGTAGTGATTACTTCTCACTAAATTATATCAATTAGACTGTTGAAGGAACGAAATTGACATCATTCCACTCTTTGTTATTGTATTAAGGCAGTCATTTTGGTAATTAGTTCTCACTAAATTATATCAATCAGACTTTTAACGTTCAAGGTTACTCGCAGTTTTGTGTGACGGTACGTTATTTCCGACTGGTGGATGTTGTGAGCATTTTGCCTAAACTCATAGCATCAATAACCGTCAAAGATATTCGCATCATATGTAGCAATAGCTATAATAATCTAACATGTCGAGAGAGAGAGAGAGAGAGAGAGAGAGAGAGAGAGAGAGAGAGAGAGAGAGAGAAATTTACTTGCGCTATATATACCACTATATTCAATAAAGGTGCTCAAATCACTTTATAAGGGTCCTTAGCCAACATAAAAACATGTTAGACGAGACATGACTGTTAAGCGATATTGCAATTGTTTCCCGACAGAGACGACGCTGTAAACAGCGAGGTACTCATTTGAACAGTGAAAAAGGTGGGAGAATGCGAGTAAAGAGCCTTTTCCAAGGACTCAATTATGCGCCACTCAGAGCGGGACTCGAATCCAGTACCGTCCGATCCAAAGGCGAGTGTCATTTCACAAGACCACATGCATAGCCGCACAAGAAAGTGATGAGAGAGAATAGATACATATGTATTGAAGGAGGAGAGAACGGATGGAGTGAGTAAAGTTCTTGGATATTTATAGAAGGAACCAAATTGGCGTCACTCATCTCATTGTTATTCTTTTTAGACACCCATTTTTATGATTAGTTCTCATTAAAATATATCAGTCTATAACGTTCAAGGTTCCATTTAGATTTTTGGGCTAGAGTTATATTTCTGGCTGGCGGACTTTGTGAGCATTTTAATTTAACACAGAGCATCAATAGAAGGAATTAATTTGACGTTAGTCAACCCGTTGTTATTGCTTTTAGACAGCCATTTTTATAATTAACTTATCACTAAGTTATATCAATCAGACTATGAACGTTCGAGTTTGCAGTTTTGTGTGTTAATATGTTATACCCCGATGGAGATGTCGTGAGTATTTTTCCAATACGCATAACATCAATACATTTGCAATCCGATTTAAGTTTAAAAGCAACGTAGACCACGGAAATTTTTCCATTTTGTGGACAATAAAGATTTGTTATTTATCGTCATT
>NC_088362.1:33425519-33433019 GCF_034508935.2 Berghia stephanieae
CTCCCGGATGCTTCGTTTGTAATCACAAAGATAATGTAGGAAAAAAGGGATTGACCACCCGTTCTCCCCCATCACTATTAAAAAAAAAAAAAAAAAAAAAAAACACTTTCCCCGCCGTCGAGAATACGGAAGAATTCTGTCCTTGAAATTTATTGGATAACAGGTAGGTGGTCACACGATCATGACAATCAGCGGATGGCATGATTATATCACGTCATCATTATGATACGTCGATGTTATCCTGATATGGTGCCACCTTTTAACCCCTACCCATTCCTACCACACAAAAACATGGTACGATTTGTTTTAGCGCCATCCGCATCACGTCATTTGTTTTACTACTTGTATTATTGATGCAGTGAAGGTATATTAATGCGCCATATTAATTACACTAACTATATCGACAAGCGTTCACATAGGCATATTGCTCTGATTCAAAGTCCAAGAATCCAAGAAAAAAGGATAGAATCAAACATGTTTCCTCTTCAAAGAGGAAGAATGATGGTGGAGATGATAAAACGAAAAGCTTCACCAGACAGCCCTTCTCCTGCATTAAAGAGATTAATGATTGAAACCTCCAACTCAGCCATACTAGAGACCGATCTTGATTTGTATTCAATACCGACTACACCACATAACAGCTGCACTGGTGAGACGGACAATGCTATAAAAGGTATAAAACATTTTTCAACCAATCCTTATTTTAAAAAAAATAACACTAGTTAAATGGTTTCTGTGCAGTGAGAATATTGTTGGTAAATATATGTACGAATCTAAAATGTATAATCTCAATTGATAATCAAGAACGATTTATAGTAACATTGTTATACAAATAATTGATTCCGTTCTGAATTTTAAAAAAATATAGCTAAGTTCGTTAGTGAATCAGTTCCGAATATTCATTTATCAAATGCCTACCTAATTTAATTTTCTGATTTTATAATTCATTGCCTTTGATAAAATATGACTATGATAAGAAGCCATTCGATAATATACTGATTTTATTGGATAGAATGCTTGTTTTCTTGTTCCTCAACCAGACTTCGAAATTCAAGCTCAAACTGACCAGAATGATCGACCTCAACAAACCTTCCTCAACACAATAAATGAACAACCATCAGACAGCATTGGATCAAACACTTGACATAAAACTGTTGATCAAGGTATTGACAAATTGTTTCCATAAATGATAGAAGGTTATGAAGACTTATAATCTTTCAGTTTTATCCTTTTTTGTTTCTTTTGTTTTGTTTTATGCTTGTGAGACAAATTGATCTAGCTATTTCAAGTATTTTAATCTTAACCGCACACGTCTTTTTCCTTCCTGGTAACTGGTTTTTAAAATGTGATTATAAGTCTTTGGGTAATGCATTAAAAGTGCATAAAGAATGCAAGCAGAAATACATGCGGGTGCTAGATGATAAATATGTACTAAACTGATTATAATCATCATTCCAAAGGCTTCATATTGTCAATGTTACTTATTTATTTCTCAGATCAAACAATCCAAGACGATTCAGAAATGATATTAATCTTCCCAATACACGACACCATCAATATTCTATTGAACACAGAGATCGACGTCACTCCTTCAAACAGACCTAACAATGAAGTAGTGGATACACCACGGGACATTTCAAACACGAATTACTTGGATACGATAGATGACCAAATAGTAAACACAACTGATCGGCTAATTAAATGTAACAAAACTGATGATAAACAAAAAGACAAGCCGGAAAATGTTATGTTGGAAGCAAATACGATTCATCAAAGAAATGCAAATATGTTGAATAGGAAGTGAAGATATTGAAAGAAAGACGTTATTGCAATAGAATAGGAGCCAAGTGTGTCGAATTAACAGGAGAGCTGCAAGGTCTGGGCCGGACGTCCCGCTTGCTGAAAGGAAATTGATGTGCATTTCGAACCCAACACCTCTCATTTCCAGGTAATCTGACAGAGATTATTGCATATGGCCTCTCATGCATTATTGTGTCCATAACAGCACCTTCCCGTGGTGTTCCCCGTTTCTACTGAGTTTGTTATGGGCGCGACCGAGTCCCCGGCGGTATAACCGGGCTAGGGAGTAGGTGGGACCCCTTCCTCTTAAGGTGCAGGAGACAGAACCCACCGATGAGTGGTACATGCTCTGCTCCTCACCCACCCACCTCACACTCATTCTGTAGTGTGGTGTCCTCTGTATGTCCTAACTTTTCTTAATCTACCCCTATAGCTCATACTTGTTTCCTAGTGCTGTAACTTTAACACTTCTATACTCCCTCTTTGGTCGGCCTGTGGCCCATGTCTTCTGCATGACTATCTGTGATTGATTGTAATCATGTATCCTTCTTTAAAAATTGAGATTTTTAGGGGAAAGGGCTAGTATCCCTTTGTTTAAGGCCCACATAATCTCTCATCGACACAAATGACCCAGGACGTGACGATCCTCTGTTTATGAAATATGGCCCTTTAAGCAGAAAGAATAACTGAAATAGATAACTGCAAGCCAGGAAACAGTAGGTGGCGGGGAATGGGCGACCGTCAATCATGAAAGAGACTGTGGGAAAGACAAAATGAAGGCTACTTGACTAAACCCTATAAAAATTAATTATATGAGGAACATGCATCTGCAGCTCAACTCCTGATGTTATGCAACTGACAAGGAATACAGGTTAGGGTGGGAAGACAGACCAGAGACTTCCCAGCATGCCATAACAACCAAAAGGAAATCATACGAGCTCGGACGTCCTCTCGAAAAAGGTCCGCGCCAGACAGTGAGTACCCAGGCTGATCTGCGCGAAAAGTCAGCTACTGGGACAAAGAAATTCCACAAACATTTGAATATTTTACAAATTAACATTTGTGGAATCAGGAATAAAAAGGCAGAGCTGAAGAAATTATTAAATGAAAAGGAAGTTCACATTGCTTTACTTCAGGAAACTCTGTATAAAAATAGCGATCCGTATATTGCTGGTTATACATACTATACCTGCAAATGTGACGACTGCCGTGGTGTTATTACTTATATAAGAAATGATATCACGGGAGATGTTACTTCTTAACCATCACAGAACTCAACCGATGTACAGAAAGTCACCTTATGGCACCTAAATAAGAAATTTACCATTTACAACATTTACAACCCTCCACGGTGTACTATAAACCTAATAGATCTAAACAGTTCCCAATACAACAACACAATAATTGCTGGTGACTTCAATGGCCACTCTCCACTATGGGGATACAAAAATTTAAACAACACAGGAAAAGAACTAGAAAAGCTTTGCAATACAACCAACCTCACCATTTTACAAAATGCAGACTCAGTCCCCACCCTTCTTCACAGAGCTCATATGTCCCTGAGTCATCCCGATCTAACCATCATCTCCTCTGACCTTCTGAATTCTTGTCACATTAAAGTCCTGGATGAAATAGGCAGTGACCATAAACCAATTTTAACACAAATAACAGTTCAAACACAGAAGAAAACATTTGAGCAGAAATCCAAATGCAATTTCAAGAAAGCAAACTGGGATGTTTTCACAGCAACATTAGATGACCAGCTTCCAAAAATTACAGATACATCAAGTATAGAACATTTAAACGAATCCCTCACCAAAGCCATTCTTGCAGCTGCAAAAGCAGGAATTCCAAGAGGTAGTCGACAGAATTACAAACCCTTCTGGAGCAAAGAAATTGAAAAAGCAGTAAATGCAAGAAAGGAAACAAGAAAAAACTTAGAGGAAAACAAAACCAGTAAAAACAAGGTTGAGTACAATAAAGCATGGGCAATTGTCAAAAGAACTATTAACAACGCTAAAAGAAAGAAATGGGCAGACACGTGCGCTAATATTGACCTCAATCAAAATGGGAAAAAGCATGGGCCTTACTTAATAATCTTAACAATGAAACCCCGAAAACCAACCCAAAGCCCATGAAAACTACAGAAGGAACAATCGTAGATGACCAAAAAAAAAAAGCCATAATCTTCAACAAACATTTTGCTTCAGTAAACAAGGCATCAAAAAGAAGTGAAAAGGACAAAAAAATTCTCATATCTGTTCAAAGAGGGCTTTATCATGTCAGAACTTCACAGAGCTATGAAAAAAACTCAAGTTAAGGAAATCCCCTGGACCAGATAAGATACACAATGAAATGCTCTTACATCTTAGCGTGAGAGGTAAACAGATGCTTCTCAAACTTATAAATCTAACATGGGAGACAGGAATAGTACCAAGGGGATGGAAAAATGCTATTATAATTCCAATCTTAAAGAAAGATAAACCACCCGACGAAACGAAAAGTCACCGACCAAAATCTCTCACCTCATGTGTTGGAAAGATTGCTGAGAGAATGGTAAATAACCGATTATACTGGTGGCTGGAGACATGTGGCCTACTAAATAAATATCAGGCCTGCTTTAGGATAGGGCAAAGAACAGAAGATCAATTGTTTAGATTAAGTCAAAAAATAACTGATGGCTTTCAAGATGGAAAACATACAGTCGCGTTTTTGTTGATCTCCAACAAGCCTATGACAAAGTATGGAGGAAAGGGTTGTTATCAAAAATGATGGACTACGGAATTGATGGAAATCTCTACTTCTGGATTCAACAATTTCTCAGTAACAGAACAATCCAAACAAAAATTAATAACGGACTGTCAAACAGAGAAGTATTAGAGGAAGGTCTCCACAAGGATCCTGCCTCAGCTGTACTCTCTTTCTTATTTTTATAAATGATCTACCAGAAGTATTACAGACAGAAAAGGCCCTATATGCTGACGATTTAGTTATGTGGTATACTACAAAGCGCCTACCAATAGCCTCCAATAGAATAAATGAAGATTTAGAAAGCTTAAACACCTTCTGTGATAAATGGAAATTAAAAGTAAATTGCAATAAAACAGTCTACTCTATATTTACTAAGAGCCATCCTGTTTCCAAGAAAGAAATAACACTCCCATCCAAGGCCATCGACTCGCGTAAGAAAAAACCCCACATATTTGGGCATACAGTTAGACAGACAACTATCTCTGAACAAATACACTAAGAATGTAAAAAAGCCACAAAGAGACTCCAGTTACTAAAACGACTAGCCAGTACTAATTGGGGAGCAGACAAAAACTCGCTTCGACAACTCTATTTAGGCTATGTGCGTTCCGTCATGGACTACAATTTAGCCCTCCAAAATGTAGGTAGTAAAAACACACACAAAACCTTGGACAGAGTACAAAACCAAGCCCTTCGCTTCACTTCCGGTGCCCTGAGATCGACACCCACAGCAGCATGTGAAATACATACTAATGTGGAACCACTTGGACTTCGCAGAGAATCAGCAGTGCTTGAAATGGTTGAAAGATACAAACAAAAAGAGTAAAACCATCCAAACAGAATTCTGGCAGAGAAATGGAAACCAAGAACAAGATTAAAACAAAAATCCCTGCTACACATTGCTAACAACTTGAATGAAAGACACAGACTCCCAGAAAACAGAGAAAAATATATTTTAATCAGTCAAAAACCTCCATACGCCGAACTAAAACTTCCAAAAATAAAGACTAACCTCGGAGAAGAAACAACAAGAAATAAAAAACAAATCAGATATACAAACATTAGCAATGAAGACAATACAAGAATACCCAGACAACTGGATACATGTTTGCACAGATGGATCTGCCCACAAAGGAACCAAATATGCTGGGTATGGGTTTGTAGTAGAATACCCAGATAAAACCTGTGATAAAATTCACAATTCTTGCGGAAGCTCCTGCTCAAACTTCGAGGCAGAGGCAGTTGCAATAGAAGCCTCACTGCGACACCTCTCTTCTGTTTTCCAGTTAAACCCTTCAAAACTTCAAAACACTGTCATCTTCACAGACTCCAAATCGGATCTCTAAGCTTTCGATTTAGATAATCTCTCCTCAACGTTCAATAGTTTAAGATCTCAACTAGATGAGATCCTTACAATACACAGAGTAGACTTATCTCTCTAGTGGATACCGGGACATTCAAATATACCAGGAAATGACAATGCAGACAGACTGGCCAGACTCGGATCAACACTTTTACAACTATCATTTCCAGTATCCTTAGACACAGCGAAACAAATAATCAAAACAAATAAGAGAGAAGAATAGATGAACAGTTGGGCAATGAGCACCACGGGTAGATGTATGTTTTCCCATATGACCACTCCTGTAAAGACGGATTGCCTAAATAAGCTAAGAAGACACCAGCAAAGCACATTCCTCCCACC
The DNA here is from genome assembly GCF_034508935.2 of Berghia stephanieae. NCBI lineage: Eukaryota > Metazoa > Mollusca > Gastropoda > Nudibranchia > Aeolidiidae > Berghia > Berghia stephanieae. Next base: position 33,431,776 of record NC_088362.1, read on the forward strand.
AAATCCAAGCATCAGTAACACACTTTATAGTCACCTGGAACAACTACAAAAGACATCTAACTTCTACGTCATGGCACAAGACCGAAGGGCTAGAGCTCAGGTGGTCGCTGGTTCGGATAAGTAAGTAAGTAAGTCGAATTGACAGAGGAAGACAGGCAGCATATTTTTCATTTCTTTTGGAATGAATTACAGACTTGGGGAGAAAAGCGCATCTTTATCAAGACACTTGTCGATATCCGCTCGTCGGAAAATTCTGCTAAGAGAAGATCAGTTTCAAAATATTTTTAAACTAAATGGAGTGAGGAAATCAGTACGTAACAAAATGTTTTTGAACACACTCTCACGATCTGAAGGACTGTTCGGAGCTGGTTTCTGAAAGATGCAACGCCAAGCCACGGAAAGAAGCGATCCCAACACTATGATAGGAGTTTGTTACAGAAAACACATTGTGTTGATCAGTTTTTTTTTAAAAATCAACACTATGACTTCCCACTTTTGCCGGAAATCGACAAATAAATAGTATATGAAACGATAGTAGGAGACCCAGCTGTTACTGACCTAAGAGCCCTTCGTTATGAACCATATGGAAATATTCTGTTTAAACTGAACCACCCTGACAACTGGAATCTGCTTCCCCGATCAAGGAGTGATGGATAAGCAACTTCTCTTGACCACCCAACGCAGCTTTACGCCAGTGAGAGGAATATCTCTACAGAGAAATATAACCATCTCCAACAGATAAAACCAACTTTGTCAAAAGATGTAGACATGGATTTTAAGACAAATTGCTACACTGAATGGATTCTTACAAATATCATAGTACTTGATTTGTAACTTACTTGGTAAATATAATGAAATATCTATTGTGTTCATAGTTGATTTTGCATTTGTTGGATAACGAAAATTGAATTGAACCAATCAATTTAAAAACTAATAAAAATAATGAATAAATTATAGATTGAAATGAAAGATTTTTAAAAATATTAACCAATAAAAAAAAGTGAAAAGAAAAAAAAGACCAAAAAAAAAGGATTCCATGCAAAAACGCCTTGTTCTTATTGTAACATAAGACCGATGATGGACATTATTCAATTTTGCTGAATCTTTGTCTGAGGTCAAAATTTGTGATTGCAATAATGTTCAATGTTGTTCTCAATCTACAATGTTTGTTAAATTTTTTTAAAAGTCAGTTCCATCTTTCACAACCCTAGTACACTTCTGGTACACCTTGAACACGGACAACA
>NC_088362.1:33438019-33505519 GCF_034508935.2 Berghia stephanieae
TGCCATTCTCTTCATCCGTATATTTAAGTGAAGCAAAGCCTCTTCTTTCAGTGATAAAACTGATATGGATTTAATTTATCCCAAGTAGGACCTCAGGGCGTGCATCGCTAGATTGGCCGTCTTGGCCTAATTATTTTAGCAGTGAAAGACAATAGTTAGTTGGGGAGGGAGGGTGGGGGGAGATTGGGGAGTGGTAACTAACTTTCTTCAAGGTACAACGGAGTATAGGATAAGGACAGGACGGCCAAACGAAGACTGGCTCATATAAACAACAAAAAACTTCCCCACCACACCACACCCTCCGCTCATTGTCACCCCGCGCAGGCAACGGGGGAAAGATGAAACGTGCCGATTTGACGCTACCTTCGCGGAGCGACGCACGAGTCATCAAATATTAAATTCAAAACAAAAAGCAGTATGTGCTAAATTTTTAATTTTATCAAAATTTTAAAATGGAAGTTTTTTGTTTGGTTGACATGCTAATCTACGGAAAATATAGGGCGGCACAAAACAACTTCGCTCTATTGACCGACCGCCAGTGATAATGTTCCCTTTTTTAACCTCGCCCTCTTGCCTTTTAAAAAAATTATTTATTTATTTATTTATTTTTAGTTGGTGCTTCAGATCTACGTTTCACTCTATTATCCTTCTTTTTACCGTCACTAAAATGACTTAATAGTGACCCAAGCGCCATAAAATCCCTATTTAACACCCTCCCCCCCCCCCCCCCCCCACACACACACACACACACACTCACACACACCCCAAAAAAAATAATTTAAAAATAAAACCCATCAATATAGATGACTCGTAGAATATTCTTTTCCCTTTTACAACCAGTCCCATTTTGTCTTTAGTTTTCTTTGGTGCTTTTAACTTCAGATCTACATCTTTCCGCCTATCACACTATTTTTACTGTCTCTGGAAGACCCAAAAGTGTTCAAGCACCGTAAAATCCCCAAAAACAAAACAACTACAAACACCAAACTTCTTCTTTCAGCGTATCCCGCATTTTGCAGGGTTGCCATAATGAATGCCACATCTCCATGCATCTCGGTTCAGAGCATCATTTTCCTCCAGGCCCAGTTCTTTCATATCGTCCAATACCGACCTTATCCAACCATGTAGTCTTTGGGCGTTCCTTTTTCCGCTTTCCCGCTAATTGTAAATCCAATACTTTCCTTCTCTCTCTCTCTCTCTCTCTCTCTCTCTCTCTCTCTCTCTCTCTCTCTCTCTCTCTCTCTCTCTCTCTCTCTCTCTCTCTCTCTACATGTCCGAACCATTTCAATCTATATTCTCTCATCTTTATTGATACATTCTTCACTTCAGTCAACCTTCGAATTCGTTCAGGTCTCACTTTATCTTTTCTTGTCCAGCCAAGTGACCACCTCAACATCCTCATTTCTGCCACTTCAACTTCTTTATCTTGTTTCTTTGTTGTAGCTTCTATCTCTAGTCCATATAACATTGCTGGTCTTACAACTGTTGTATATATTTTCCCCTTCAGCTTTGCGGAAATTCGTTTGTCACACATAACTCCAGTTACCTTTCTCCAATTATTCCAGCCTGCCTGTATCCTCTTCTTAACCTCCATCTCATTGCCCCCATCTCCTTGTACAGTTGGTCCTAAGTATTTGAATTGGTTTGTCTGGTATATCCTCTTCTCCTATCTTTATTGGTGGCCCTGCTCTCTGTTGTCCGATGCACACATACTCTGTCTTCGATCTACATACCCTTAATCCCCTCCTTTCCAACACCCGTCTCCAACCCTCCAGTTCCTTTTCCAGCTTTTGTGTCATTCAAAAGTACTAAACAACAGCAAAACTAATTTATTGAATTCTAATTTAAAAATTAGACTGTTGCTTTTTCTTCTCTCTTTTCATTTATATTACTTACAATATAGCAAAAGCAAATCGAGACCAGAGATCAATGTCACTACCCGGGGGTGGTTCTTATTCTGTGCTCTCTGTTGCATCAAAACTAGAGGTGCTTAAATGAGCCAGTAAAATGGAGAGAAAAATAAAGTGAGTAGATGTGACTCATACATAAGGAAACAACACGAGGCTGTTTTGTGTTATTCCCTTATATATGAGTCATATCTACTCACTTTATTTCTCTCTCCATAGGTTGCATGCTTACTACTTACCAACCAGCCGTCTTAGTAAGTACCACAGACTAAGAGCAGACACGACAACAACCCATTTTTATTGGCTAATCGCCGCCATCTTATTTAAGATGTAAGCAGTTATCGGATGAATCGAGAATAGAGAGAGAGACTGACGATATACAAGGTTTCCAGAAAACTGGCAGCGTAAAATTATATAAGAAAACAGTAAACATTGGCATTTCGGGGACAGACCAGACGCGTGGTTGTCAAAAATTACATAAAAATAAATAAACAAAATGTTGTAATAGTGTGATGAAAGTGTTTGAACTTCATGGTCGACCAACTTGGTCATCAATCCATCCAACTATCAATCTATACTACTACTACTACTACTACTACTACTACTACTACTACTACTACTACTACTACTAGTAGTAGTAGTAGTAGTAGTAGTACTACTACTATTACTACTACTACTACTACTACTACCACTACTTCTACTATTATCACTACTATGACGACGACGATGAGAGAGATAGAGAGAGAGAGAGAGAGAGAGAGAGAGAAGGGGGGGGTCTTCTCTTGCCCCCTCACCATATATGACATAGACTTGTCTACATTGTGAGATAAAAGGGATGGAGGCGGCAATTTCGCACGTTCTTCACATTTAGGTATGTGTTATCATCAGTTAGAGAGACTGATCAGCAAGTTCAAAGCGGTGAGTTTCATTCTTTGTGTCTTATTGCTATGTGAAATATCGGTTGATAGTTGTGTAACATAAAAAAGAAATTTTGATAGTCTCCGCAGAATTAATCAAAAATGAGAGTAGGAGGAGTTTATTTTACCTACTGTTATTATGTCGATTCTCCACTGCTGGACAATACGATTTGTCATATTTATCAACTAATTGGGCGGGGTATAGAAATGAACAATTTTAATTAGCTGATTGAAGAGGTGCGTAGAGACTACTACTACTACTACTACTACTACTACTACTACTACTACTACTACTACTACTACTACTACTACTACTACTACTACTACGTATATGTCTTTTATCTTCCATTATTTTCTGGAAAGTTCTGTTCCCTGATGCCGACCTTTTCTTATCAATTTGATCACCCCCTGGGGCACTCTATCCGCTACCCACGCCACGCTAACATTTCATTCATACTGCAACCACCATTGAGTACAGACGATACAAGTTATTTTTCATTATATTTTATTTGTTTTCCACGTTTATTTGTGTACTGTTATGCTGACGAAGGGTTTGTACCCGAAACGTTCATTGTCTGTTTTGTTCCCATAGGAAGCCTCTCCATTTTCACTCTTTCGTTAGTAGTTTAATGTTTCTGACCTTTATTTTATATTTTCCGTCAACAAATCAAGGCTAATCGAGCTCAATCAAAGTCATTAAAATAGAGACTAAATCGCACAGCGTCCCCGGTTGCATATAAAGAAAATAGCGGCGCTCGACCTCTCACTACTGAGTTTATGACGACGTAGTCATATCTGGTCCTGTGTAATCTGTTGTAAGTACTGAGTGTAGGCAGAGAGATTGTATAGCTAACGCTTCTAAACTCTCGCTTGCTCTGGCTCTTGCCCAAGAAAGAGGAGCGTTAGCTCTCCTCTTTCTAGCTTGCTTCCGGTTTGCCGGTTTGATCTACTTTCGTTTTTGCTTCAAGTCGAAAATGTCTGACAAAAGGTCGTCAACGGTGGAAGAAGTTTGGATGGTAATGACATTAAATATCTAGTTTTTCGGGGTTTTTTTTTTACTCAATATTAATTAAGAAACTGGGCATTGGCCCCTGCCAATGTGATTGCAGGGAACATTTGTTGTGTTTTATAGTTTGTCGTCCCGACTGCGTTGTATTGAACACAAACTGAAACTGAAATTTTGATTTACAAATTTCTAATTTTTTAATTATCCAAAGAGTGGGTTCGTGAGTCGTCTTGGTGTTGTTCATGTTCATGTGTTAGTGACGTTGTGGCTGGTTATATAGTTATATAAAAACCTATGCACGCACTGACTCTTTCTCTTTGCTCGTTTGCATTGTAAATACTGACTCGTTTGTCCTGCTACGGATTGATATCTCATTTTCTATGTCTTTTGATGTGTGATGATTCAAAAGCAAAAAAAAAAAAAGGGAATCATCTTGGTGAAATTTGCTTTTCTACTTACTACATCTCCACTGTGGCTTTGTAAAAAAAAGGAAGCCAAGGAATCCAGAGGTCACTTTCAAATATTGGTTTCAGCTGAGTTATATATGGTCTATTTCTTTGAGACAAACATAAAGTTGTTGGCCCTTCTTCATACTGATCACAATAACCATAGACAGCATATTGTTGTTGTTTTAATTTTTTCGTAGTGTTTTTATGCACCTCCGTTGACGGTGTATCTTAACGGATCGTTTTCATACACTTCCGTCACGCATGCGCATTCCATCCAATTTCATTAGCGATATTGTGTTTCTGTATTTTGGACATGGCGAAAGTTATATTGTGACATCTGTAGGGTGTTTTTGTCAATAAATTTATATAAAGATAATAATAATTTAAAAAACCGAAATATAAAACCAGAAAATAGAAGTTGCATTGAAGGTAAAATAATGTTTTAGAAAGACCTTATTAAATGTGATGAACAGTCAGGTGGCTCCGTAGCGCAGTGGACAAGCTGTCCCAACCTTGAAAGTACCGGGTTCGATTCCCATGGTTGACATTTTTTTTTTGATTTACTTTGTTTTTGTTTGCTTTTTTTCTTTCTTTTTATTTTTTTTTTAAAAACTTTTTATCATGTGTTTAAAAAACTTCGATTTTAATTTTCTAAAATTATTTATTTATTTGAGATCAGTATTTGTGTGCCATGTTTCTTTTTACTTTTGATTTTTTAAATTATTGTTATTATTCTTTAATTTATTATCATTGTACATCGGTAATCACTAAGCAGCGTGCTAAACTACAATCTAAAGCTATTTAAACCTCATTGACGTATGCAGCAACATTTTCATTAGTTTACCATCACCCAGCCAGCAATGGGTTAATGGGTTGCAAGCGCCGTATAACCCTTATTAAAAAAAAAAAAGAGTGGTCAGTCCTTTCTTTTTTTTTGACGACAACAAACGTGTTAGAATAATACAGAGTCCAGAGACGCCAATTTTAAATTTGGCTCACAGGAATTTCATACATCACTCATAGGAATTTCAATGCGGAAAGAGGAATTTCACACACAAGAAAAGGGAATTGGGATGGTATTTGGCATTGTGTTTACATATTTTATAGTTCTAAATAGATAACAGATTAGAAGTATTAGTATATTATGATATATTATAAACACAATGCCAAATACAATCCCAAAGTTTCCTTATTTCAAATGATGTAAAGCTCCAAAACCTTATGGTAGTGATTGTAGTACTGGTGGTAGTGAGGATGATGTGGTGTTTGTGGTTGTAGTACTAGTGATAGTGATGATGATGATGTGATAGTGGTTGTTGTAGTAGTGGTAGTGATGATGATGTGGTGGTGGTGGTGGTAGTTGTTGTAGTAGTAGTGGTAATGATGATGATGTGATGGTGATGGTTGTAGTAGCAGTGGGAGTGATGATGATGTGGTGGTGGTTGTCGTAGTAGTAGTTGTAGTGGTAGTGATGATGAGGTGGTGATGGTGTTTGTAGTGGTAGTGATGATGTGGTGGTGGTTGTAGTGGTAGTGATGATGATATGGTGGTGGTGGTTCTAGTAGTAGTGGTAGTTGTGATGATGTGGTGGTGGTGGTGGTTGTTGTAGTAGTGGTAGTGATGATGGCTGTAGAGGTAGTGATGGTGGTGGTTGTAATTGTGGTCGTGATGATGATGTGATGGTGGTTGTTGTAGTAGTGGTCGCGATGATGATGTGGTGGTGGTGGTTGTATTAGCAGTGGTGGTGGTGGTTGTGGTAGTGATGATGAGGTGGTGATGGTGTTTTTAGTAGTAGTGGTAGTGATGATGATGATGTGGTGGTGGTTGTAGTAGTGGTGGTGGTGGTTGTAATAGTAGTGGTATGGATGATAATGTGGTGGTTGTAGTAGTAGTGGTAATGATGATGTGGTGGTGGTGGTTGTAGTTTTAGTGGTAGTGATGATGATGTAGTAGTGGTGGTTGTAGTAGTAGTGGTGGTTGTAGTAGTAGTGGTGGTTGTAGTAGTAGTAGTAGTGATGATGATGTAGTAGTGGTGGTTGTAGTAGTAGTTGTAGTCCTTACGATGTGGTTGTTGTGGTTGTAGTTGTAGTGATGATGTGCTTGTGGTTGTGTGATGATGTGCCGGTGGTTGTAGTTGTAGTGATGATGTGATGGTAGTGGTGATGGTTGTAGTAGTGTTAGTTCAGATGATGTGGTAGTATTGGATGTAGCATATCTGCCAACCAGTACGATAAAATCGTACTTAGTAGGATTTGGCCAATCCAGAAAAAAAAAAAAAAAAAAATCTGATAAAAATTATCTTGGGAGAAAATTTTCGCCGTACCCCGCATTTCGCAGAGATGGTCTCGGAGCTCTCAGTTCTGACCATTCTAGTACTTAAGTACATTAATAAATGACCGCAACCAGTGACTTCGACGAGCTAGAGATGCTCGAAAATGATATGACATACGAAGGTGAGAAAGAAAAAGAGGAGGAAGAAAGTGAGGACGAAGATGAAATCGATAATGAGATAAAAGAACTGGAACAGTTTTTTAATGTACCAGAATCGTTTGGTGAAGACATTCACGAATCGGTGGCAAAGATAGTCAATAATGGAGTGTGCGATAATGTCAACAGGGGAAAAAATCAAGAAGTGTTGGATAAACACCTTTGTCCCAAAAACACCCCCAATCTCAGAGTCCCTCGAATTAACCCTCAAGTATGGCGTATACTGCCTACTTATGCAAAATCTAAGGACACGACCATCAATAACATTCAATTATTAATGAGCAAAAGTTTAACCATAACGGCTAAACTGCTGAGCGACTTAGTTAAAAGGAGCCAGGAAAAGGACAATAAGAGGGTAATAGAGGTCAAAGCAATGACTCCATTAGTCACGGATTTGTTAAGAGTGGGATCAGCTGTATATAAGAATTGCAGCCAAATTCGAAAAGAAGCACTTAAGCCTTTTCTGAATGAAGAATGTAGAGAATTGTGCAAACCGAAAGAAAGCACATCAATGGAGTTCCTTTTCGGAGATAATTTAGACGAAACCATTAAGACATTAATGATACCCACAAGCTTTCGAAAGCCGTGACAAAATCTGGCACGTTTCACTGTGATGGAAAATCAAAACAATGGTCAAAGGAGGATGTCTTACCCCTCACCATCCAGAACCCACAAAAGCAGAGGGGGGAGAGGATGGCGACCGATAACAAGAGGAGGACGGCGAAGAAGGAAACACCTCTCACAGAACCAAATTTAACTTTAGGACAACAATGACAAATTATGAAGGGAAAAGAAGACAATAGCGCAAGTTTAGAATTTAAAATACTATGGACAATTTCATAGGGGGGAAAACAAGATTATATATACAGAAATGGCAGAAAATCACTAAAGACCAGTGGGTGTTAAACCAAATTAGGGGAGTTTACCCAGAACTTTGTTTTACCCCTGTGCAAACTTTTATCCCAAAAAGCATAACATTTTCGGAACAGGAAAGAATACTAATTGAAAGAGAAGTTAGAGAATTGAAAGAGAAAAATATTATCCAAGCAGTCAGAGGGATGACGAGGATAACCAGAATCAATTTTATTCTAATAGATTCGCTAGAACTAAAAGTAATGGGAACCTTATAATTATTCTCAACCTTAAGCATTTCAATAAATACGTTAAATATACACATTTTAAAATGAGCAGTCTTCAAGAGGCAGTATATCATTTCAGGAACAATGCTTTGCTTGTTCCTGTGACTTAAAAGATGCTTATTTCAGTATTGCACTACATGAGAAAGCTAGAAAATTTTTCAGATTTATGTTTTCAGGGGAAAAGTTCGAATTTACTTCATTCGTAATGGGTTTCACTGAGGCTCCGCGGATTTTTACAAAAGTCATAAAACCAGTACTTGCTCGCCTGAAAGACGAAAACATTATCATAATTATGTATATATATAGACGATGCCCTCATATTGGGGAGAACAGATTTGGATTGTTTACGAGCTTGTAACAGAGTTTGTAAACTATTTGATGAACTAGACTTCACAATAAATACCAACAAATCTTGCCTTATACCAACCCAAGAGATTACATATTTAGGGTTTGTCTTATATTCAAAGACAATGGCCATTAGACCAACAGAGGAAAAGATTAAGAAAATGAAAAATCTTTGGGATCATTACATTCGTGAAGAATTTATTACCATCAGAAAATTAGCGGAAATCATAGGAACACTAGTTGCAGTTTGCCCTGGTAACTAATATGGAAATATGTTATATAAAAGATTGGAGATTTATAAAAACAAATCGTTAACAAAAAATAAGGGTAATTTCGATAAGATTATCGTTATAACAGAGGCTATAAAAGAAGATTTAAAATGATGGCTTGCTATGGTGGGCAGTTAACCTATTAAGATAGGACCACAACCCGAAGGATTAATATTAACATCAGATGCCAGTAATACTGGATGGGGTGGAGAATTTGCAGGAGTTAGAACTGGAGGTTTATGGTCAGAAGAAGAAAGAAGATAGCATATCAATTGCCTTGAATTGAAAGCGGCTCTTCTCACTTTGAAAGCATTTTCTTATGATTATAAAGGCCACTCTAAGATTACGTTATTTTGCGACAATACGACAGCTGTATCATGTATTAACAAAAAAGGCAGCATGAAAGAAGAAGGCAATAATATAACCAGAGATCTATGGTTATGGTGCATAGAGAGAAATATGACAGTCACAGCGGTACACATACCAGGAAAAGAGAATACTAAAGCGGACAAAGCTAGTAGAGAAAAAGGGCTTGAAACAGAGTGGTCTCTAGAGAAATCTGTCTTTGACGACATTAACACAGAATATGGGCCCTTCCAAGTTGACTTATTAGCTAGTAGAATAAATCATAAAGTAGAACAGTATGTCTCAGAGAAAAAAGATGCAGAGGCATGGAGAATAAATGCTTTTTGATTTTCTTGGTCTCATTTATATGCTTATATTTTCCCTCCTTTTAATCTAATTATCAGAATCCTACAAAGAATAGAAACCGAAAAAGTGGATTGTGTCATGATTGTTCCGGTTTGGAAATCACAACCATGGTTCCAAAACTCATAAACTTATTGACAGATGTTCCACTCCTATTACCAAAGAAAGCCAACCTTCTTCATCATCCAGTAACAAAACAGAAGGTTCACACAACAGCAGAATGATAGCCTGCCGCTTGTCCGGGAAATTCTTGAAAGTGCAAACACTTCAGAAGAAATTAGTGGAATCATTATCAATTCATGGCGACGAAATACCAGAAAACAATATACTACATACATCAGGAAATGGCTGGTATTTTGTAATAAAATCAGTAAAAATCTTTTCCGCCGTTGGCATCAACACTACTTAAATTCTTAAGGAAATCTCTATAGATACCACGAGGAGAGGGACAAAAAAGACAATGGAGTTAGCGGGCATTGATATCAGTATTTTTAAGCCCCATTCCACCCGGGCAGCATCTACTAGCAAAACGGCCACAAAAGGAGTTCCACTTGATATAATACTGAAAGCGGAAGATGGAGGTCAGAGACCACGTTTAAAAAATTTTATCATAAGCAGTGGAGAGAACGAAAAAGGATTTCAATAGGGCAGTACTGGATGAACAACAAATGAGTAGTGCTACGTGGATTTCGTAATTTACGTCATAACAGACAAACGCTTTAAAGCTTCATTTGTAACCCAATTCGGAATTGGGGTACGAGGTAGAGTTCGAAAATTAAACGAACTCACCTGTGATGTTTAATTGAAACTCTGACGAGTCCAATTCCGAATGGGGAACAAATGCCCACCCATTGGTAAACATCATTTAAATTCATTAGACTATAATATAATAGTAGGTACGGAAAACCCAAATTTAGATTATATAATTGTTGTCTTTAAGTTGCATTCAATAGGTAGAACTTTTTTTCCTGATTAAAATGGTATCAAAATTATCAAAATTGGTTAAAAATTTAAAAAGATATGTTATTTCGAAATTTGTAGAAAATCGCCCAAATTTGGGCTGCTTTGAAAGCAACCTTTTGTCCGTTTTCAAAATGCCGTATTTTCATAAATATTCAAGCCAGACCTCTGTAACTTTCTAACAATACACATCTTTTTATAAACAATATGTGTATTTTTTTCCTGAGCTCAACTCTAAGTAAAAAAGAAATAATTTGCCCCCAAAGTAGCTGACAAAGCCAAAATTGTCAATTTCAACGCAAAGTTACGAAATATCAGCGATTGTGCCCCTTGCCTGAGCCGGCGTATGAGTGAAGTGAATACGGCAAATTGTAGTTGTAGTTTCGTTTTCAGTTGGCTGGTGACCGCAAAGCTATTAATCTTGCCTTCGTATACATCATTTTAAAGCTGAGATTTTAAACTTTCTTTTGATACCACAATCGTCCAAATTTTCAAATTTTTCTTAATTTTTTCATCAAATTAAAGTTTTTAACTTGAAACTTCAAACTTTGAAAAAGATCATAAAAATGCGAATCTGGTATCGAATGAAAGCTTGTTCAATTTTCTTTCTGATGCAGCCATTGGCGTTACTATTAATATGCTGACGCGAACAGCCGAGCGGAGAGAAAAGATGACGTCAGTTACGGTGTTCGAGTAGCGAGGCGCCGGTTCAAAAATCGGAGTTTAACCCTCTTCTTCAACTCAAAGCCATAAAATAACGGCAAATCTTATGAAAAAAGCATAAACATTTTTTAAAAGATGAAGATTTGAGATTTAATCTGATACCAAACACGTTTTATTTGATGGACTGAAAATGAGAAAAAGAGAGTGACGATTTGAGTTGAAATTCTCGGTTTGCCAATAAAGCCATGACTCGATAAGAGGTTTGCCGTACCTAATAATAGTGTTATAGATTATACTTGTATGTATGTGTCCCATCCCGTTCCATTTGTTCAGTATGTCTGTTCTGACGCGTTAAAGCCTGACAGTCACGACGTGATTCTTCACTTGTTCCCCATTCGGAATTGGACTCGTCAGAGTTTCAATTAAACATCACAGGTGAGTTCGTTTAATTTTCGAAATATGCCTTTTTAAGACATGAATTGGGCATCTGCGCCGCACCGCGTATAATAATACGTTTTTGCATTTTGAAAAGTTGGCAGCTATGATGTAGTAGTAGTAGTGATGATTGTAGTGGTGGTTGTAGTAGTAGTGGTCGTGATGATGATGTGGTGGTGATGGTTGTAGTAGTAGTGGTAGTGATGATGATGTGGTGGTGGTGGTTGTAGTAGCAGTGGTCGTGATGATGATGTGGGGGTGGTGGTTGTAGTAGCAGTGGTCATGATGATGATGTGGTGGTGGTGGTTGTAGTAGTGGTAGTGATGATGAGGTGGTGATGGTGTTTGTAGTAGTAGTGGTAGTGATGATGATGATGTGGTGGTGGTAGTGATGATGATGTGGTGGTGGTGGTTGTAGTAGTAGTGCTAGTGGTGATGATGAGGTGGTGGTTGTAGTAGTGGTAGTGATGATGTGATGGTGGTTGTAGTAGTATTGGGATTGATGATAATGTGGTGGTTTTAGTTGAAGTGGTAATGATGATGTGGTGGTGGTGGTTGTAGTTTTAGTGGTAGTGATGATGATGTAGTAGTGGTGGTTGTAGTAGTAGTAGTAGTGGCGGTTGTAGTAGTAGTGATGATGATGTAGTGGTGGTGGTTGTAGTAGTAGTAGTTGTAGTCCTTACGATGTGGTTGTGGTGGTTGTAGTGGTAGTGATGATGTGTTTGTGGTTGTGTGATGATGTGCCGGTGGTTGTAGCTGTAGTTGTAGTGATGATGTGGTGGTAATGGTTGTAGTAGTGTTAGTTCAGATGATGTGGTAGTATTGGATGTAGTAGTAGTAGTGATGATTGTGGTGGTGGTTGTAGTAGTAGTGGTAGTGATAATGATGTGGTTGTGGTGGTTGTAGTATTAGTAGTAGTGGCAGTGATGACGATGTCGTGAACAGAAGGGGGGAGGGGGGGGGGGGGGGGGTACCCTTGGAACAAATTGACATCACCAGAATTTGATGGAAGTTGCCCGTCAGAATTATTTGCTCCAGACCGGAGTTTTTTCTGGTGGAACCAGAGTTTTGGAATCTCTGCAGAGTCTCACAATTTGATCATCTTCAACCTAACATATTTTCCCAACAGGATGGGGCTCCCCCTCAGTGCAGTTTAAATGTGAGGGAATTTTTTATGAACAGTTACCAAACATGATGGATCAGCCGAGATGGTCCAATTCCCTGACCTCCATATTCACCTGATCTAACCCCACACGATTTTTTTTTGGGAAGTGTGGAGCTTGTCCTGAAGACAAAATAGAGAAGCTGTTTGCTCTTCAATACTCATGCTATAAAGACGTGGGAAACTGAGGACGCTTGCGCTTGTCATTCAATGATGTGGTCACTTGATCTTAATGGCCGATTTCACAACACACCGATCACACGTTGACAGAGAACAAAATTTAAAAATTTTGATCATATGTTGACCAATCGATTCTTGAGTTACTTGAGTTATTCCACTGAATGGTCAACTGATTACAAGATGGTGTGTTGTAGTATATGGTCGTGAGGATGTGAGGTGGTGTTTAGTAGCAGTGGTATGATGATGTGGTGGTGTGGTTGTCGTAGTTTAGTAGTGGTATGTGATGAGGGATGGTTTTGTTGTGGTAGTGATGATGTGTGGGTGGTGTGGTACGTAAATTACGATTATGTCAAGTTACCTTTACTGATGCGTCATAGCTCAGTTCCAACGGTGCCAGTGTTAAAACTATATCAATCAAAACTTAAATATATTCTCACCATTGACAAAATCGTTAATGAAAGCTTACAGCTGGAGTGTCAACAGAAAGGGTGTCAATAATACAAAAAACACTCTGTATTTAGTTCAACACTTACTAGTATGTGGTCATTTGCTTAGTGCTCACAAGGAATTTTGTTACTTGGTAGTAATAGGCTACTCTTCGAACGGCTTGGCTTTTTTTTTTTGTTACCATTAATTTCCATCACTTCAAGTATCTTTATACATGATGATGATCATTCCATCATTGCTTTTGTCAACCCTGGTCAGGTATAGGCCACAGACAACATTTCCATCCTTCTCTATCCTGAGCTAACTTTTTTATCTCTTCCATGTCTTACCACTTCTCTGTATATCAGCTTCTTTAATTCTTCTCCATGTTCCTCGTGGCCTTCCCCTTGTTCTGCCCTGAGGGTTCCAGTCCAATACTTTCTTTGTTAAAGTGGAGTCATTCTTTCTAAGCATGTGTCCAATCCACCTCCATCGTCTTCTTCCTATTTCCTCTCCCACTGGTTTCTGCTGTGTTCTTTTCCATACTTCTTCATTTTTTATTCTATCCATCCATTTTATTCTGAGAGAGAAGCTTATGCATGCACCTGTTTACGAAAATCTGTACCCTCCTTATACATGCCTGTGATGCGTTCCAAGTTTCACATCCATACAGTAGGACAGACTTCACGTTTGAGTTGAAAAGTCTTAGCTTTAGTCGAAGGGAGATATCTTTAGTTCTCCAAACTCTGTTCAAAGATGTGAATGCAGCCTGTGCCTTTCCTATTCATGCTTTCACCTCTGCTTCCGTGCCTCCATCCTTGATTATACTTCCGAGATAGCAGAAAGTGTCTATATCTTTGAGTTCCTGATCTTTTACTTTGATCTGCTCCCTTTGACGCATACCTATCCTCAAGACCTTTGACTTTGCAGGGTGAATTCTTAGACCAATTGATTCCGTGAGGCTGTTTATAATTGTGGTTTTTGTTTGCATCTGGTCCTGGGTGTGGGACAAAAGAGCCAGATCATCTGCAAAATTCAGATTATCCAACTGTGTCCAGGGGGTCCACTATATCCCATTTAATCACCCTTTGGAGGTTTCCTTCATTAGCCAATCAATGGCAAGGATGAACATGAATGGTGAGAGCAAGCATCCCTGCTTAACACCAGTCTTAATTTCAAAGCTGTCAGTAAGCTGATCTTCATGTACAACCCTGCAACTTGATCCTTCATACATTTCCTTTATGAGGTTTACTATCTTTTCAGGGAGTCCATAATGTGCCAGAATTTTCACAATGTGTGCCTGCAATACTGTCGAAAGCCTTATGTAATCCAGAAGTTGACTTCTGAGAGTCAATTTTCTCGGTGTTGACGTTTTTCCGAACCTCCTGTTCGTCCCGCAGTTTAGCATCTGTTGCATTCTTAATTCTCGATGGTGGATCACAGCTAATTGGTGCCATTCCTTGCAGCAAATTTCCTGGTTGTCTGGTGGGATGAGTCTGTTAAAGGCAGTTAAATGTTCCTCATCAGTCAGACTGACTCTTTCCATAAAACCCAATCTTGTCTTTACTGTTCCTTGGTTTCCATATTTTCAGCAGGGCCTTAGTTGACAAGGATTATGTGTTCCTGTCGTGTTTGCTTTTCTCAATCTGTCATAATGCTTCTTGTTTCCAGCAAATGTTGACTTCCTAGTAGGCATATTTGGCATCAGTCTGGAAGTTGTTCGACTTGCCCTGTTCTTCCTGTTTCTCTTTGTTCTTAATACTCAGTGGTTGGATCACAGCTTCTTTATGTCATTCTTTGCAGCAAATTTCCGCTCGGTGGAGTTGTTAGTAAGGTTGAACTGTCCTTGTTCAATTGAGCCCCAAATGTGTTTTCCCTCTCTATGTCCTCCCATCGAATGTCTCATGTAAAGGTCTTGGTAGTCTATTCATCCTCAATTTGTGTTTGCAATTTCCTTGCTATTCTTTTCTTCACCATCTAAGGTGGCATTCACTCTCATTTTCTCTCTTCTGGTCATGGTTGTATCTTGGTTCCCATATTTTACTGTAGTCCGTGAAGGACTTAAGCTTAGCCAATAGCTAATATGTGGTCCCTGATTTCCCCCAACTTATTGATCTCCCTCTCCGGTAACTGTCAATATTTTGTTTTTCCCAATGAACGTCTGAATCTTCGAGAGATACAAAAATGATCAATCTGATTCTCTGTCACACCATCTGGTGAGACCCAAGTTGCTTTGTGGATCCTCTTATGGGGGAACACTGATCCTCCAATCACCAAACTGTTGAATGCACAGAAATTTGCAAATCTCTCACCATTGTCGTTCATTTCTCCCATGCCATGACGTCCCATGATACCTTCATAACCTACGTTATCCTGTCCCACTTTAGCATTAGCATCTCCCATCAATATGTTGATGTCTTTCCTTGGCAACTTGTCAATGACTTGTAGCAGACTATAAAATGTATCTTTGTCCTCATCTGTTGCGTCATTTGTTGGGGCATAGATCTGTACAATGTTCATGTTGATCTTCTTTCTCCATGTTGTAAAAGACGCCATGATGATCCTTTCTTCGTGTTGTTCCCATCCTCTCAGTGACTTCTGGGCAAACTTGCTTAGAATTATTCCTACTCCCTGTGTATGAATCCCGTCCCCTCTCCCTGAATATAAAATCTTCTCCCCCAGACTTGAGGTGTTTCTGTCCGGATTGTATCCAGTTGGTTTCGCTTACTCCAAGTATATGCAGCCTGTATCTTCTCATCTCAGTCGCAACTTGAGAGCTTTTTCCTGCTTCACACATGGTGCCAACGTTCCACGACGCAATTCGAAGCTGCTTGTTTGGCGAAGACGTCATCGGGTCAGCAGAGTCCTTTCGGCTTTGTCTGTTGTCCTTCATAAATTCTGTCATTCCAGAAACTCTTCGGTCGCCCAAGCTAAAAAAAGGATTTGGTTTGTCCATCTGCGTTTCTGTAACGGTTAGAGTTTAACGGAAAAGGGTGTTAACCCTTTGCCAACCCCCAACCTGGAGGACCAGGTGACTCAAAGATGGGGGAATCACACACCATTAGTCGCCTTTTAAGACACGCTGGCTTGGCATTGGGCTATTCTTGACCCTCTCAGTTGAGGGACCCCGGACCAGTGCAATGGGTTATCTCCCGTGATACTCAACAGATTTGTTACTGATATCTGGTTAAATTACAATCGCTTTTGCACAACCATGGTCAATTTTACTACCAATTTAAACAAATTGGCCACACATGGAGAAAACTTTATCTGTATTTTGGTACCAAACTTTCTATCATTAGAATTATTGTCTTTGAGATATTTTGCATTTAGATATCTTCACAATTTAATTATAGTTTGTTAGATTTAATTTATTGATTGCATTATTATAAGCAAACAAGATGATAGAAACTCTCAAAACTTGCTCTAACCAATGGAGGAATAAAGTAACCTTTCATTCATTCCCTCACAATTTGTGGTCGCTCTAGTTCTTTGATGATATGCGATAACATCCCGGTGCAGCTGTCCGATTTGTTACGCTTTGATCATTGCTGGTTCAGAGGCATGTGGATTCTGGTCAAGATGTCTTCATCACACGTTATATTCAACAGGTGCTCACATGAGTTTAGCTTCATATTATATGAACACATTTATACCGGCTTTTAGTCCCACTGGTTACAAACGTGGTCAATAAAGAACACTAGAATAAAGTCAGTCGTTTCCCAATTCAGTTGTATATATTTGAAGTTTACTTCCCAGATTAAAATATTGTTTCCGTACTTTGTGGGTAAAAAAAGAAACCTTGTATAGTTTGTAATTATTATGATACAATGATCAATATATGATTAATTAAGGGTGATCATTTTAACTATTCATGATATAAACACGACTTAACGAAGGGACAAAGGATAAATAGTAACCATGTCATAAAGAAATGCATATATAAATATAAATGTTTGTGTGTGTGGGGGGGAGACAGAGAGAGGGAGAAAGGGATAGATAGACAGAGAGAGGGGGGGGGGGATGGTCTGACCCGATGGATGGACTCATCGTCTGATGAAGAGGACAAATGAGGGTATGGATGAATATATGAATGGATCGATAAATAGATGTTGCAATGGTGGATGAATGAATGGATTCATTAATGAAGGCCTAAAGTTTATAACTGTAAAAGTCACTCTGCTGCCTCCATAGCCTCGTGATTTACATGTGACATATTTTGTGCTGTTTCCATAATTTTTCATAACGGGGCTGCTATTCTAATGTCGACCTGTTTCTGTTCTTTATTCTTTTTGCGTATTTCAAGAAGGTTGAGCAAACATTGCAATCACTGATTTATTTTGAAATTATTTCGACCAGAAGTGATGACTATGGACTATTTGCTGTTGTCAATGCTTTCCCTCATATTTGTTTTTAATTGTGTTGTCTCTGTCGGGAAAAAAATGTAATATCGCCTAGCAGGCATCATGTTCAGTTCTACATGTTAAACGTTGCTGTTGGTCAGTGATCCTATTTAAAGTGTTTTTGAGCACCTCTAGTGAAAATTTTGCAAATTAAAAAAAAATCAACATTACATAGTCTGTCATGACACTTGTAGTATTTAGTTTTGAGGGCTCTTTAGCATTGTCATTATCAATGTCCACATTGAAGATGAGATTAATACCTGGTTTTAAAGATTAATGTCTGGTATTAAATCCTGAAACAATTATGTTTTGAGATTCGTTTTCTTTTCTTCTGTGTTTCTTGACTTTTCTACAAAGCCTACACAGTTCATTCAAATGTTTATCGTGAATTTTTTGAGTGTGCTCCATGACTAAATGAAATTTAAAAAATCATAATAAATCCAATTTTGTTGGTGCACAGATGGAATTTTAGCAACTTATAATTCAATTATAATAGATTATATTTGTGGAAGAATAAAAGTTATTCTATTGCTCTGTTTGAAGAATTAAATTTTTTATTGGAAAAATGAATGCATTTTAAATTACAGAAAAACGATCTATTTAGGATTGAAATATCACGATCATTATATATAGCACTGGCATAAAATACATATGAATGGAAACAGGAAATCTTGATAAATATTACAGAGTAAAGAAATTTGTGTTTAAGCTCATTGTGAAGCGATAACAAAGAGATGAAAGTGAACATAAATCGACTGGTATCACCTGATATCACCGTAACTGAACTCACTGGGGGATTCCCCGTAATTTGGCAGGCGTGACCCCGGGTCAACCTCGGGTCATCACTTGAACTAAGTTACCGCTCAGGCGATATTTTCGTTACTGTGCTCTTGCTACCGTTTAGATCGGCTCCTGGTCTACTAAGTACAATCTGTCTGATCTAACACAAACAGCAGTAGCGACCCAATCAATTGCTGCTAGACAGACAAAGATAACTTTGTGGAACCTTAATTCCTAGGAAAATGCCTAGCCGCAGGCTGTAACCTGTAGATCTCAGACAGGCCCTCTTGTGATTCCAAGACTAAACTGCCATAGCACAGTGACACACATTTATTTTAGAATTGTTTTAACTTTTTCATTTCAATTGTGCTGAATGGGATATGACCATTGACCTAGATTCTAAAAGATGTAAAATTTCCTTATTACAGATACGTCCTTGTGAGGTGTATAAGGCAGAATATCAGGACTGTAAACGTGAGTATGCTCTTATTTTTTTTTAAAGTAATTTTATTGAGAGGAATTCAGTCATTTTTGATATTCCTATCTGTCATTTGAATTAGAAATTGAGTAGAGGAAGTAGGAGAAGGTACATGACATAGATATCCACCACTCACGTAGCCTCCCCGACTCCCCCGACCATCCACCGTCATTTCCTTTTATTACATATCAGTATCGTTACTACTATGACTACAACAACTACTACCATTGCTGCTACTCTACTACTTCTACTAAAAGTACTTACTGTTCCTTCTGCTGCTGCTGCTGCCACTAATGATTATACTTATACTGACATCCCTTATTTATTATTTTTTATATTTTTTTTCAATTCCATTGTATTTATTTCCCAACAACAGTCTACACGTTTTTATATTTCACTTTCTAAACTGCATTACACAGTTCCTCTCCACCTCCCTTCTTTTCACTTAATTAATTGCGCACCTTTTAGAAATATCTAGTATTCTATTTTAATTTGTGCTTCCTTACAAAGGAGCATACTATTTCCTGCCAACCAATCTTTTGCTTATTCATCTTAACTACGCCACTACCACATTATCTAATTCATCTGTAGTGTTTCATTCATCCTGTTTTATTGATAAAGGGGAAACCAGAAACGTTCATTTGATCTGTTTTTGTAATTAAATTGAAGCTTACATTCAATTTCACATTATTTTTTATATCAGTTTTAATGATGGGATTTATTGAAAATGTGTATTTTTTTGTTTTCTGCATAAATTCCGGGAAAATGACTTGCATTGAATAAAATGAGTATTATACTTTAAAAAAACTGTTTTTGAGTCAAAAAATCTAAGAGAAAACACCTAACAATACAAAAATGTCAAAAGTAACTGATAAAACATAATTCTTGAGCATAATCCACTTTTGAGTGGCATATTTTGAAGCATTTTGGATCAGAAGCCAAGAATATAGATAATGTTAATTCTTTGTCCGTCTTGTTGCTCTAAATCTCTATAAAATTGAACCTCGTAATCGAGTTTCGATAATTCTCTGCACCATTCAACGGTAAAATGTTTAACTAGTGTTGAAGACGAGTCACACATGCACGAGCACTTTAAAAAACAAAAATAATTTTCATGTTGTGTGATCCTGCATATATATGGGATTCGTCTACACAGCCTGCAACTGGTTCTGTATATTTATGGGATTATTATAATGACTCCCAATTTTTATCTCCTCAAAATTGCGGATTTTAACATTTTCAAGAAGGCAGGTCTGTCTTACCCTTTATGTAGTGGTGAGAAAATTAAGCATGCTTATAAGCAGAGTCCCTGTACTATCTCAGTGAGCTGTTGTGTCTGATACATTTCACTCTGCTTAATCATACATCAGTTAATCGCACTCTCCGCTTGCTACACATTCCCAAAAAACGGATTTTTTTTTCAATATAATTGCTCTGCTTAATCGCTACACCTTGATTGGAGTGACAACCAAGAGCCATATTAAATCAACGATGTTGTTCCCGTTCCACACAACATTTCGGCCAAAGTATTTGATCAATTCGTAACAAAAGACTACAATATGCCCATCAGTGGTAAACTGACATCTCAGGAACCACTGGACTCCGTTCAGCCACAAAAAAGACAATGCCAAGATAATTAGAATGAGTCATCGTGATGTGACACACCACCCCTGACAAACATTGAAAAACTTGACGTGGTAGACACACCACGCCACTTCATCCAAGGAGAACACTTGGCAGATGATCTACATTGGCGAGATTGGAGACAAGGGTTTATAAACAGCTTGCACAGAATGGAAAGCAATCAACACTTTTGATTACTGTTCTAACAAACAATAATGTCACTGTCACATTTCTTTGTCAATACATGAAGAAGAAGCAGAAGATTTTTTTTTTTTAAAGAAAAAAAAAAGAGACAAATAAAAAATACAAACAACCCAAATAAATAAATAAATAAAAAAACATACGAATGAGGTCATGTGTAGAATGTGACGGTTCCAAGCCCGCAGAAAACTTAGAAGTGAAGGTTTTACATGGATGGCACATGAAAGCTGGTGCTTAGATGCTATTTTAGCTTCTCCACTTAAGCGCACACTCTGCTTAATTGACACACTAACCTGAACTCCTGGGTGTGCGATGAAGCAGAGTCGACTGCAGTTAACTTCAAATATCAAGAAATTATCATTACAGGGATTTTATAACATTTTGAAATATTTTAAATTACGTAATATAGCATCACCTTTCATTTTTGATACATTTTAATGAGATGCTCACGAAGTTCTGAAAATGGAGCCAAAATTTCTTAATTTTTACGAATTTTTCTTCATAGTAGGCAGGTCTGAATTAGGGATAGGAATGTTGTCCACTTGTGCTGACGTTGACACATGCTGGAAGCAGTTGAGGGATGGGAGGGCTCAAATTGTCACCAGATGTGGTCATAATTTATCATTCATCAAGACAGTCATTTTGATGACCAAATTTTATTTACAGAAGTGTTATGTGTGCTTATGATGCGGAGTATGAAGACAAGATTCCTCTGTGACTTTCTTGATTTCTTGCACGCATCTGTTGACAAGTCTATTTTGTGCCACATACCTGCAAACTGCACCAACAGCCTCAGATTTTAACTTAATGGCAGAGGACAGAGTCGGAACTAGTTCAAAGAAATAATGACTGAAATAAACATGTGCATCCAGCCATAATCACAAGCTTATTTACACCTTGTCCCACACCTACAATGTAATGCTATGGCATAATGTGGTGAAATGAGAATGAGAGGTTTATTTACCCTAAAAAAAAATACCTAAAAATGACTAATGGTTCAATGGCAGTTCCAAGCCAAGCATTCCACCAGGCTCCTGATGCATACCATTATGTATGCATTTGAAAACGAACAAGAAAAGGTTATTTTACTGTAATATGAGCACTGAATGTAAACTTAGTGGGGAAAAAAAATATTTAAAACCTGAATCCACTGATAAGCTATAAATACACTCTGTTTGATTGGGGGGGGGGGGGTTAGAACGACTCAGCGGTATAGTCTTTTCTTCGTACCCGAAAGGTACCGAGTTTAGTCACCCGCCGCTTTGGCTGATGCCTGGGTTATTCCAGTCTTCCCTTGGAATAGAACCTAGAGACAAATTTCCCCTATGGGATGAATAAAAAGGGAATTTTATTTATTATTTTTTATTTCTGAGGCCGTGCTTATAAATCGAGACCTCTGTATTATTATTATTTTTATTACTATTATTATTATATTTATTATCATCATAATAATCATTATTGTTATTATTATTATTATCATTATTATTTTATTATCATTATTATTATTATTATCATTATTATTATTATTATTTCATTATTAATACTATTATTCTTATCTTGTCTTATCTTACTAAAGCTTAATAGTAATAGGAATTAATTATACTTTAAATGCCTTATACAATAGTTTATAATTACAGATTCTCATATAGCTTGCATTGTATCATTCACAGACAGTTTTACACAACTTTGAATGTCAGGAAAAATGTATCAATTCAATACGGCCATGTAAAATCGAAAAATACTATCATAGAATACTGGTAATTGAAAACTGGTCAAGATCGAATGAATCATAAATGTACAAAGTTCATAGTACAATGAAATATTAATGACAAAAATAATCATGAAAGCATTATTACAATTATTATTTTCCATACCATGAACAGGATGGAAGAATCGAGTTGTCCAGTATTACGTTGATGGCAAGACGACCGACTGCACCGGATGGTTAAATGATTATAACAATTGCATTGCATTCAGGGAACGGAAAGATGAAATGGCAGCGGTATGTTAAATATCTATCACATATTTTCATTTTAAAGTTTAAAGTGATTCAAAGTATCACAGTCATAGTCATAACCTGAGTGACCATTATTTAAATTGTTTTGTTTTCGTCAAAAAATAAAGATCTGAACAAGAGTGTATCAAAGGTGCCAGACAAACCAAGAAAGGAAAAAAGTTTTAAAAAACCATCCCAAAAAAAATCAGTCTTCCTCAACTCTGGATCAGAACCTCCGACTCCTGATTACCGACCTGACACGCTAGCATTACAGCACAGAGGTTTCCGTCAGGATCATGATTTTAATATAACAAATATATTAATCGCACTAGCCAGAACACACCAAAAAATGCTCTATTTTGTTATATGCACTTTACAATAGCAAAGTAAAAATAGTTGATTTTAAACAAATTCCAAATTCTAACACCCATTAAATATTGTAACTCTGTCACTTCTATCTCAATTGGTGATCAGCAATTTAGTGGGCGGAGGGGTCACTCTTGCTGTGTCTTCTCTTCTGCATATCTATATTTAAGCTTTCCAGGTTGCTTTCTGTCTTTCTTCCAGATTGAGATTGCTCAAATTTTCCTTGTCCTGGCAGGGATCATTAGCTGAGAGAGAAGCAGTCAAATGTATATGTTCTTTTCTTTTTATCTTGAGAGAGATCTTTTCCTTGTAAATCATCTCCCTGTTATGTACTATCATAGTTTTTAGTTTTGTACGTTGTAAGCATTTGACTTTAAGTAAATAAGTGCGGCTAGCTATGTGGTCTAGTGGTATGACACTCACTTTCAGATTGGAAGGTCCTGGGTTCGAGCCTAGCTCGGCGCATAGTTGAGTCCTTGGAGAGGCTCTTTACTCACATTCTCTCACCATACTCAGGTGTAAAATGAGTACCTGGCCGTTAATAGCGTTGTCTCTGTCCCAAAAATTTGTAATATCGCCTGACAGGCGTCATGTCTCGTCCTACATGTTATGTGATGCTGTTGGCCAGGGACCCCTTGTAAAGCGCTTTGAGCACGTTTAGTGGATGTTGCGCTATATAAAAGCTCAAGTTTTTTTGGGGTTTTTTTATTCTTCATAGCCAGATCCTTTGCTTGTGCCTGGAAGTGACTTTTAGGTAATGTCAAAATGGATTGCTTGTGGAATCTTCTTTTTTATCTTCTTCCTTTGGGCGGGCGACGCCATCAGGAACTATTTTCTATGCGTTTAGAGTGGCCAGGAATTTTCATGTCTTCGTGCTGTTACTATTTCTTCTGGCAGATTGTTCCATTGCTTTGTGGTTCTTGGGAAAAAGCTTTGTTGCCCATATGTTGTGTTTGATCTGTTCATTGATTATGTCAAGGGGTGCTAAGTCTACATGTTGACAGTTGTGGATTGATTTTTTTTGTTTTCTATTCACTAATTTATTTTAAATTTTATTTGGTGCTTTTAATTGCAGATATGCAACTTTTATTTATGAAATGACCACACACACAAAAAAAAAAGGTTCGCATGCACTGTAAAACTCCTAAAGACGAACAAATAAACAAAATCTCCATCAATTCAACCACTGCTGGCATCATAGGAAAGCCTGACTCCCTTGATGAAGATAAAGAATATGTCCTAACACATCCCACGTCAAGCAAAGTGCCAATGGCTGCAATTATTACCCCAGGTCACTACCAGAAATTATGGACTGTAAAAAAAATATTAAACAAAAATGAGTAAAACACCTTCAAAAATGAAAAAAATACTTTACACGGAACATTTTGAAAACATTTTGAACTTAAAATCCTTCTTCAGCTGACAACAAAATCTCTACTAGTTAAACGATAATACTTCACATAAAATCCGAACAGATGGGAAATTAGGTTTCTGCACATTCTCTCAGGATAAGTAATGGTGGAAAGTAAACAGTACTATGAGTTCATTATCTAACAGACACCAGTATTGGTAGGTGTGTAGATTGAAATAAGACACAAATTAAAGTGTGAACAGAAATTGATGAGAGGAATGATAAGTCATAGTTTGAAATGTCTTTCCTAAGGAATAACAATCCTTACTACCATCAAAAGGAAAGAATAATTCAATGTTATCACCAGCTGTTGCTCTACAGGCAACCTTTCATTGCTGTAGAATGTCAGCCCATAATTAGTGGACCTCTAGTTCAATTCACTATGATATAACCAAATTATTAATGTTGCAAGATAAATAAAAAAATTTGATTAGAATCATTCGCTTCTTTTCAATGAGACCTGTTTATTCTTACCACTCTTTTTTTATCTCCCATGGTCGGCAGGAGGTCATTTATTGTGTCTTCTATACCCCTATTTCTGTCTTCTGAGTTGCTTTCTGTCTTTGTCTTGGAAAAGGATTACTTGGTTTTTTCCTGACCCTTGTCATAGTCCTTGACTGAGAGGGGAAACAGTCAAATGTGTGTTTGTTTTGAGAGGTGATATTTTTTTCTTTATAAATCAGCCCTCTTCTATGTACTGATAGTGTTGAGTTATGTTTTTGTTTTGAACACATCTTGTAAACGTGTGAGTGTATTCCTCTTAGTTGGATCCTGTGCTGGTGTCTGAATGAGACTTTTAAGTGATCTCAAACTAAAAACACTGATAGTGTGCTCTTGAAATCTACATCTGTTCCACATTCTAACCAATTTCCCTTTGTCTTACTTTTTCTTTGGTGCTTGAATTGTAAATCTATAATTTTTTGACCTTCTCATTTTCTTCCTTTTAAGTAGCGCTGATATGACCTAAATGTGTTGCAAGCGCTGTAAAACCCTTAAAAACTTACCAGCCTCAGTATATTTATTTGTAACGTGCATTGAGGATCACACAGTGATGAAAATGTGTGATATAAATGCCATGTATTATTATTTTTATTATTATTATTATTATTATTATTATTATTATTATTATTATTATTATTATTATTATTATTATTATTATTATTATTATTATTATGTCTTGTGTTAAATGAACTATACAATTCTCAGCAAATTTTTATTGTGGCATTTTTATTTAAACATTTATTTTCTATTTAATTTCATTCTCCACCAGGAAGCTGTCATTCACAAGGAAAAAGAAAGACAAAAGGAAAGACTGCTGCATGCACATGCCAATGACATCTGGAAATACAGAACTAATCCACCCACTGAATGGAATGCGCCTTTAAACCTAAACAAATCTACAGAAGACATGAATATAAGCAGCTAATATCATGATACACCAACACTACATAGTTTCCAAAGTATGGCTATATGTAGTGCTTCACTATCTATTTTTGATTATTTGTTCAAGCTACGCGCTATGGAATTTTAGCTGCAAAGATCCTTCAGAGGACGTTGTCACAT
This sequence comes from Berghia stephanieae, assembly GCF_034508935.2. Classification (NCBI taxonomy): domain Eukaryota; kingdom Metazoa; phylum Mollusca; class Gastropoda; order Nudibranchia; family Aeolidiidae; genus Berghia; species Berghia stephanieae. Next base: position 33,463,893 of record NC_088362.1, read on the forward strand.
GTTATGAAAATTTAAATTCACAGCTAATTTTATGGCAAACCAGATACACGAAAGAATATCTGGCAAGGTTGGGTGCCCGCTGCTCTTTGTTCCCAAAATTTGGGAGAAAATGTGACTATGTGATGTTACTAATCTGATCTGCCTTGTCACACATCCTTCCCCCCCCCCCCCCCCCCCCCCCTCCCCCCCTGGAGAAGTAGAAATGCCCCGCTACATGTGTGGTCAGCAAGGATAAACTCCACAAAATAGGAGTACTCCTCCCTGGAAGGATCCCTGCGGCTCCACTCGTGGCATGGAATGACATCAGTATCAGTTCTTTTGATGCCCACGAAGGAATCATTTTGGGTTACCGAAAGATAATAGATCTAAGGCAACATCCCTGCAGCCTTCACAGCCAACCTCACCTTCACCTTCTGATTCTGACGCTTCTCCTTCTGATGGGGAAGGTTGGCATCCAGTAAAATCCCTTTTCAAAAAGCAGAAAACTAAATGTATATTGGAGAAAAACCAACCATTCGTTCCTAACCTCCCCAACGACAGAAAGAAACAACATTCTTGACTGTCCTGCTTCACGACACTCTCTAACTCTGCCCCTTCTTCTTGGCTGCCAACTCCCACTATACCAACTAACTGTTTAACTAATGATAGCCCTTCTTAGCCAACCAGTAACCTTCCCTGTATCCCAACTCACCACGCCACCTCCATGACCCCGCATTCCCCATTTTGTAACCAATCTACCTTCTCCTCCATAACCCAGAATCTATCTCCTCCCCCCTGGGAATCGCAAATCCCCTCCAGACCCCCCTCATCCCCTCCACTTCCACATCCAAACATCCTTCCAAGCAGCACACTCCCTGTCGCCATCGTCTTTTGTCACCAAAAGAAATCTCCAAATACCACCATTAGAACAATAATCTTACAAGTGGGCATCAACATCACCGGCCAAGGCAGAGACAATAATTCAACGTGAGTCGCCATCCCTTCTCCTCCCTCCACAACCCTCATACTTAAGGAGAACCTCATCCTTTGACAGTAAGAGGAAAACGTCTCCAATAGTAAAAAAAATATATGTTGGCTACCACACTACAAATATAATCTGATCACTAATGAAAATAAAATCAAATTGACATTTAAAACGAAACAAAAGTGAAAGTGCACATCCCTGGGCGTGTGCCAGCATGCTCCACATGTTATTATGCGGGGCATCCTTTCTACTTGTGCCCCACTAAGGCAAGGTACACATCAGGGGTGACCGGCACAAGGCTCCACAATCCCTCCTACACTTTCACCTACTATCACGCATTCCAGCAACCCCCTACCAGACGCACCGTCCCTGGAACCAGGTAGTAAAGAAGGCGAAAAAACCCTCCTACACACCCAAATACATCACAACCAATAGACCACATCACAAAATTACAGACACCAAATATAAACCCACAAGACAACACCTTAACTAATACCACCACAACAAAAGATACACCGCGTAAACAACATGAACAGGAATCACACGACAACTCCCCACACACACCGAAACTAATCACATCCATGCCAAACCTCCACTGAAATATCACACCACCTGTAATAATCCCTTTAGAAAGGACAACCTCCCCTCCACCCCCACCCACACCCCCCAAACTGGAATAAGAAACCCATAAACTCTCCCCAAAACACTATAACCACACCATCACCCTTCAGAACACGCACTTCGCTAACGAGATCACCACCTGGAACTAGCCCAATAGCAAGAAAAACTCAAAGAGCGCACCACCCAAAACCCATACAAACAAACACATCACACCAACAAAGGAGGTCTTCGTGAGGAAGACCCCACCCATCCACAATATAGAAAGAGATCGGTCACTCCTCAGACCACCACGACACATGGGAGCCATACACCCCAACATTTAAATAATTACATACACTGGGCCCAGACATCCTGCCCACAAACCACACTTACATACCGAATTACAAACTCAAGTCTAGACATAATAGACAAAAAAATCAACAGAACAACAAAAAAACAACCTACAAAGAGGATGACTTCCCACCATTGACAATTAATTATAACCTTAAACATCAGAGGTATGAGACATAAAATACAAAATATATAAAAAATCTAATAAGAAAATATAAACCAGACTTCTTACTTCTACAAGAAACAAACATACATGACAAGAATACTTTTCGAACTTAGACCAGACGTTAAAAATATATTTTGGACAGACGACAGAAAAAAAGACAGTGTAGAGGGGTAGCGATACTGAAAATCACTGACAAATGGACAGTCACCCAACATGACTATGACAACACCGGACGAATGGGAAAAATAGACGTGACCCAAGACGGCTACAATTTCCAAATTTATAACATTTACGGACCCGCCTCAGAGACACGAAAAAAATCCTGATAACACGGTGGAGGTCTTTGTAAAAGGGTCTAGCCTCCACCGTGTCAATCAGATGACCATCAAATTGAAGGTCATAGCCAGCCTTGACGGCTCCGCGGACAGCGTAAGAGGTGTTTACCGATATGCTGATCCCCGAAAATTCTTTGTTCTTAGCAACAAAGAATCATTGATACGCCTCCATGGCGTGGAGAAAAAAAGCCGTATGGCAGATGTCTCTTTGTTCTTCCTAGATGTCCGTCAGGCGTTAATTGCAGGGACTATGCGGTTCGTGCCTCTAAGGCTTAAAAATGAAGCCTTGATTAGAGCGTTTGCCCCTCTGGCGAAGCCCGGCACTCTCTTCATTGGAAAGGGCTGGCCAGGCGAATTGGGCACTAGGTCCTTTCGCCTTGAACCAAAAGATAAGGAGATAGAAGTGCCCCACTACATTTGTGTAGTGATAGAGGGCAAACTCCATAAGATAGGAGTTCTCCCTGGCAGAGTCTCTGCATGCCCCACCTGTGGGATGGAGGGACACCCGTTCTTCCTGTGCCCACAAAGGAACCCTCTTGGGCTCCAAAACAATAGCAACACCCCAACATCAGACTCAGCCGGCACCACCACCTACCAACCCTCCTTCGCTTTCTTCTCCCCCCTCCCCTTCTCAGCCTTCTCCTTCTCCGACTCCTTCATTTTCTCCTTCAACTTCTCCATCGTCTGATAGGGAAGGTTGGCAGACTGTTAAAACAACTTAAACAAAAATAACACGGAAAGAAAAAATCCAACCATTGCCAACCTCCCCAGACCGAAAGTCAGCTTCTTAGAATGGCCAGCTTCACCTTCACCCATGTCTACTACTCCTATGCCTCATCCTCCAACTCTGACAATCCCAACTTCCTTGAAAGCCCCTACTACACCAACCCACACTCCATCCCCTCCAGCCTCACCTACTACACCCTCCACCCCTCCCCTCCCTTCTCACACAACCCACACGCCTCCTCCACCTTCCCCACCTAAACCCTTACCCCCGTCACCCCCCCTCACAATTCAGCAACTCTATAACACCCCCTAGATCACTCATAACCTTGAAAGACATACACAACAAAGCAACGACATCACCAGATCCTTTCATAAGCAAACCAATAATACCAAGAACACCCCCAGGAAAAACATACAAATCAGCACAAACAACATCATCAGCAACACTTACAAGAAGACACTCTATATCACTCATACCTCCACCACAACCAACATATCTAAAGGGAACATCCTCTTTAGATAGAAAAAGGCAATCTTCACCACTAGAGGAGGGAGAAAAAAAGATACAGCATCGGCCACCACACCACAATGCAACAAAACCATAAGATCATAAGTATTCAACCAAATGACCACACATACAGACATGTAAATATACCTCATTAGACAACAACACTGTCACATACAAATACAGCATACATCACAACAGACTGACACCACCACAATGACACATACACACAAACAGACACGCACACACACACACACCAACACAAAACCACTGACTAGCAAGTAACATAACATGAAAAACAAACACTACAACAGTACATTCACCCACATCCACAATACACACTATAACTCCAGGAAAGACACACTCGACCAAAGACAAACAAACTGACAGAACCTCACAAATACACACACACACACATGAGAATGAGCGACAAAAATCAAATGACAACACGCACACATACAGATAAAGACTTAGCCATACTAACATTAAATATAAGAGGACTAAGAAGTAAAACAAATAACATCGTCAACATTATCACACAAACAAAAAACAAACCACTTGATTTCATACTGTTACAAGAAACAAACGTACACAAAAACAAATAGAAACCAATATAGGGCACCCCAACATCCAACGCGGCCGGCACTGCCACCTACCAACCCTCCTTCGCCTTCTCCCCTCTCCCCTTCTCAGCCTTTTTCTCCTCCAACTCCTTCATTTCCTCCTACAACTTCTCCATCCCCTGATAGGGAATGTTGGCAAACTGTGAAAACGATGAAAAAACAAAATAAAAATAACACTGAAAGGAAAAGCCCACAATTGCCAACCTCCCCAAAGCCATCTTTCTGGAATGTCCTGCCTCACCTTCACCCACATCTTCTGCGCCTATGCCTCATCCTCCAACTCCGACAATCCCAACTTCTTTGAGAGCCCCTACTACACAAACCCCCACCCAATCCCATCCAGCCTCACCTACCACACCCTCCACCCCTCCCCTCCCGTCTCACACGACCCACACGCCTCCTCCTCCCCCCCTCCCACCTACACATACACACACACAAATACCAACACAAAGCCACCGACTAGCAAGTGACATAACATGAAAAACAAACACTACAACAGCACATTCACCCACATCCACAATACAACTAGAACCCCAGACAAGACACAATTGACCAATGACAAACGCCTCCATGGCGTTGAGAAAAGAAGCCGTATGGCAGATGTCTCGTTATTTTTCCGAGACGTCCGTCAGGCTTTGATTGCAGGGACTTTGCGATTCGTGCCTCTAAGGCTCAAAAATGAAGCTTTAGTTAGAGCGTTTGCCCCTCTGGCGAAACCCGGCACCCTCTTCATTGGGAGGGGCCGGCCAGGCGAATTGGGCACTAGGTCCTTTCGCCTAGAACCAATAGATAAGGAGGTAGAAGTGCCCCACTACAAGTGATTGAGGGCAAGCTCCACAAAGTAGGAGTTCTTCTCCCTGGCAGAGTCCCTGCGTGCCCCACCTGTGGGATGGAAGGACACCCGTTCTTCCGGTGCCCACGAAGGAACTCTCTTCGGCTCCATAGCAATAGGGCACCCCAACATCCAACGCGGCCGACACCACCACCTACCAACCTTCCTTCGCCTTTTTCTCCCCTCTCCCCTCTCCAACTCCTTCAATTCCTCCTACAACTTCTCCATCTCCTGATAGGGAAAGTTGGCAGACTGTGAAGACGAAAAAACAAAATAAACATAACACTGAAAGGAAAAAGCCCACGATTGCCAACCTCCCCAAAGCCATCTTTCTGGAATGTCCTACCTCACCTTCACCCACATCTACAGCGCCTATGCCTCATCCTCCAACTTCGACAATGCCAACTTCTTCGAGAGCCCCTACTACACCATCCCCTCCAGCCTCACCTACCACGCCTTCCACCCCTCCCCTCCCATCTCACACGCCTCCTCCTCCCCCACTCCCACCTAAGCCCTTACACCCATCAACCCCCTCACATCTCAGCAACTCTACAACACCTCCTAGAACACCCATAGTATTAAAAGAAATACACAGCACAGTCACAACATCACCAGATCCCTTCACTAGCAAACCAATAACACCAAGAACACCCCCAGGAAAAACATACAAATCTGCATTAGTAACATCTTCAGCAACAATTACAAGAAGACATTCCTTATCAGTTTTACCTCCACCACAACCAACATACCTAAAAAGGACATCCTCTTTGGATAGAAAGAGAAAGTCCTCTCCACCAGAGGAGGGAAAAAAAAAAGACACAGCATCGGCCACCACACCACAACGCAACAAAACCATAAGAACACAAGTATTCAACCAAATAACCACACATGCAGACATGTAAACATACCTCATTAGACAACAACACTAACATACATATACAGCCTATACCAAAACAGACTAACATCACCACCATAACACACACACACACACACACATATATACACACACACACAAAGCCACCGACTAGCAAGTGACATATCATGAAAAACAAACACTACAACAGCACATTCACCCACATCCACATTCACACTAGAACCCCAGACAAGACACAAACGACCAATGACAAACAAACAGACAGAACTTCAAAAACACACACACAAGGGAATGAGTGACAATAATCAAACGACAACACACATACATGCAGATAAAGACTTAGCTGTACTGACATTAAATATAAGAGGACTGAGAAACAAAACAAATAACATCGTCAACATCATCACACAAACAAAAATCAAACCACTTGATTTCATACTGTTACAAGAAACAAACGTACACGACAAATATACACACAAAAAACTATACCCACGTGTTAAAAAAATATTCTGGACGACAGACAAACAGAAACGACGATCACGCGGAGTAGCCATACTTAACATTAGCGATAGATGGACAATACATCACCACGAATTTGACCATACGGGAAGACTAGGGATGATAGACCTACAAAAACACGACCCCTATACAACATATATGGACCTGCAAATAATAACAATGATGAAAACTTCTATGGCATTCTGACAGACTGGATAGAAAGAAACAAACACATAAAAATAATAATTGCAGGAGACTTTAACGCGACCATAGACCCAAATGACAGTTCGACAAACGAGACATGGAGAGCAAAAAAGAACGAAAAGATCAGACAAATAATAGACAAATTTAATTTAGTAGACGCCTACAGGACATTATCACCACTGGGACAAGAAACGACATTCACAACAGTAGGAAAAGACTAGATAGAATACTAAGCCACAAAACAATAACACCAACACAAACAGAATACATCGGAGACACATTAACATTCACAGACCACAAAGCAGTGTATGCACAATTTGGACAGCCACAAAAGAAAAAGAAACACAAAAGCGCGTATTGGAAATTCAACAATAAATTACTAGAAAATAAATACTACACCAGTTACATGAACTCTATCCTTAAACAATACACTAACACTATACCAGAAAATGACATATTAGAATGGTGGGAAACACTAAAGATGACAGTAAAGACAGTGACAATAGCAATAGCAACGATAATACAAAAATAATTAAGGCAAAAAGAAAAACAATACAAATACATATTAGAAAGTGAAAAACCTGGACTTCTAGTTCTAGACAATGACCTAATACTTGACACTCAAGACTAACTAGACGATATAGAACAGACGAGACTGCAAGGAAGTAAAATTAGATGTAGTTACAAACTAAGAACAAACTCGAACATCACACTCGAACAATCAATACAAAACATAGAAACGCAAACACAATACAAAAAAAAACATCAAAGAAATAATAGACATGTCAGGGAAGACAACAACAGACGAGACAGAAATCCAAAAAGCATTCACACAATTCTACACAAAACTATATGAATACGAACAAACAAGTACAAAAATAGAAGAAGAATATTCAAAACACGCAAAAAAATTATCAGAAGACAAACGAGAAATATTAAACACACCTATATCTCTAACAGACATCAAAAACACAATCATTAACATGAACAAAAACAAAACCCCTGGCCCCGATGGTCTAACCTTCGAATTGTATCAATTCTTCTCCCCCCGTCTCGGTCCAGCCTTAAAAACTGTGTTAGAAGAAGCATACAAACAAAAAAGACTTGGCAGATCACAAAACTTATCATACATTACACTTATACCTAAGACAAATAAAAATAGCACAAACATGAAAGACTATCAACCCATTTCACTATTAAATTAATACAGATTACAAAATTCTGGCAAAAATACTCGCTACAAAAATAAAACCATTTCTCCCAACATTGATCCACCCAGAACAAACATGCACCATACCAGGCAGAAACATAGAACAAAATACACACAACATAAGAGTAAGAGACATCATAGAATAAATACTAGAATATACCCTACAAACAGACACGACAACACACATCTTGTCGATTGACCAAGAAAAGGCATTCGACAGGCTAGCACACAGTTACATACATAAAACACTAGTAGAAAATAACAGGAGAATACTTTAGAAACTGGGTAGAAATTATTTATAGAGAACCAGAGAGCTGTGTCATCATAAACCAAGGCATATCAACACCCTTTCAAATAGACAGGTCCGTCAGTCAAGGATGCCCCCTTTCGGCCATACTGTATACACTATGTTTATAATTTTTTTTAGAAAGTGTAAGGAAAGACCCCTTGATTACAGGTACAAAACTACCTGGTATTGCAAATAAAAAATTGATAGCCTATGCAGATGACACAACTTTCTTTGCAAGGGATAGGAAAAGCATTCAAAGGATACTAGAAAAATTTTAACATTTCGGAGAGGGCAGGGGGCAAAAATCAATATTAAAAAATCAAAAATAATGAAGATAGGGAATACAACTAACACACCAAAAAATAAAAAAAACGACATGAAAATAACAAATTAGAATGGGTAGAAAACATTAAAATTTTAGGCATAACATACAGAAAAACAGACAAGAAATCATAGACTGGAAAGATATCCAACACAACATAAATAAGAAAATATATAAATGTCAATACATACAAACATCTATCTTCGAACGCGCAAAATTAGCAAACACCTACATAATACCAAAAATAATATACCAATTAAAAATCCTTACTCCTCCTAACAAATTAATAAAACAGATTAAAACCGCAATCAAAAAATACATACTCCAAACACTGAACAAAACATTAGCTACAAGACACTAACACTACCTACACTCATGGGATGGGTAGGGTTACAAGACATTAAAATACATTGACAACATAATACAACACAAAAGCACATATCCAATAGGAACCTATTATCTAGGGACGCGATTATCGAAATTTACGAAAATGAACCACACATTTCCCCATAGGAACCTATTTTCTAGGGACGCGAATATCGAAATTTACGAAAATGAACCACACATTTCCCCATTTCGGCGGATCACGGCTCCCAGACTTTTACAACATGTGCGGAAAACTAATTTCAAACAACAGCAATCTATTAGGGAAAGACCATCCTAGCAAACAAATATACAAAGCACTCAACAGAGCGCAGAACAATATACACGTAACATACAAAACAGGACTTACCAAGTCAAACATTATTAGGACCTTCGACAACTTACACAAAAACAATATAACAGAAAAAGCAAAAAACATAACATATAAGATGATTTACAACGTGCTGCTAACATCCAAGAACACAACATGTGCACTATGTAAACGACACATCACAGATGAACAAAAACATTTAATTCTAAACTGCAACCAAACCAAGCCAGCAATCCAATTCATCATAAACACAATAAAATACTCAACAAAACAAGAAAGTCATACACAGTTCGCACTACAACACAACATTATTCCAAACATAAACAATAAAAATCACGAGACAAACCTAAATGTTTTTAGCAGAATTAAGAACATCAATATGGAACACACAAACATTTCACACAAATCAAAATATCACAGTCAGAATGATAAACATATTAAGACAGACTTTTAAAAAAGCCCAGACCAACAACAGTAATGTATCTAATAAAACACTACAATACGGGGACCAACGTTGTTCATTCATTGTTAATTTATTCATATAACTATAGTTAGATTAGATTAGGTAACACAGACCCTGTTTCGACATAAAAGATCATGTGCAACCATAACATGTTACTAATACTAACTTTACTAATAATATTATGATCTACCTCCCAACCCTCATCCCCAACACTAGGTAAATGATTAAAGTAATTTAAAATTAAAATACAATTATATATGTTGTCAAACAGGTGCATATACATGTGTATGCATATGCGAGTGTACATGGATAGACATAAATAAATACATAAATTAATAAATAAAATGAAATGCTTCCGATGCGGCCTCGGCAAACTAGGCGCAAAAGGCGACGCGGAGCAATGTGTATGCCGCTCAGCATGCCAAAGAGATCTGGTCCTGCCCCACCCACCTGAAGTTCGGCTAAAACAGCTGCGCTGCGGTGCCTAGACTTTTCGTGGACCCCACATATGCAGCCGGGTTTAATAGAGGCCGACTCGGAAGTATTAATAATAATATTAAAAACGTACAATTTGTACTTCTTAGCCCAGTTTTCTGGGTTTGATTGTGAGTGTGTGCATGGAAGGGATTTGATGTGAAAGGTTAGGATGTGCATAACACAACTGTTATTTTCCCTGTTGATTAATAAAATCATTATCATATCTTATTGCATTTTTCAGAATGTCATTTTTGTTTCCTTGTTTATAATCTTGCTATGCGGCTTTGTAGTCTTGTGGTTTAAGACTCGCCTTTGGGCTGTCATGGCAGTTTTTTGCATCGCTTGCGGTCCCAAAAAAATCGCTGATTTGCATTGCGGCCGCAAAATTTGCAAATTTTCGAGATTTTGCACCCAAAAAAAAAAAAAAAAATTAGTGGGGACCAGTGATGATAATCATCCGCGGTAATCTGGGATTATAGGATTTTTTTCATAAATGTTCCGTTGTTTTTGTCATGTCAAAGTTCAGGGAAGAAAAACAATATGCCTTCTATCATTTTTTGACACCTCTGCTCAGTTGCATTAATTTTGGTGACACTCCTTTATTTATGACGTTAGTCTAGACACACTGGCGCCAAATGTCAAAAGTAGCACAAGACACATGGTGGCCATGGATGAGAAGATGATCGAAAGGGAAGGGGATGGAGTAAATGGGTGTAAATATTTGTGTACTTTTTAGCTGTACAGGGTTCCCACTCGGTCAGGAAGTCGGGAAATGGTCTTGAATTTTTGAATTTCCTCAAGATCGGGAAAAACGGTCTTGAAAATAAAAATGGTCTTGATTTTTCTTGTCTGAGTCGGGAACTTTCAAATCGGGTGTGGTCATAAACGTGAAGTTTGGTGTCTTATTATTTACTTATTAAGCAGTGATGATAGTCTTCTGCGGATCCGCCGGATTTTGGGAATTTCTCAGATATTTGCCGTGTCAAACATTTTCTTCAAAGCAACAAAATCGCTATTATGTCTTATGTCATATTTTGACACCTGTGCTCAGTCTCATGAAATTTGGTGACGGTCCCGTCTGTATGACGTCGGGCCAGACAGAATGGCGCCAGATGTTACTGGGTGTTCTTTGATTAGTTGATGGTTGAAGGGGAGGGATAAAAATGGGGCTTGATTTTTTTTTTTCTCTGATGTAGGTGCCTATTGCCTTTTTAATATCTCTCTCTCTCTCTCTCTCTCTCTCTCTCTCTCTCTCTCTCTCTCTCTCTCTCTCTCTCTCTCTCTCTCTCTCTCTCTCTCTCTCTCTCTCTCTCTCTCTCTTATCCATATTTCTCTCTCAGCCACCCTTCTATCTTCATATTATGTTTATATCTATCATTTAGTAATAGAGAGATAATACGTTAGGCTGATCGATTTAAGAAATGATTGTTTAAAAGCTAATTTAAATTTGCTTTGTTGATGGAATATGTTTTGCAATTGATTAAAGATTCTTATTTATAAGCTGCATCATCACAAGGTTGCAATAATACAGACACTAGCCGGGTTTGTTATGTAAAAACAAATACCTCCTGGTCTTTTGGCCAAAAATTTATCATAATCTCTTGATATAGTGGGCGACATTATAGGCCTCAAAATTGTTTAATTGGAAATGACAATTCATTAAATTATATTTGCAAAAGGTCAGGATGTGTCTAATGATCAGAAGTGCTTTAGGACTAACAATTATGAATAGCTATATTAGATGTGGGATTGACTGACGGGCCGGTAGATTTTCCTCCTTTTTGACAAATGTCATTATCATCACCTGTGCTTGTGTCAGGATGAAACATTTAGATAATCTAAAAATAAGTACACTGATAACGTGTTCTTCCTTTTTCTTGGGTACTTTAATTGTAATTCTAGAACTTTTTACTAGATCCCATTTTCTTCCTTTTTACTGGCGCTGATATGACCTTACATTTGTTGCAAGCGACGTGAAACCCTTAAAAACAAACAAATACCTTTCTTTCATGAACTAATTATCATAATATGGGTTTTTAGGAAAATTTTGGATTTTGCTTGCAAAATTTGGGATTTTTTTTAAAGCAAAAAACCGCCATGTCAGTTTGGGGCGGTAGGTCTTTGGATTAAGTCCTTCACTTGGCAACTTAAGATGAGTCCTTGGAAAAAAGCTTTCACCACACTCAGGTGTAAATGAGTACCTGACTGGTAACAGCGTTTTTCTCTGTCGATATAAAGATTGTTACATTCCCTACAGACATCATGTTAAGCGTTACCATTGGCTTGGAACCACTTGTAAATCGCTATGAATACATTAAGTGGATATTTTGCTTTATAAAATCTCAAGTTGTTTAGTTTTTCTATCTCAATCTCTGTATGTTCCTCCATCTTTTTTCTGGATTAAGAATGGTCAGTTTTTTCTTGATCCTGGTAGGGATCCTTAGCTGAGAGGGAATAATTCAAATGCATAGTTCCTTTTTTCGGAGAGATAATAGTGTTGTTTTAGATGATCACAAACTAAGTACATTAATGGTATCCTCGACATCTGATCCCTATTCAAGCCAATTTCCCTTTGTCTTACTTTTCCTTGGGTGCTTTAATTTTAAATATCTAGAATCTTTTGGCATTTCCATTTTCTTTTCTTCCTTTTTAATAGCGCTAAAATGACCTAAATGTGTTGCAAGCGTTGTAAAACCCTAAAAACAAAAACAAAACAGCGTTTCCCCCGCATCATCTTGCTTTTTACTGGCGTTGAAATGACCTAAATTGTCCCAAGTGCTGTACAATGTATTGTAATTTGCAATCTAGTTATCTTTTTCATCTATCATTCGCTACTAGGTCATTCTGCCCTTACTCTAAGTTTTCCATTTTTTGTGACGACACTCAAATTCGGGATCCTCTGTCTACATCTCATTTTTCTCATAGAGCAAGAAATTTAGCTTCTTTTGCGCACTTTGCGCCTGCCTGGGTTATCGGGATCTCTTCTCGAAATAGAACTGGAGAGACATCAAGTTAAATTCATTTCCCGTTATTTCGTTGCCTTGTCTATAAATGTAAACCGAGAATAAATCACATTTATGTTGTCTCTTACACCCATTTAAAACTATAAAACAATGTCTCATTGAATTAAACTAGTTTTGCATTGAATTAAACTAGTTTTGAAGAAAAAAGACCACTGAGCTAAAACATCCACTGTCCTACAAATCACTATTCTGAGATAAGATTTGATTACAAAAAATACACACGAATGACATCAAAATCATAATCCTGGGTTGGGTCCTTTGACCTCTGATGGACAGGAGGTCACTTGCTGTGTCTTCTATCCCCTTACATCGGGTATCCAAATTGCTTTTTGTCTTTGTCTTGGAATAGGATTGCTTGGTTTTGTTCTGGTCCTTGCATGAGTCCATAGCTCAGAGGGAAACAGTCAAATGCTTTGTATTCGCTTTGGGAAATTAATTTTTTTCCTTGTAAATCATCTGTTATTATGCATTGTTAGTTATGTTTTGTTTTGAATATATACTGTAAACATTTGGGATCCTGTACTGGTGTCTGGATGAGACATAGATTTTATGTTTTGTTTTTGTTTTTAAGGGTCTTACGGCGCTTGCAACACATTTAGGTTATATCAGCGCCAGTAAAAAGGAAGAAAATGGGACAGTAAAAAGTTCTAGAATTACAATTAAAGCATCCAAGAAAAAGTAAGACAAAGGGGAACTGGGAACAAATAGGGATCAGATGTAGATTCCAAGAGCATACCATCAATGTTCTTAGTTTGAGATCACCAATAAGTCTCATCCGGACACAAGCACGGCCCCCACTAAGAGGAACACACTCAAATGCTTACATTATAAATTAGAACAAATATAATAATACATAACAGAGAGATGGTTTACAAGGAAAAAAATATCATCTCCTAAAACAATAACTATGCATTCGACTGTTTCCCTCCCAGCCAGGACCCCGACCAAGGCCAGGACAAAACCAAGCAATCTCATTCCAAGACAAAGACAGAATGCAAGTTGGAAAACAGATATACGGGGGATAGAAGACACAGTATGTACCTCCCTGCCCACTATGGGAGGTAGGAACCCCACCCAGGACATAGATTTTATGCGTGATCTCAAGCTAAGTACACTTATAGTGTGCTCTTGTTGTATTATTATTATTATTTTGCTAAAAAGGGTAAGGCAAAAACCGACATGCACTTATTTGCAGGTCTGATAACCCAATTTATTATGGTCTCATTGTTGTACTGGAAATCTTTAAAAAATGGTGCAAAATATTGTCCATTACAACAATGTTAAACTTGGCCAAAAATTGCTTTGTGATGTAAGATCTGCATAAATGTTCACGTCGGCAAAAACGTCTTCCAAGTGCATCAAACTTATCTCGATGGTCTCCATAATTCCTTTGTGTGAGCGTGGGCCTTTTTCTTTTATTCTTCTGTTGGGAGGGGTATTCTCAACCACCTTTGACAGTGCAAGTAGAAGAGCTCTGCTGTAGTAATAAGTTACACAAGACCAAGAACAAAGTCAGTTGTAAAGTCACAAATATTCTTCAAAATTAACAAAATATAATTTCGCATCGAACAGTCAATTGTTTAACCCACTACAACTGGGTGGAGTTCCTGGCCTCCCATAATGGGCAGGGAGGCACTTACTATGTCATCTATCCCTCTATAGCTGTTTTCCAATTTGCCTTCTGTCTTTGTCTTGGAATGAGATTACTTGGTTTTGTCCTGGCCCCGGCCTGAATCCTTGGCTGGGAGGGAAACAGTTAAATGTATAGTCATTGTTTTGGGAGATGATATTTTTTTTCTTGTAAATCATCTGTTTTGTTTTGAATTTATAATGTAAGCATTTGATTGTGTTCCTCTTAGTGGGATCCTGTGCCCGTGTCTGGATGAGACTTTTAGGTGACCTCAGACTTATGGTTTTTTTAAAGGGTTTTACGGCGCTTGCAACACATTAAGGTCATATCAGCGCCAGTAAAAAGGAAGAAAATGGGATAGTAAAAAGTTCTAGAATTACAATTAAAGTGGCCAAGAAAAGGGGAGACAAAAGGGGAACTTGTTTAAATAGGAAACAGAAGTAAATTCCAAGAGCACCCTATCAAAGTACTTAGAGATCACCTAAAAGTCTCACCAAGACACAAGCACAGTTCCCCACTAAAAGGAATACACTCAAATGTTTTACAAATCATATATAATATAAAGAAAACATAATACTGTGCATAACAGAGATGATTTACAAGGAAAAAAATATCATCTCCCAAAACTAACTACATATTCGACTGTTTCCCTCTCAGCAAGGGAAAACGGCCAGGACCAGAACAAAACCAAGTAATCTCATTCCAAGACAAAGACAGAAAGCAAGTTGGAAAATAGATATAGGGGGATAGAAGACACAGTAAGTACCTCCCTGCCCACTATGGGAGGACAGGAACCCCACCCAGGACCTCAGACTTAAGTACATTGCTGATGTATGCTCTTGGAATTTACACCTATTCCCTATTTGTACCATTCCCCTTTGTCTTACTTTTTCTTGGGTGCTTTAATTGTAATTCTAAAATTTATACTATCTCATTTTCTTCCTTTTTACTGGTGCTGATATTACCTAAATTGTGTGTTGCAAGTACCGTAAAACCCTTTTAAAAAAAATTTAAAACAAACAACCCACTACAAACATGTTCGATGTCTCTCATGATAAATGTTTCCTCACAACAACAAATGGGGTTCTCCAAGGAGAATCTTACAAATCATAAATTATATGAAAACAAAACATAACACAGTGCATAACAGTGAAATGATTTAAAAGGAAAAAAAATATTATCTCCCAAAAATAACTATACATTTGAATGTTTCCCTCTCAGTCAGGGCCAGAACAAAACCAAGTAATCTCATTCTAAGACAAAGACAGAAAGCAAGTTGGGAAACAGATATAGGGGAATAGAATACACTGTAAGTGCCTCCCTGTCCACTATGGGAGGTCAGGAACCCCACCCAGTCTTGGAATGTAACTTGGTACTGACGTGCACTGACACTGACTTAAGAACCTGGTGTGAAAAGATATGATGATGATCATTGTCATGTTGTGTTGGTTAGCATTTCCATGACAGCAATGAGACCATAACAATTTGGGTTATCAGATCGTCAAATAAGTACACGTTGATGTAAATAGAAAGAGAAAAGTAAACACACGGTATAAAGGTAGTACAACAATAATGTTAAATAATGTTTATTACCTATGAAATTATAGGTGCAGGGGCACCATCAAGGCTGTGTCAATTAGATCTGGAATCTAAACGGGTATCTCTCAATTTCAGGTGTTGAGTATAATCTCATCATGTATATATTAGTTAATAATAAATGTGAAATCATAATTCTACATGTTTTATAACTGGAGTACTGTTAGGATTAATATCCTATAAACTGCTGTACTGCTATTTCTTGTTCCCTCTCTTTTTATTTTATTCTTCCCTTTACCTGTCCAAAGAGACAGACGACCAGATTTTCAGTTAAATAAATCTCATCAACTTCATCAAAATAATCGGACATCCATTATTTATTACTTCAATTCAAATATATACATAACTTAACGTCTGGAAATTTCTAGAAAGCTAGCACCATTGTGCTTCACCTTGACAAAATAGTAAATTTGGAAGCTTGTGCTTCACCTTGACAAAATAATAAATTTGGAAGCTAGACCAATTGTGACGAAAACTCCTTATCCAGACCTGCCAACTTGAAAATCTAAAAATTCGTAATTTTTGGGAGATAAAAAATTGTAGTCACTATAGTTGACTTTAAAAATCAACAATTTACCATTAAAAGGATTAATTAACACTTCAAAATCCTTAAAATGATGTAGTCTGGCATCAACTCTCATTTTCAATAAGTTTTTATGACTTCGACTTAGACTTAGAGACGCTCATGAAGTTCTGAAATTGCAGGCATAATTTTGGAATTCTATTATATTTTTTTTGTAATAGTAATAGCGGGGAGGTCTGCTTATGAAAACATAAGATTAACTCATTCTCAAATAGTATCTTTACTGTGTACATTTATGAAATTTGGTTAAAGTGTTTTTGATTTTGTTTGTTTTGTTTTTAGGGGTTTACAGCTCTTGTAGGTCAATTGTAGGCCATTTCAGCACCAGTAAAATTGGAGAAGAACAGAGGATTCCATGCCAATTCCAATTCTATTTCGATACTGCCTATAAGTCTCATCTAGGCACATACAAGCAAAGATCCCACTGTGAAGAATACTCTCAATCTTTTACAAAGAACAATATATTAGCTGATTTACTGGGAAAACAAAATCCAACAAACAAAAAAAGGAACAAAAAATTTGACTGTTTCTAAGTCTATACTATAAGGGGGAAGAAATCAAACAAAACAGATGAACAAACGTTCATAAGGACATCCTATTTTATCCATGTGTCATAACCAATATGTAGTAAGGTTCCTGATTTGTTAGCTTTTCTAATAATACCTATTAAACATTAATAAAAAGCATTTCCAAGATTTTACCAAATTCAATACACTTCAAAATTTATTTTCCAAGCAAACAACATGGAATGATGATGATAATAATAATAATAATAATAATAATAATAATAATAATAATAATAATAATAATAATAATTATTATTATTATTATTATTGTTTATTTTTAAGGGTTTTACGGCGCTTGCAACACATTTAAGTCATATCAGCGCCAGTAAAAAGGAAGAAAATGGGATAGTTAAAAGTTGTAGAATTACAATTAAAGCACCCAAGAAAAGGAAGGACAAAGGGGAATTAATTCAAATAGGAAACGGATGTAGATTCCAAGAGCACACTATCAAAGTACTTAGTTTGAGATCACCTAAAAGTCTCATTCAGACACAAGCACAAGTCTCCACTAAGAGGAATACACTCACATGTTTACAAATCATATATAATACCAAAAAAAAACATAATACAGTGCATAACAATAACAGAGAAATGATTTACAAGGGAAAAAATATCATCTCCAAAAACTAACCATACATTTGACTGTCTCCCTCCGAACGAGGGACAAAACCAAGTAATCTCATTCCAAGGCAAAGACAGAAAGTCAGTTGGAAAACAGATATAGGCGGATAGAAGGCACAATAAGTACCTCCCTGCCCACTATGGGAGGTCAGGAACCCCATCCGGAATAATAATAATAATAATGTGTCATAACCAATACGTAGTTCCTGATTTTTTAGCTTTTCCAATAATGCATATTACACATTAATAAAAAGCCTTTCCAAGATTTTACCAAACTCAATACACTTCACAGTTTATTTTCCAAACAACATGGAATGATAATAATAATAATAATAATAATAATAATAATAATAATAATAATAATAATAATAATATAATAATAATAATAATATAATAATAATAATAATAATAATAATAATAATAGGGGATAATAATAATAATAATAATAATAATAAATAAATAATAATAATAATAATAATAATAATAATAATAATAGATTGCATTTGGATAGCACATAACCATGACTAGGTCATGCTCTATGCGCTTCATAGTTCAAAGTGTGGCAATTTAAATAGCACTCACATACACACACAAACACACATATACGCACTCACACAAACAGTTCAAACAGACAAACTGTAAAAAAATCAACAACAACAAAAACTTAGGTGATCAAATTCATATGGAGTATTGATAAAGTTGTTTGTATGTTTTTAAGTGTTTTACGGCACTTGCAGTGTAAATGTTGCTGCTCGAAGCTCGAAGAAATAAATAATAACGTGAAGTTGAATGTAAGCTTCAATTTAATTACAAAAACAGATCAAATGAACGTTTCGGGTTTCCCCTTTATCAACAAAACAGGATGATTGAAACACCACAGATGAATGAGATGATGTGGTAGTGGCGTAATTAAGATGAATAAACAAAACATTGGTTGGCAGGAAATATTATGCTCCTTTGTAAGGAAGCATGAATTAAAATAGAATACCAGATATTTCTAAAAAGTGTGCAATTATTTAAGTGAAAAGAGGGGAGGCCGGGAGGAACTGTGTAATGCAGTTTAGAAAGTGAAATATAAAATGAAATATAAAAACGTGTAGACTATTGTTGGAAAAGAAATATAATGGAATTGAAAATAAATACAAAAAATATTTAAAAATAATAAATAATAATAATAAATAAGGTATGTCGGTATAAGTATAATCATTAGTGGCAGCAGCAGTAGCAGAAGGAACAGGAAGTACTTTTATTATTATTATTATTATTATTATTATTATTATTATTATTATTATTATTATTATTATTATTATTATTATTATTATTATTATTATCATTATCATTATTATTATTATTATAAGTAGTACTACTGAGCAGCAGCAGCAGTAGTAGTAGTAGTAGTAGTAGTAGTAGTAGTAGTAGTAGTAGTAGTAGTAGTAGTAGTAGTAGTAGTAGTAGTAGTAGTAGTAGTAGTAGTAGTAGTAGCAGTAGCAGTAGTAGTAGTAGTTTGTTTTTGTTTTTAAGGGTTTTACGGCGCTTGCAACACATTTAGGTTATATCAGCGCCAGTAAAAAGGAAGAAAATGGGATAGTAAAAAGTTCTAGAATTACAATTAAAGCACAAAAGAAAAGGTAAGACAAAGGGGAATTGGTTCAAATAGGGAACAGATGTAGATTCCAAGAGCACACCGTCAAAGTACTTAGTTTGAGATACCTAAAAGTCTCAACCAGACACAAGCACAGGTCCCAACTAAGAGGAATACACTCAAATGTTTACCAATCATATAATATAATATGTAAACTAAACATAATACAATGCATAACAGAGAGATGATTTACAAGGAAAAAAATATCTTCTCCCAAAACTACAACTATACATTCGACTGTTTCCCTCCCAGCCAAGGAATTCCAGCCAGGGTCAGGACAAAACCAAGTAATCGCAAGAGACAAAGGTAGTATAATATTTAAATTAGGTCCAGTCTCAAGTTCATGCCGTGAGGTGAAAGGGTGTTCAGTTTTAGTATCAGTTCTGCCTCCCTATATTTTCTATGTTGTTTAGTGGTGTGACAGAACTAAAGGAAATATTTAAGAAATCTTAAAAACCAACTACCGTCAGATTCTTCAGAAGCATGTAGAAATCAGGGATATATTCAACAAACCGCTTCTAATTGCCTACAGACGGGACTGATATTTGAGGGACATACTAGTTAGGAGCCGCTTGGCGATGGATATGGCCGGTAATCAACGTAAGACAGAGCCTTGTGGACGTTGCAGATGCAGGACATGCCCATACTTATTCGTGGACAATTCCATCAAATTCCCGGATAAAGTGTGGTACATCCGACACTCATTCACCTGCACGGATCGTAACCTAATTTACGCTATAATCTGCAAACGTTGCCACAAGACATACATGGGAGAAAGTGGCAAGAGACTAAGCGACAGGTTTGGACAACATCTGAAGTCTATTGAAAACGACGAGGACAAACCTGTCGCCCACCACTTCAATGGGTCCAATCATCGAGGATTGCACGACATCCAAGTTGCCGTCTTTCAGTTCTGTCACACCACTAAACAACATAGAAAATATAGGGAGGCAGAACTGATACTAAAACTGAACACCCTTTCACCTCACGGCATGAACTCGAGACTGGACCTAATTTAAATATTATACTACCTTTGTCTCTTGCCCTTCCCCCCCCCCCCCCCCCCCCCGGCCATCCATCGTCATTTCCTTTTATTATATATCAGTATCATTACAACTTTGACTACAACTACTACTACTACTACTACTACTACTACTACTACTACTACTACTACTACTACTGCTGCTGCTGCTGCTGCTACTGCTTATAATAATAATAATAATAATACTAATAAATAATAATAATAATAAATAATAATAATAATAATAATAATAACAATAATAATAATAATAATAATAATAATAATAATAATAATAATAATAACAATTATAATTATAATAATAATAATAATAAAAGTACTTACTGTTCCTTCTGCTACTGCTGCTGCCACTAATGATTATACTTATACCGACATACCTTATTTATTATTATTATTTATTATTTTTTATACTTTTTGTATTTATTTTTAATTCCATTATATTTCTTTTCCAACCGACATACCTTATTTATTATTATTATTTTTTATTTTTTATATTTTTTGTATTTATTTTCAATTCCATTATATTTCTTTTCCAACAATAGTCTACACGTTTTTATATTTCATTTTATATTTCACTTTCTAAACTGCATTACACAGTTCCTCCCCGCCTCCCCTCTTTTCACTTAATTAATTGCACACTTTTTAGAAATATCTAGTATTCTATTTTAATTCGTGCTTCCTTACAAAGGAGCATAATATTTCCTGCCAACCAATGTTTTGTTTATTCATCTTAACTACGCCACTACCACATCATCTCATTCATCTGTGGTGTTTCAATCATCCTGTTTTGTTGATAAAGGGGAAACCCGAAACGTTCATTTGATCTGTTTTTGTAATTAAATTGAAGCTTACATTCAACTTCATGTTATTATTTATTTTTACGGCACTTGTAACATATTAAGGTCATATCAGCGCCAGTAAAAAGGAAGTAAATGGGAGAGTAAAAAGTTGTAGAATTACAATTAAATCACCCAAGAAAAGGTAAGACAAAGGGGAATTAGTTCAAATAAGCAACAGGTGTAGATTCCAAGAGCACACTATTAAAGTACTTAGTTTGAGATCACTAAAAGTCTCATCCAGATACAAGCACAGGTCTCCACTAAGAGGAACACACTCAAATGTTTTACAAATCATATATAATATAAAGAAAACATAATACAGTGCATAACAGAGAGATGATTTACAAGGAAAAAAATATCATCTCCCAAAACTAACTATACATTTGACTGTTTCCCTTTCAGCCAGGGCATCTGGTCAGGACCAGGACAAAACCAAGTAATCTCATTCCAAGACAAAGACAGAAATTAAGTTGGAAAACAGATATACGGGGATAGAAGACGCAGTAAGTACCTCCTTGCTCACTATGGGAGGTCAGGAACCCCACCCAGGTATTGATAAAGACCTAAAAATATTTCTTAGTAAAAATATAATGTTGTAGTGTAAGACTCTGATGTGCACATACATAACATAAGATAACAAAACATAACATATTATGGTATAGGGCAAAATAGGATAAAATCCCTTGAATGCCCTTAATATTAACAGTAATGCCATAATCTATTGATTAAAAATTACAATAATGATACACGCGGTAAAGATAGTATTTCAACTTTAAATGTACTCATGTATCTTTAACCGTGACATGCAAAGCACACACACACACGTATATAGAAGATAACCATAATAATATAACAATGCATAATATATACATACAAGATTGAAAGCCATGTTAACAGCTGTGCAAACAAGTATTATTCATCATATTTAAATCTCCCATCACATAATTCCCTATCTACAACACCTTGAAATAATTGATAGATTTTGCATTCTTTGTTTCAAATTTCAAATTGTTCCATTTCTGGAAAATACGAATAACGAACCAGTTTTGTCTTATGTTTGTTTTGCGTCTAGAGACAAAAATCTTAAACTTGAAGTAATATTAGAATATGAAAAAAAAATCAGAAAGCTCTATCCTATCCAGACCATGTAACCAATCTATAAACCTGAATTAAGTCCCCACGAATTCTTCTATATTTCAAACTTGGTAAGTCAATAAATTCTAACCTTTCCTTATAATAAGATAAATACTGTATTGCATACATTTTTCTTGGTAGCTCTCCTCTGTACACTTTCAATACTAATAGATTGTCTTTTATATAATGGGCTCCAGATGCAATTTCCGTATTCTAGAATTGGTCGAACGAGCGATTTATACAAATATAAAAATACAAGCAAGTCTGATAATCAAACGCAATTATGGGATTTATTTAACATTGTTGTAATGGACGATCATTTGCGTTGGTTTCAGAGAATTTCAATTACAACAATGAGCCCATAATTTATTTCTAACACTCTTACAACACCCAGTCATTCATTCACATGACCCCACTCTAAAAAGTACTACAATATCACATCATTAAAGCTAATGTTTTGCATTCATAGTCATCACACATCTGGTCACTGATTGACTACATTCAGGCCTGTAAATTGTTGGTGAAAAAATTGTCAGAACTTTTTGAAAATGAAAAAATAGACCAAAAGGACAAAAATATGGAACACAACACAGATATGACACTGACACGTCAATTGACTGGACATGTCACTTTCCCCAACTCATTTAGAATACAAGAAGCAGGTCCTTATTTTATGGAACACGAAAAAGTGGAATCCCAATTACTTGAGAGAGTACACACATTTCTGGTCCCAGTTCTGAGTTAGTTGTAAAATGAAAGGAGGAGAACAATTCCTACCTTTTTGAAGGATGTGTAGTGCTTGACAAGAGAAATTGCTTTATCTTCACTCCTGTTTGTGTTACATTTTTAAGCTGATTCTTTCGTTTATTTGGATTAATTCTTATAAAAGAAGAGGAGGAGGAGGAGGAGGAGGAGAAGAGGTGCGGTCATGTGTGAAGGAGGAAAAGGAGAAAAAATTAAAGAATCACGTTTGTGAGGAAAGAAAACTTCTGTAGAGAGCAGTCAATCACCTTTCGAAGAAAAATATTTTTGTCGCATTCATCATTCCGGTTCACTTTCAAATGGAAACAAAGAAAGCAAAGGACCATGATAGCAAACCGGAATAATATGTGTGTGTCGGTAGCAAAATAGAGAGAAACTGCCCGACACGCCCCTGTGTGTGTTAGTTGATACTGACTATGCGTGTGTTTGACGACTCATGACAAGACAGACACTGTCATCCCTTTCTCTTGTCTGTGGCACGGTAGGCAGTGAATACATCCACTCCAGCGGAGTGTGCAGTGGGTGATAATTGACAAGATGGAATGATAATATGCCTAGCTGACTAGTTTGTTTTGTCTTTGACGCGACAAATAACAAGTTTTTTGTTTTTTTTAAGTTGGCACTTGAAACGGAATAAAAACTGATTTTTTCAAGGCATGAAATAAAACTATACACTTGTTTACATGTTTTTGTGTTGCTTCATGGTAATAAGCAAACTCCATTCGTGTTTTTACTTGTTAACACGTTTGTGTGTTGTGGCACGGGACTGAAACACACTCCATTCCTGTGTGTTGTTACATGTGAAAAGCATACTATAGCAGAAATGCATGCATAAGTAGAATCCAACAGTTTGACTTCTGTTCATCACATGAGCTGAGATGAAAAATCCATAATAATGACAGAATTTGAGGCAATAATTTTTTGTTCAAGTAAAAGCTGAGATTCCAATGAGATCCAGGGTTCCAATTTTTTCATTCTCGTCATTTTTTTTTTCTTCCTTTTTCATTTTTTCACTCTCTCACTAACTACTTTTCTTCAACCTTTATTCTTAAAAAGCTACCCTCACCTCTCTCACATGAAACATGTAGATAAAGCACTTCCCTCTATTTTAATTATATAATGACTAAAGTTCAATTGTATCAACTTGACTAAGGCATCCTTTAAAAGAGTTCAGCCTTACATCAATTTCTCCTTCTTCAAGTTCATCATTACCGTAGAGTTCATTATAGCAGAAAGGAGACATACATTTCCGTATACACTTTGTATACTGGACTCCCCACCTTCCAGAACACACTGAATCCATCTCACACCTCTGTCTGACAGATTTATATTTTTTGTCATCCCTTTTTTTACGATAAGTATAACGCTTGTATTCATATTCTACTTTGGCAAGGGATGAGGAGATAAGACATATGACAAGCAGACAGATGAAAACAGATGATATTGACGTCATGATGATGAATGGTGTCTGCGAAAGCTCCTCTTGACACAAATCTGATGAAAAAAAACAACTTTTTATCAATTTCATAAATCTTTGGAAAATTTTAAATTATTTTTCTCTTTGATATATTGAGAGAAGACATTCTTTTTGCCATAAGTAAATCCATTCAAAATTGAAAAAAAGTTATTTTAATTTAAATCTTATTCACGGACACAACCCCAAGGTAGTTCAACAATCAAATCTGCCCCTCAGATGGGGGGTTTCGATAAAATCACACTCATATCAAAATCTACTGAAGTAATGCCATTTCAGCTTGGATTGCTGTGTATTGGCTCTTAGCCTGGCGACGTCAAAGTGTTTCAGTTTCAGGGAAATCCCCTTTTGCTATTTCAGTCAGATGGTGCCAAAAAGAACATACACTCCATCATGGTTTCCTCAAACTTATTCAAATTTCCAGAATTTTGCCTTATTCTTTGTTATAATTCCATTCCTTCATCGAACTAATTTTTGCCTCGAACACAGTTTCCTCGAACTAATTTTACCCAGCCAAGTGTTTTTTTTAAATATTTAATGAGGTTTGTTTTTTTCAATGCGCCAGGTGATTTTGACTACTGATGATTTACAGGCCTGTAAATGGTTGGTGAAAAAAATTGTCGGACCTTTTTGAACAAGTGAAAATAAACCGACAGGGCAAAAATATGGATTAATTAATAAACACAACGCAGATATGACATGTCAATTGACTAGTCAAATCCTGTCACTTTCCCCAAATCATTTATAATGAGGTACTTATTTTAAGGTACCAAAAAAAAAATCCCAATTATTTGAGAGAGTACACACATTTTAGGGCCAGGTCTGAGTTAGTTGTAAAATGAAAGGAAGAGAACAATTCCTACCTATTTGAAGGATGTGTATCTAGTGCTTGACACGAGAAGCTGTGTATCTTCACTCCTGTTTATTTGTGTTAAATTTTTAAGCTGATTCTTTCGTTTATTTGGATTAATTCTTATAGAAGAAGAAGAAGAAGAAGAAGAAGAAGAAGAAGAAGAAGAAGAAGAAGAAGAAGAAG
The DNA here is from genome assembly GCF_034508935.2 of Berghia stephanieae. NCBI lineage: Eukaryota > Metazoa > Mollusca > Gastropoda > Nudibranchia > Aeolidiidae > Berghia > Berghia stephanieae. The sequence continues at coordinate 33,489,971 of NC_088362.1, forward strand.
AAGAAGAAGAAGAAGAAGAAGAAGAAGAAGAAGAAGAAGAAGAAGAGGAGGAGGAGGAAGAGGAGGAGGTGGTGGTGCGGTCATGTGTGAAGTAGGAAAAATAGAAAAATTCAAACAATCATGGTCGTGAGGAAAGAATACTTCCTCTGAGAGCTTTCGAAGAAAAATATTATTTCGCATTATTTTTTTCCGGTTGACATTTAGACGGAACCAAAATATCCATTGAAAGGAGAAAAGAGAGATGGAGAAATGCATGTGTGTCGGTTGCGAAATAAAGAGAAACGGCCCAGTCCGACACACGCTGTGTGTGCTAGATATTTACTTACTAGGTGTGTGTTAGACGACTCACGCGAACTTGCGCGACCCTCTCTCGCTGCCTGTGGCACAGTAGGCAGGCAGTGAATACATCCACGTCTAGCAGAGCGTGTAGTTGGCAAGATAATATAGCTAACTGATAGATGATCTACTTTTATTTTGACTTTGACTTTGATGCAAGAAATAAAAAAAAAAATTTTCATTTTTTTAAAGTCAGCGTTCGAAACGGAATAAAATCTGATTTTTTCAAGGAATGAAATAAAACTCTTTTATTTTATTTTTTTTTTTATTCTGTTCTTTGATGTTATGAACTTTATCTTTACTATTACTTTTAATTTTTTTTAAAAATATTAGCACTTAACAGAATATATAGAGCAAAATCGTACTGTCGGAAATCCGACAATTGTCGGAAGATTTACAGGCCTGGATTTACTATGACATTGACAGTTGAGGATGTATTTATCCTGTGTATCTATCTGCACTGCTTGTGAGTGTATACAATATGATACACATGCAGACACACACAGCCACTAACACACCCCATTGCCATTTCCCAAAACCGACACCGCTTTGCTTATTATTAGCACTTCGTCACTCGTTCTATTTTCAATGACACTAACCATGATTGGCTATGACGTTAAATGAATGTTGTAACATAGCAAACAAGGTCAAACATTCTCTAAAATTGATCTGAGACAAGCATACCTTCAGCTCCCTTTAGACAGTGCATCACAAAAAGTAACAACAATCAACACGTCAAAAGGACTGTATTCCTTCAACCGTTTAGCGTTTGGTATTTCTTCGTCACCAGCAATTTGGCAAAAGACAATAGACACAATCCTCCAAGGAACACCCGGAGTTCAATGCAACCAAGATGACATGATAGTCACAGGGAAAACAAACGATGAACACTGGCAAAATCTGCTACTAGTCCTAGCTAGACTTCAAGAGTATGGACTGAAGGTCAATCTCGAAAAATGTCAATTCTTCCAAGACGAAGTTATCTTTTGCGGTATCAAAATAACCAAAAATGGCTTGCACAAAACCGAAAACAAGGTCAAGGCCATCATCGACGCACCACAGCCAACAAACAAAACACAACTCAGATCATTCCTCGGGCTTGTAAATTATTACCACAAGTGGCTGGAAAATGTAGCTCAAATTGCGAAGCCACTGTACAATCTTCTACAGGATAACACAAAATTTGAATGGTCAACTGAAGCTGATCATGCTTTCATTCAAATAAAAACAATGATCGCTTCGGACAAAGTCCTCATGCGCTACGACCCCGATCGACCATTGCGACTCGCCTGTGACGCTTCACCATACGGCATCGGCTGCGTTCTCTCGCACATCACACCAGAAGGCGACGAAAGACCTATTGCATACGCCTCAAGAACCCTCAATAAGGCAGAACAGAATTACTCCCAACTAGACAGAGAAGCTCTAGCTATCACATGGGGTGTTAAAAAGTTCTTCAATTATGTATGTGGCAGGCACTTTACACTAATCACAGACCATCAGCCACTCAAATACATCTTCTCGCCCACAAAACCAGTCCCTGCAATGTCTGCAGCCAGACAACAGAGATATGCAATTTTCCTTTCAGCCTTTGACTACTCAATCGAATACAGGAACTCCAAGTCAAACGCTAATGCAGACGGATTTTCACGATTGCCTTTACCCACCACAAACTCAAGTCAAGAGGCCGATTCAGCAGATGAACTATTCTATACAGAAGTAATAGAGTCCTTACCAGTCAACGCAGCAAACGTTGCCAAAGAATCACGCCACGACAAAACACTGTCACAAGTCATACATTACGTCCAAACTGACAGATGGCCAAACACAGTCAACGAAGAACTGAAACCTTACTTCAACAAACAAAACGAACTGTCAGTGCAACAAAACTGTCTCTTTTGGGGATATAGACTCATCCCTCCACAAAAACTGCATGCAAAAATCTTAAGTGTTCTTCATGAAGGACACATTGGTATAGTCAAAATGAAAAACTTGGCTAGGGATACTTCTGGTGGCCTGCTATTGACAAACAAATCGAGGCAACTACAAAAGGGTGCCCTGGTTGTGCTTCAGTTCAACCTGATCCACCGAAAGCTCCTCTTCACCCATGGCACTGGCCCGACAAGCCATGGCAAAGAATTCAAATAGACTTCGCGGGACCATTCATGGGATTAATGTTTCTAGTGGTCGTCGACGCCCATTCCAAATGGGCCGAAATAATACCGACATCCAACGCCACATCCATTTCAACAATCAATATATTGAGCAATCTTTTTGCAAGATTTGGTTTACCTGAACAGCTCGTATCTGACAACGGTGCGCAGTTCACATCCAATGAATTCAAATCCTTCACAAAGGTCAATGGAATCAAGCACACCCTTAGCACACCCTACCACCCAGCAACCAACGGGCTGGCTGAGCGAATGGTCCAAACTTTCAAACAAGCAATGAAAGCTTCAAAAGATGAGAAGGTTACCATCCATACCAAACTGGCAAGATTCCTGTTTGCTTATAGGAATGCACCACACACCACAACAAACGAGAGCCCAGCATCACTTATGTTTGGCAGACATCTGCGAACTCACCTAGACATCATTCGACCAAGCATTCATACAAGAGTATCTTCATGTCAAGACCGTCAGCTTCGTACTCACTCTTCTGCCAACACCAGGAACTTCGACAACGGAGACAACGTCCTGGTCCGAGACTACCGCGGACACCAACGATGGCAACACGGCGTAATACATGCCCAAACGGGAACACGCACCTTTGAAGTCAAAACAGCTCCTGGAGCCATATGGAGACGACACTCCGACCAAATTGTTCACACAAACACCCCTGCAATCACAAGCAAACCAGCACCGGCACCACTATTGGACATCGTCCCAAACTTCAGAACGACAGAGATACCAACCATGGTTCAAACAACCCCAGCGAATGACCGAGATCCAAATTCTACGCGGTCACAGGTCGAGGTCCCGCCCTCACCACATAGAGAGTTCCCAAATTCTCTAACTCTCTCTGACAACATGTCACAGAGAACGCAATCTCAAAACAATCAAAACACTACAAGTGCACCTTACACTACGAGAAGTGGTCGCAACGTGAGAAAACCAAACAAATTCACACTGTAGGCAGGGCCATTTATAAGCCTTAAGCTTGACTATAATATTGGAAGAAATATTCGTGACGTTACGACCACAAACACAAAAACACTTTGCATCTACACAGCTGCATGAAGTAGACACTAGTTAAGACTATTAGAGTTCATTACTGTGTTTTCTTTTATCATTATGAACTGTTGACCACTTCAACTAGTTTAGTACTACACAGAAGAAACACTTTTTCTTACTCATCATTGATATATGAGATTTTTTTTTCTTTCTCATTTACTCTTAATTAATCATTTAAGCTGTATAAAACAAATGTAAGAATGAATGAACCATTATGTAAACCAAAACGAGCGAAAGTATAATAGCTCATTTTTTTTTTTTTACATCATCTAATTTTTTTAAGGGGAGATTGTGGGATACCTGAGTACCCAAATATCAGTATTCGATTACGTTATTTCAAGAATAAAAAGAATCACTTCTATTCCAAAATGGCTGACTATTGTTGACGTTTTCTACTTAACAAATTATCATTAGCAATCTACAATACACCACACAAACCCCCCCCCCCCCCCCTCACACACACACACAAACAATTTGTGGTTTGTTGCTTATAAATTTATCCCCATCAACATATCAATGAAATAGTTCCCTTTTTTCATATCCAAGAGGAAATTTGACTTAGGGTTTTTTCCAAGGGAAGACTGGAATAACCTATGTATCAGTCGCAGCACGGTGCCACAAATTGAGCTAAGGAGAAGTGGCTTGTTGAATGCCACGTAACGCTATGGATATAGAACTAGGTATCCTTTGGGTGGATAGCAAAGTCTATACTGCTGAGCCTCATTAAATTAGATTTTATACTGTAATTTGAAAACTGAATTTTCATTTAAGTGCATAATGAGAGCAGAGGCCGAATCATCAATGTGTTAAAACAGTCTGTCAATTTATTTTAATAAACCAAAGTTTTGAAGAATCAAAAAGTTACATAAGGAGTAGAAGCATGTAAGTTTTTGAATGAGAGGAAAGTTTTTTTGTAAAATGATTTCTCTTAAACTTAAAGTGAAGGCATGTTATTGATATTAAAGTGACTTAAATGAGGGTCCGTCTTTTTGAGAAATTTCTCTCTACAACTCTATTTCAACTTCAACTGCTTCAATCATACAAGTCACAACTCAGAGCAGCCAAAGACAATTGCGACTGTGAGTGTGGTGAGGACAGATGGACATGCCTAAGCCTTCATTTTGATCTATCTATTTTTCTGTCGAATTCCATTTGGCCACTAATGCTTCTGATATTTTCAGGTAAGGAATGTCATTTTTGAATGGTGCTTGGGAAAAATTAATTGAAATGAGCATTAACCTGTGACTGCAGGATATGGTATGAGAACAATATTCTTCGAATCAGAATAAGGTTATCAATTGGGGTCATTGTCTGTCGCTGACAGGCCTTAAAGGGGACTTTTGTTTTGTTTTTTTTTTATTGTGCATCTTTAATGTATTGGTAACCAGTTTAGGCTCTTGTGCATGATATTTTCAGTCCTCCTGTAGTTGCTACAAACAAACCTGCATGCTCTGTTTTGAACTTTCTCCAGCTGTTCCACCTGCATTTTTACTCTTGGGGATCCAAATGCATGCACTATATTATTTAAATTTATAGAAAGAAGTGCCACTTCGTTCTAATTTAACCACATAAAATAGCCAACAAGTATTGTCAATCTATTTCGACCATTTTATAAAATTAAATCCCACCTTTAATATAGAAACAGTTTAGATTTAAAGATCCACCTTCTTTCTCCAAAAAACAATCCTAACTTGATAATCCTGGATGAATTTCAAAAGTTATATTTGAAATTATTTCGGCACTTTTCCACCTTAGAATTTTCTTCAATTTTCACCTCTGATCCAAACTCGTTTCAAAACAAATAAATGTGTAAAGTAAGTTATTTATCACTTTTGTTCAAAATCAGCTCAGAAGAATTTAATGAAATCAGGCAAATTAGTGTGTTATTACCTGTGACCTTTTCAGATCATACTTATGCATGATGTAATCTGATTGGTTAACCTTATCACTGTGAGTCTAATTACTAATTGTCTATTGCCACTTGTATTTTAAATATAGGGGTGGTTAGTTCAACTTTCTGTGTGTTTAGTTAAAATCTAAAAAATCTGTTAGGAACTTTACTTTTTAAAGGCTCATATGAATAATAATATGATTATCTTATGAAATCGAAATGCAATGGCTAAAATTTATCCAGAAAATTGGCAGCAACTGTGATTATGTAGTTAATGCTTCATTTTACTTGTAACCTCTGCCCATCTCATTCAAATGTGTAAAACCAATCTTTTCAACCATAACAAACCAAAGTTTGTAAACAAAGATAGAACCATTGTTGTTTATAAGAGACAACTGAATTTATGTAAATTTTTCTTCCCTAGAGATGGATGACAGTCGGAAATTATTAAAACTTTTAAGCAGAAGTCAATTTATTTAAATATGTCATTTGATGTCATCAAAATTGTTTAGAATATCAGAATAGCCTAATTTCAAAACTGACCTTGCTACATGTGTCAACAAGAAATGGCTGATGAGAGCCGAATCAACAAGCAAAAAAGTCTGTAATTTAAAAAAAAAAAATTTGTGAATAAAAGTAGTAAAGAATCAAAAGGTGGTATTTTCATTTTTTAAAGATTGGTCCCAGTCGAGCGGATTTGCCGATGGTTTGACTAGCATCCAGGTTGCAACATTGGATTTTTGGAGACCTTCCGAGGGAGCATGCAACATAAAGCGTAAGCTGCTTATGAAATGCTTAATAATATAATATTAGAAAATATAATGTATTTATTACAAATTCCATGTTTTAATGTCTCTATGCTGATTTATCGCAATATTATGCATTTCTGTTGCTATGTACTGACATATTAGCTGGTCTGACATCTGAATGAATTATGGGCTTGATTAAAAATTGATGTAATGGACAATATTTTGCGTTGGATTCTTAAGAGTATTTCCATTACAACAATGAGCCCAGAACAATTTCAGTTATCAGACCAGCAAATATGTGCACGTCGCAATGTATATATCATCATATCTCATCATGTTTTTTGAGACTCATTGCAATTTTTTGTGAGTATTTTTTTTGACACTAACACTTTTACCACCATTGGTAGCACTGTGCAGCCAGAGCAGAATCTGTTCTACTGGCCAATGGTCTTGAAAGGCAAAATAATAAAGTAATCCAATCCTACTTTCTACAAAAGTACTATAAATTGAACCAATGGTATCATTTCTTTCATCAGAACATTCAATTGGCCCTAGAGGGGTATTTTAATTGAGATTTTGTGCCGAATTCGAATTTTGCTTTGTCTTAGCTTGTCATTCTCATTCTGCCTCAATCAGGTATCAGCCATTTTGTGATGGGGGAAATACGAATATAGCCTCAGCGCTGAAAGAGTTTTTAAAAAATTGCCTGCTATTTCTCTTGATCAAGATAAAACATCTGGCTAACTAAACATAAGTAAAATTACTCCGCTCAGTAGGGACCTTTTACGAAAGTACCTATTAAGTTGTCAGAAAAGTTGAAACACTTAAGTTTTTTTAAATACAGGGAGGTCTTTCGAAAGCTCCTTGTGCTAAGGGAAACAACCTAAATATTCCCTCAACTAACCCTTAAAAAAACCTTTAACTAATAGACCTGTAAATGAGCTCTATAAAAATTGACTGAGACTGAAACTGAACTTCACTGAAACTCTTCGTACCGTATCAGAAAAATCCAAAGAATCGAGATGAATAGTAATCAGCAAGCTCACTTGAGCAAAACAATGGTAGAAAATTAATTTACGTGGGAATTAATTAGGCTACTTATAATTGTTTCTTATAATTAGGTACCCACATCAGTGAAGAAACGGTCAACCAGTTTGTTTACAACATGAGGCAATTGAGATGTGCTTGTAGCAATCATATAACTTTCGATTTGAAGGTATCTTCATAACGCACTTCCGGCTTTTGCATTAAACTTTTTCATACTTTTAGGTTCTACCAAGTAAATGTGGTCAATTTTGGCTTAGACGAAACAGTGAAATTTATCGCTCGGCAGCCAAGTTAAAATTGGCTACCATTGGGAACACGACAGGTTTGGAAAGTGAAAAGATAATTTCGCGAAGGCTGTGTGAAAATACACTGGGGTGTGTTCAGACACGGCAATTCTAAGAAGCGTCGCTTAGCCTTGTCAATATATCCATCGTAAATATAAACGGCCCTTGAGCTATGCGTAGCACTGTGGAACATTCCTAATTACTTCAAGGTCATTCGACTACGATTCATGAATTCTTTCTTTCTTTTTCATTTCTTTCTTTCCTTTGTAAAAATATTTGAATTTGACGAATTGACTGATTTCAGTTAATTGACTGAGAATTTACAAGTCTAAACTAACCCTAATAAGGAAAAACAAACACCCTAGCACCTTTACTAAGACTTATACTTATAACTAATCCTCATAAAAAAATTTTAAAAATCCTCCAACCTCAAGCTAACAATAATAGAAAAAACAAAACCTAGGACTGCTTTGCACTACTTTCAGTACTTCAACAACAACAAAATGGCGGCGGAGAGCCAAAACAATGGTCATATTTAGGAAATTTCAAACTTTCACTAATTCTAGAGAGCCTCGCCTTTGGCCGACCAACCTCCGCTGCACGTCCAACTCGCCTTGAGCATGCATTCACGTAAAATATAAAGATTTTTTTTAAAAACCTACCTCTGTTTCAAAAACTAGCATCTTTCACCTTTCTAATAAACATTTTGATTTTTCAGAACTTTAGTTCGTTAAAAAATACCGGGCAATCTGACCCGTTGAGTCGAATGAAAACGAAATTTTGTTGTTTACACGGTTCAAAGGAAATGCCGTAAATAAGCTTTCATGGACTTCCTGTGTTGTTTTTACAGTGTCACGTGACCGTTTTGAGAAATTTGACGTCTGCTACAAATAATTAGACCGGTAGGGGGTAGATATTTTCGTTGGAGCAGAGAAAAAGTGAGTATTATTTCTTGGACTTGTAGAGAGGCCTAGGGTCCACCAGCAGTCAAGTTGATTGAATAAAAGAAAAAAAGGCCTTTTTTATCCGCCGCCACCACCACCATGAGAGTGGAGGGTGAGGGGGGGGGGGGGTGTTGCATGAAGACGAAAGGGAGACGTGGTGACCTTGGGTGACGTAGTTGCAGGTGTTCTTAACCCCTTAACGGCGAAGCTAATTTTTTGCTTTTAGATAATAGTTTGCTTTTATCTTTATTATTGTTAACGGGGAATACAGCGTTTCCACCAAGAGAGCATTCAGACTATCGCAACTCGGACTTCAATTGTCTATAATCGTTTTGCCGTTACTTGTCTTTTGATGATAGAAGATTTGGTGTTAGGTCAAAGATCGAATTTCGCCGCTAAAAGGTTGCATTGCTACTGGATTTGCTCCCCCCCCCCCCCACAGCCGTTTATTACACTAGAAATCTTTCACTTTAGTTTACTACCGCCTCACCCCCAATGGGAACGACCCACCGTCGATGACGGGAAGACCACCGTGTGGTTACGTCATAACAGATGTCCAGAACGTGAAAACTGGCCTATATTTATCCCTGCAGGTAGAATGCACCGCTTGGATTTCATTGTCAGTCAGGCTATAGGAAAGATTTCGTAAAATCGACATTTTTACACTGCAATTGCTGACCATACACTTCTTCTATATTTTTCTATTTTATATGGATATAACGGCCACATTTTCATCTTTAAGACGCAATTATTTTCATTGATATCAAGAAATGGTGAGTATTCTTTATTCTCTCTTGAAAAATGTATATTTTTCTATTTAAAATTAACCTAAAAAATATTTTTAATTGTTTAAAAAATTCAAATTGATGTTATCTGAGTTTTGTTACCCTAACACATGGTAGTAAATATAAGAGTAATAATCTACTTTTAATAATGGATTTATTTCAATGATTTGTAATGACCGGTTTTTGCACAATGAATGTGGAAACACATCTTGTCTAATTCTTTGTTGGCTGACAAAATAGTCCCGTATTCAGAAAAAACTCATGAGACATAAGAACACGAATCCAATTGTGATAACGTTATTGTTGTTGTTGTTTTATGGTGATGATGATGATGATGATGATGATGATGATGATGATGATGATGATGATGACGATGATGATGATGATGATGATGATGATGATGATGATGATGATGATGATAGCGCAGTAATAGTAGTAATCATAGTAATAGTAGTAGTAGTAGTAGTAGTAGTAGTAGTAGTAGTGTAATAATAATAATAGTAGTAGTAGTAGTAGTAGTGGTAGTAGTAGTAGTAGTAGTAGTAGTAGTACACACACACATACTCAGAGAGAGAGAGAGAGAGAGAGAGAGAGAGAGAGGGGGGGGGGGGGGGGGGAGCGTGTGTGTGTGTGTGTAAAACTCGTGTACGCACATTTTTAGCATGGAACGATTTTTATTGCTTGTTCAGTCAAGTTCTCATGATTTCTCTGTGAAAATTGAACTTTAAACCTATAACTTTCACACCAATTTGCCATTCCGTCTTCACGATTCGCACCTTCCCTCGATATTCTTCTACATCCCCGTTGGTACAGTCAACGGGCGTGAGGAAAGAGGGTAGATAGATATATTATAACATCAAAAAGCGATGTGATCAAAGGTGGCGGATGATTGTGTAACATCAAAAGCCCGGTGGACTGCGGTACAAGGCCGACGTTTCGAGGGGATATGTGATTTGAGTGGGAGGGGCTTATTTGACTTTGCCAATTACCGACTGGTAACGATTGAAATTATAATTGTCCTTTTTCAGCAGCCAATTGGAAATGTGTAATTGTAAACATCTGATTGGCGCTCCATGGATAGAAAGCAGTTTGGAGGTCATGGGGTGAAATTGCTGGAGAGGTGGAGTAAATTTGAAATGAATTGAACGTAATTTGGGGCGTTGTCTAGGTGTCAAATAAGACTCTCGCAGACCGGTGATAAATCCTTTTATTTGGCCGCAAATGATACAGTTAACTTCTTTCTTTATCTTATTTTTGCTAAAAATATTTCAGAGTGGGTATATAGGCGGATTCCATTTTGAATAACGGGCATTTAGAACTATATTTTAAAGGAAAATTATTACGTTATTATTATTAGCGGACATCTAGGCGATCACTATCGTATTATTCCTAACAATCAATAATATTATTATAACTCTTATAATTATAATTACAATTATTATTATTATTATTATTATTATTATTATTATTATTATTATTATTATTATTATTATTATTATTATTATTATTATTATTATTATTATTATACCATCATCATCATCATCATCAATATCAATAATAACTAATGATTTTTTTTTCTTTACTCAGATGAATGGTCATACTGAAAACAAGCATTGTCTCAATGCAAATGGACTCTGCCGAATAAGCTGTGAAAGGGCTCAAATGAGATATGTGGTCAAAAAACATTTCATGCAAACTGCTCCAGAATTAGCAAGTGAAGTTCCGCCAGTGAAAAAAAAGAAAACAGAACGTTGCTTAATTAGAAGCTGTTTCTGTGAAATGTAACAATCAGCTGTTCCTTACAATAATCGTGAGGTTTTACGTATGTTAATAAAAAGTATCAAAATGTGTTAAGATCTAGACGTCTGTACAAAGTTCAAAGGAATACTTATAACTTATCTTTACCTATGATTGTCAATTTATTTTAAAATAACAGTTCACTTTGATTATCTGATCATTAATCCTCCCACTCCCATCTTTTTCAATGCATTTATCACGATTTTTTATTGTCAAAAAATGGATATTATTTATTTTTTACTATTATTATTATTACAGTGGTGATCAAGAGTAAGATAAATACACTGATATTATATGATTATTACTAGTATACGTGTTCCAACTGATTCACAATGATCATTTCTGTTATCCACGATGCTTCGGTTGATCAATAAGCAGACCATTTTCAACAAATTTCCTATTTAAATAGTATTAGCTATCTGGTAGGCGTCCTTTTTTTTGTCGCAGCACTGGAGAGAGAGAGAGAGAGAGAGAGAGAGAGAGGAGAGAGGAGAGAGAGAGAGAGAGAGAGAGAGAGAGAGAGAGAGAGAGTGTGTGTGTGTGTGTTTTTGGTGTGTGTGTGTTGGTGTACATAAAACTAATTTATGCAACGTTTTACCACGAAATAATTTTCATTTTACCACCTCAGTTTAATCTCTCATCAGTTCTCTCCGACAATTGAACTTTGAACCTATAACTTTAACACAGCTACGTCATTTCATCTTCACGATTCGCACCTCATCGCGATATTCTTTTATGTTGACTCGTGGTACAGTCAACGGGTTTGAGAGAAGATAGATATTGAGTGACATCATCAAAAGCGATGTGATCAAAGCTGGCGGATGGTTGTGTAACATCAAAGACCAGTGACTGGTCTACAAGGCCTATCATATTCGTGGGTATGTGTGATTTGAGTAGGAGGAGCTTTCTTGACTTTGCTGATGACGGACTGGTGGACAATTGAAATTAGAATTGTCCTTTTTCAGCAGCCAATTGGAAATGGGCAATTGTAAAAAAAAGCTGATTGGACGCTCATGGAAAGAAATTGCCGGAGAGCGTGGAGTGGGGAGGAGTAAATTATATTGAATGAGTTGATAGTAATTTGGGGCGTTGGGAAGTTAAAGAAAACTCTCGGAAACAGGTGATGAGTCAATTCTTCGGTCGCAAATGATTCAGTAAAATTCTTTATTCTTTCTTTCTTTCTGTCAGAGTGGACATATAAAGGCGAATTCCAATTTTTTTTTTAAACGGACATTTAGAACGATATTTTAAAGAGAAATTATTGCGTTTACCAAAATTAGCAGGCGTTTATGTCATAGCCACTATATTATTTTCATGAAAATGATCATTATCATCATTATTATTATTATTATTATTATTATTATTATTATTATTATTATTATTATTATTTTATTATTATTATTATTATTATTATTATCGTCATTATTATTATTATTATTATTATTATTATTATTATTATTATTATTATTATTATTATTATTATTATTATTATTATTATTATTACTTAGTTATTATTTATTATTCATTATTATTATTATTATTATTATATTATTATTATTATTATTATTATTATTATTATTATTATTATTATTATTATTATTATTATTATTATTATTATTATTATTATTATTATTATTATTATTATTATATTATTATTATTATTATTATTATTATTATTATATATTATTATTATTATTATTATTATTATTATTATTATTATTATTATTATTATATTATTATTATTATTATTATTATTATTATTATTATTATTATTATTATTATTATTATTATTATTATTATTATTATTATTATTATTATTATTATTATTATTATTATAATTTAGATCTATACAAACGTCAAAGGAATGCATATAACATATCTTTTCCTAAGAATTTCTATTGCCATTACTAAAACCAGTTCGTTTTGATCATTTGATCAACAAACCCCTACAATTCGGTGATTACGCATTTTTTAAATTGCTGTCAAAAAAGGATATGGCTGTACAGGTGAGCGGATATCTCAACAATGCTTCATTACAAAACGACTTTGATTATATATTTTTACTCTGTGAATATTGATGATTATTGCAGTATTTCTCATTTATTTGTATAAACTCAGATAACTATGTAATGTTTGATTATATCGTTTGAAGTAATTAAAATTTCGGACCCATTTTTATGGTTATTTCCTATAAAATCTAATCTCAAATGATCTACTAAAATTATATCAAATAAAAGTATGTAAATCACTAGTTATGACTCTAAAATATATTATTGCAACATCTAATAGCATCTTTACTACGCCACTTTGAACTTGAGAAAAAAATCGTCAAAATAGGAAAAATTGCTCAGTCGCCCTTTCGGCACAGGCCGTGACTCGCCATCTGTTATGAACTTGCGTCAGGCAAAATTTACCTGTCGAACTAAAGTGAAAGCAGTAAACGGCTGTGCCCCCCACCTTTTTTTTTTTCTTCTTTTTTTTTTCACCTTAGTATTGTTGATTGCTATTTCCTTTTTTATGATTAGCAAGTGCCGTAGGAGTCTCACAGGATGCAGGAGTACTGCAATTAACCCTTTGCCAGTGACACTGATTTTTTTTGTTTCAAATAATAGTCTTCATTTATATTATTTTTTAACGCAGAAAAACAAAAACGTTTCCACCATAAGAGCAGTAAGAATATTGATAAAAAGCGCTTTGAGCACGTTGGGTGGATATTGCCCTATATAAAAGCTCATGTTTTTAAATTGTATTTTGTTTTTTGTCTTTTGATGAAAACGGTAAGATTTTATTTTTGGTCCAAGTAAGATTGATATTCGCCTTTAAAAGGTTAAGTTGTTTTTGTTTTTTTTCAGGTTTTTTTTTTTTTTTTCAAATGCCTAGTGAGAGAGAAAAAACAAAACAATCATACATGTATCTGCAAACAGCAGAACGTTTTCATTTTACAATGAGATGGGAAGGGGAAGGGATAACATTATGACAAAAGAGAGAGAGAGAGAGAGAGAGAGAGAGAGAGAGAGATGGGCGGGGGAATGGGGGGGGGGGGGGGGGGGGGGGGGAGGAGTAAGGGGGAATGGGAAAAGTGAAAGAAACAATGGGTTGCCTGATGATGTAGATCAAGGAATGTTACAGCGGTGTTCACGGAGCGTACTTCGTGAAACTTTAACCTTTTACAGTGACAGTTTTTTTTTCTGCAGATTGCTTATGCAGAATAAATCGTTTCCACCAAGAGAGCAGTAGTAAGAGTATATTTCGACTCGGGCTTCAATTAAACTATAAATCGCAAAGCTTGTCTTTTAATGATAACATTAAGACTAAGATCTGGAGTTTGGGGAGTGTAAGATGGAATCTCGCCAATAATGGTTAAAATTGTTTTGATTTTTAAAAATATAACACACACACACACACACGAGCGCGCGCGGTCACGACAGCGAGGACCATCTATTGCATGTGTTGCAACGGTAAATCAGTTTACGTGTACGTAGATCCTGAGGCGAGATGCCCCGTTACCGTGTACGCACCCCCCCCCCCCCCCCCCAAAAAAAAAAAAAGAAAGAGACACACACACATACACACACACGCACATACACACACACACACACACACACACACACGCACGGTCTCGCATCCGCTACGAACTAATTTTGCGCACCAATTTTTACTGCACTAATGCACCAAATTGCATTTGGTTTGGCCACTTGGCCTCCTGTAACCAACTTTTTGCTAAATGCAACACGTGCTAACGCCACAGATTGCATTTGCTAATGCTTCTATATATACGAATTTTCCTTATCCTATCTAAATTGTTTAACAAATCTAAAGAGTTTTCGCGAGGCTAAGGTGGGTTTGGTGGTATTTGGGCTCCTGCCGAGGAATCTGGCCTCTTGCTATAGCTAGTTTGGTCTCTTACTCAAAAATTATCTGGCAACCCTGCCTGGCTAGGCGGAACCTTGATAACAGAAACGGGACCCACACGATTTCGCGAGGAATTAATCATAAAAACAATTAGGATATAATTTCAACACAACTTTTGAAATTCATCAAGGATTGTCCATTACCGAATGTTTTTTGATAGAAAACAAATGCATCTTCAAATCTAAACTGCTTTTGACGGTAAGCGGTAAGTTTTTATTTATTTTTCTGTCCAAACGAATGATTTGTCCTGGTTATAGAAGCTAAGTATTGGTAACACCGGCTCAGCTCTCTAGATCAAGGTTGTCTCTGTCCGAAAATATGTAATATCGCCTAACAGGCGTCATGTCTCGTCCTACATGTTTGAGTTGCTGTTGGCCAGGGACCCCTTGTAAAGCGCTGTGAGCACGTTTATATATGTGGATATTGCGCTATCTCAAAGCTCAATTTTGAAAAACTTTATTTTAGTTTTAGGCTTAGGAGGAGCCTAGGCTATCGGCATCGGATCGAGAGTCGGTTGCTGTGGTGCTGCCAAGCCACTCAGCTTCCTACCTTGATGTCAATACAAAGATAA
>NC_088362.1:33508019-33520519 GCF_034508935.2 Berghia stephanieae
TTTTTAGTTTTAGAGCTCACAATTCAAGATTTTCCGAGTTTTAAAAAAAGTGGTCGAAAACATAAATGGTATGCGAGAAATAAAAATCTGAAACCAGAAAATGAGAAACTTAAATAGATTAATTAATTATTTTTTTTTTAAGTTGCCCGGGATACGACTTTCTGTACGAAAATCGAAATCGGACTTCGGTCGGAGTTTGGAGAGATGCGATCAGCTGCAGAAGAACTCATAAACCATCTTATTACCAGATAGAATTATTTTCCGACATTTTATAACAATACTATCCCAGAACAATAAATATGAACATCAAGAATTTGATATAAACGATTCTATTTAAGTCATGATACATAGTTTTAATAGTTAATTTATTCTATGAGCACTATTTTATAATTTTTGACCGTTGAACTTAAACACTCTGCATTTTTCACCAAGACCTAGCCTAGATATTAAGATTGTTGTTGGTATTCTCTTAAATCTGGCAAACATAAAATTATATCGGAAGTGAAGTCGTCTGCTCGGAATCCCTATTCATTTGTGTTGACCTGACATGACTAATGTTTATTTCTCATACGTGTGTAATGTTGGGATATTATTCATCGCCCTGAATGTAAGTGATCATTTTCTCTCATATTCTTTATATTTGTATAATTGAAGTGTGGTGATTGATTTAATCACACGTCTCTGTGCATTTGAATCCTCCAGACTCCAGGATTCTCAGAGATACAGCCTCTGTGTTATGTGTTAATTATATTGCCAGACATGTCTGTCAATATCGATGAACAATTATTGCCACACAGTGTCTGTCAATAACAATGGGCGATTACTTCAGGGACAATCATAAATAAGTAATCTCAATCTGAAACTAGGAACAAATCAGAGAAAAAAAAAATGATTAAAAAAATATCTAGGGAGGCCTTCCGAAAGCTCCTATAGTCCTAGTGTTAAGGGAAACAACTCAAATATTCCCTCAACTGACCCTAAGAAAAAATAAAGGGAGACCTTCCATAAGCTACTAGATACATCCCAACAAGTACTAATAAATCTATCTAGTAGGGGGTTTGGGAGGGGGGGGGGACTTTTTTTTAAAGGTCTCCCCCCTCCTAAACCAGTTGAAACCCCCTACTAGAAGTTCTAGTGTAGGGGGTTTGGGAGGGGGGAGACTTTAAAAAAAAAAAGTTTCCCCCCTCCCAAACCCGTCTAGAACAAGAATACTTGGGATGTAGTAGCTAATGGTTGGTCTCCCAAAATGAAACCTAAGTACCTTTAACTAACCCTAATAGGAAAAAAACAAACATCCTGCTAGCACCTTCACTAAGACTTATGACTAACCCTAATACTAAGAGTAAGAGGAAAAAAATCCTCCGATCTCGAGCTAACCCTGATAGGAAAGAAAAACCTAGGACTGCTTTCATTACTTCACAAAACAAAATGGTGACGGAAAACCAAAACAATGGTCTTATTAGGACAGTTTAAACTTTCACTACTCTATCAAGGTTTGTTCTAGAGTTTTTAAAACGCTACTATAGTGACAAATTGAATAAATAAACTCATGACAAAAGATCCACGGTGAAAATACAAATTGAAAGATATGCTTGCACGAGGAGCTTTAAGAAGGTCTCCCTAATATTAATAATAATAGGCCACCTCCATCACCATTTGCAGTAGTACTGCGAATAATGATTTCCTCTTTTTGCAGTACTGCAAATAGTTGATATCATTCATTTCAGTTATTTGCAGTAGTGCTGCAAATGGAGTTTCATTCTGAATTTGCAGTAGTAGCCTACGAGCCTAGAGCTTTATTGTATGGAGGAGTGGGCGCAAAATATAAATATATATAATTGGGGTAACAAAGACAAAAAACACGATCTTTGTCAAGTTTCAGACTTGAAGGAAAAGTTGAAATGTTCAAAATCTCAATTTTGTGAATTACGGAAGTCTTTCAGGAATTTCTCCCATTTGGTTGGATCTCATTTTCTATCGAAGAATGACATTCCTTTTCAAATTCATGATCTTTCATATCATGCAGTACATTTCAAATAGATCACTATTTCATTTTTCATGCTTTTAGGGTATGATTTTCACTGCCCTATTGGATTGATTTCAAATACTCTGATATATTTGCACTTCATTTTTGGGTACTGGTATTGCTGAGATCAGTATTCCTTAGGAAGGACATTTCAAACTATTGACTTCACACAGCGTTGACACCTATTTTTATTCTACTTGTCGATTTCTTACTCACCAAATTTTATTCATAGTTCAATAATCCTCTCCATTCCACACAAGTGCTTGGTTACCAAGTGAATGCTTGTATTTGTTTTCATTTCAAAATCTTATTACTTGTGGACAAAATGTGCCAAATACTCCTCTGCTGTCTGCATCAGGGACGATACTGTTATACTACAGCAAGATCTTAATAAATTGCAGTGCTGGGAGGTAAAATGGAAAATGGAATGTGGGACCCACACACATCACAAAAAATCAATGAGCTAGAAAAAGTCCAATGTCGGGCAGCCATATTTGTCAGTGGAAACTCAGCACATAAACTATCTCCAATGGAAACTGCTACATGAATGACTTTCCATCAACAAACTCCTCATATTCCACCAGGCACAAAATAGACAACTCAAAATTCCAACTAGCCATTTGAATGGGAACAACAATAAAACAAGAAATTCAGCATCTAATTTTGAAATCCCCCACTCAAGAACAAACCATCATCTTTACTCTTTCTTCCCCTCCACCATCCAATTTTGAACTCCCTACCAACCAATTGTAAACAAGCCCTTTCAACTGACAACTTCAAAAAATCGCTCCCTGCTTCCCTCTAAAAACCCCGTTGCTGAAAAACTGGCCATATAATCTTCAGCCTGAAGCTTTAGCCTTAATGGAAGAAGAAGAAGTCTGAATTTTAAGTGATATAGAGTAGATTCAGGCTTACCGGCCACATGTCTTATCCGTGTTCCTCTCAGAGAATGGAAGACTGCTGGCCAGAAATATGACCAATGCTGTATAGTGATGTCGTAAAATGTAAAGCTCAAGTGGCCGGTTTCAGGTGAACCAGCCGATTTTGCACCCTAAGCAGTCTTATCCATATTCTCCACGCAAAATGTTATTGGTGACATTTTGGTACTACCAGCCACTTATGGTCCAACCGGCCACCCATCTTGGGCAAACCGGCCACCCTTCACGGAGGTTGAAACACACTGTTTCCTTTTGTTTTTTTTAAATAGTTTTCAGTTTTCAGTTGAGAATACTTTAATCTTGGCATCTTGGTGCCTGTAACAATATGAAAAAACGAACTTTATTTAGATATTTGAACTTCATTTTCATAGACTGGCTAGTCTAATAATGTAAAGTTTTCTTTACAATGGTGAACATATTATGATTTTATAATAATAATAATCATGATAAACATAGACCGGTCAACAGAAATACAAGGAAAGCATTGCAACAAATAATATTATAGACGTCTAGAATAATAATAAACAACTTATCAACCCGGCCGGTTTCACCAGAATCGTTTAAATATTCTTTGGTCAAACCGGCCACCCCCGTAATGGGGCTAAAATGAAGCCCAAACACTGCCAGACGATCTAACCACAATCAAACGATCCTAAAATAACATGCAGTGCAGTGGTTGAGCCGGAACTCCTTAATAAAGACGTATAAATAACTTAAATAGAAACTGTCTTCCACACTTTGCAACCCATAACAAAGAACGGGATACTTACGTTTTGTGAGAAATTTCTCGATGTAAACAAGTTTCTTTGCCTTCTCCTGGATTGCACACACTGAAACGGCGAGAAAAACGTCCTACGAGACGTCTGCTTGGTTAGTAGAAATATGCACCGGGACACAAAACGAAACAAAAGGAAATTAGACATTGAGTCTGGTAGCGTCCGGTTTGACCTGAATCTACTCTATTAATGCTTTTAGGGTTTAATTTTTTTTAAAATTTTTGGTTATTGTCTGAAGAAGGGTTCAGAACCCGAAATGTTCTGTTTGGTATTTTGTTCTTTTTCAAAGCTTTTATAATTATAAGCATATTTTTCTTCATTACTTTTACTTTTTGAAAGTGAATAGATTCGCAGTATCACTAATGTTAGCTACCATAAGAGCCTTTTGAGAAGAAATTCAAATGCATCCATTACATTACAAACAGTTGGCTAAAACCATAATTCAGTCCCCAGGTATTACAACCCCAAAGACCCTGATTGTAGACACAATAATTAATTTGGCATTAATTATTAGTCATTTGAAATTCATATATTTACTATTTGTAATGTAAATAGCAGGTGCTTTTGGAATTCCCCTCGTCTCTTGTATTGTGCATTTTCCATAGGTTATATCTGACTGCACATCTCATTTTATGCCCAATTACAACATCTTAACATGTAGACAGAAATGTTTCTTTGAAGTAAAGAGTGTTATAATATATAGTAAAGTTATGAAGATGTGTAATTATGGTTTGTGTTTCTCTACTAATACATGTGCTGCACTGATTTGGCAAAACATGTTGGAAGTCACACAAGTTGTTTTTTCACGTTCATCGATTTTATTATCCATCCAACTACATTCTCACAAAATGATTTTACAATTTGAAGTTTATAGATAATATAGCTTATACTTATAGATAACCTTGTCCCACTATGTGGTCTTGTAGTATGACACTTGCTTTCAGGTTGGAAGGTCCTGGGTTTGAGCCTCGCTCTGCGCATAGTTGAGTCCTTGGAAAAGACTCTTTACTCACATTCTCCGAATGTGCTCAGGTATAATATGAGTACCTAGTACCTGGCCATGAACAGCGTTGTCTCTATCAGATAAAAAATGTAATATCGCCTAACAGGCAACATGTCTCATTCTACATGTTACGTGTTGCTGTTGGTCAGGACTCTTTGTAAAGTGATTTGAGCATGTTTAATGGATATTGTGATATATAAAAAAGCTTAATTTTTTCAATAATTTAATTTAATATTTTTCAAGCTCTATCGAAGTGTAATAAATACAGTGCACTCTCCCGATAACGACATGGCTCGGGACCAGAGGTGCATGTCGTTATCGGGAACATGTCATTATTCGGAAAATTTCAAGATGGCGGAAAAAGGGGTGTGGTTAGACCCTTAGAATGTACATTAATGTACCAACCATAGTGGGTGATCAGTGATCGGACTTTCCAAACATGTAAAATACACGAAGTGTGTGTGTGTGTGTAGTTTTGTTGTTTTTTGTTTGTTTGTTTGTTTTTGTTGTTGTTGTTTTATGTGTGTCATTTTCCCTCTGTTGTTTATCCGGGCTTGGGACCGGCATGAGTGCAGCTGTATTTAATAATACAACTGAACACATGGCCACATTAAAAATGTTTTTTTGGGGGGTTTTTTGTTGTTTTTTTGGGGTTTTTTTTTTTGTTTTGTTTTGTTTTTGTGTTTTTTTGTTTTTTTTTTGTTTTGTTTTTTTTTAAACTAACTGTCGGATTTCGATTTAGAGAAGAAATCCATAATCCCGGTCTGTCGCTTGTTGCTGTAAATCATAGGGCCGACTTTATATTCCATCTGATGCAACAAGTCGAAAATAGATGCACCATCCTTATGTTGCAGTGCAAACCGTCTGAGAGTTTGTAGTGCCGAATTTGCGTCACTACCCGTGACAAGAGGGGCAGCTTCATCTTCATCATCGTCGTCATCTTCGGGTGGCTCCTGTCTCTGTTTGATACTGTCAACGATGGAATCGACTGATACCTCGCCGGTCACTGCCAAGTCGCTGTCGATGTTGACGTATTCCTCAAGACCGGCATCTGCATCGTCGATACGATTGAACAAGGCAGACAGCTCCTCAATCGCTGTGTCGGCATTGGGTGCACGTTGAGTTGAATCCTCCTCTGCGCAGAAGCCAGCATGCTTGAAGCAATTGGCGATGGTTTCAGGTGTAACCATGCCCCAGGCACACCGCATATTGTACAGGGCATCAAGGATGGAGACATGGAATCCTGATGCAGAGTCGCCGTCAACGTGTTGTAAATATCGGCGCACAACCAGGGATCGGTAGCAGTGCTTGAATGCATTAATAATGCCTTGGTCGCATGGCTGTGTGTGGCTGGTGGTGTTGGGCGGTAGAAACTCCAACCGGATGGCTTTCAGACCTTCAATCTTGGGGTGGGCAGGGCAATTGTCAATTACCATCACGATGGAACGGCCTAGCAAGAGGTGTTTGTGGTCAAGTTTTCGTATCCATGTTTCAAAGATGGAGCTTGTTGGACACGTACTCAACAGGCAGTGATTTCACGTTTTTGAAGCAGCGTGGGTTGGCCGACTTCCCGATAACGAGAAGGGGAAGTTTTTCTGTTCCCGTTGAATTAGTTGCGATGAGTACCGTTAGTCTGTCTTTCGCTTGTTTGCCACCGTGGCAGGCTTCTCCTTTGAAAGTGTGAGTCTTGTTCGGGAGGCAGCGGAAAAACAGGCCTGTTTCATCCGCGTTGAAAATGTCACGAGGTGAATACTCTTTTATCAAAGTGGACAGAGTTGTTGTCTTCCATTCATCGACGATTGATGTGTCCACGGAAGCAGATTCGCCGCAGGCCACCTTGAACACGATGCCGTGTCGCTGCTTGAATTTCATCAGCCAACCGCTGCTTGCTTGAAAATCTGTTACGCCTAGCCTCTCCGCAATAAGTCGGGCCTGCTCGCGGATAATGGGGCCAGAAGTAGGGCATTTATTGCTCTTGTTTGTTTAAACCATGTCAACACAGCTTCGTCTACGGTCGCATTCGTTGCAAGGCGTGGTTTCTTGCGCTGAGGTTCATGGCTGCTTGTCTCTATCTTTGTCCTGTTCTTGATTATTGTTGATAAGCTGTTGTGGGGAATCTCGTACTTCTCAGCGATCTGTTTCTTGGTTAATGTCTTTGTGTCCACATCAGCCAGAATTTGCAGCTTGACATCTATTGTCGGTATCTTTCTTTTTCTAATAGCAGCTGTCGACATCTTGGGGTGTTATTGTTCTCGGGTGAATACAATCGATTCAGCGGTCAGCGATGTGATGATTGACTCATTCAATGCGCGTCACCCTTTTGTACCGATGACAATAGACACAGGTGTGTTTTCATTGGCTATGAGGTGCCTCTGGTAGGACATTTCATTGGCAGATAACAAAGTGATCTCATTGGCTATGAGGTGTCT
The DNA here is from genome assembly GCF_034508935.2 of Berghia stephanieae. Lineage (NCBI taxonomy): Eukaryota > Metazoa > Mollusca > Gastropoda > Nudibranchia > Aeolidiidae > Berghia > Berghia stephanieae. The sequence continues at coordinate 33,515,192 of NC_088362.1, forward strand.
CTGGTAGGACATTTCATTGGCCGATAACAGAGTGATCTCATTGGCTATGAGGTGCCTCTGGCTCAGAGAATGAAATGAAACTTACCGGAAACAACATTTTAGCTATTTTTATTTTTGTATCTAGCAAAGTCACAGCCGATTATTGCTAACTCAATGTCGTTATCCGGAGAGTGGTCTAAAAAGTATGTCATTATTTAGAGAGTTTTATTACTAATAACATATAGTAAAAAAATCGGGACCGGGGGCCAATGTCGTTATCGGGAGAATGTCGTTATTCGGAGAGGTCGTTATTGGGAGAGTGCACTGTATGTATGTCTTGTCTTGAAAAGTGATTTTCTCCGCGAGGGGTTGGTATTTGACCCCTAATGTAAATAACTTGGGCCTAATTGAGATAATTACAAAATTCAAACTGCATTTTGTCCCAGAAATAGTGCCTCTATTAAAATATGAATTAATAGGGGTTTTAATTTTTCCAACATCCGACCGGTTTTGCCAGATCATCACCACACATATGTGCTGCCAAATCTTATTTTATATATGATATTTATTTCTATTTTCTTTTCTTCAAGCTTGATGTCTATGTATTTTTAAATAAATGATGTATTATTATAAGTCAAGACAGTCTGCTTAATGGAATAATGTTTCATTTACAGTATTATTATTATTATTATTATTATTATTATTATTATTATTATTATTATATTATTTATTATTATTATTATTATTATTATTATCATCATCATCATTGTCATTATTATCATTTTATTGTTGTTATTATTATTTATATGATTTATATTATTACTATTGTTATTATTTTTTATTATTTCCGGAGAGCGGCAATATTTGCGGAGAAATAAAGGCTGTTAGGAGCAGGAAGTCATCTAGTACTTATTATACTACTATTATAATAGTTTTAGATTTGCCAGTAATTCTGTATTCGATAATAAAAATTTAACATTGGTTTTACAGAACAATGTTATTCCCCTACCTTATTTTTAAAAGTTATCGATTAGAGAGATTATCATAACTTGATCGTATCAAGAGAGATTTAGAATTACATCATCATTGGTTGTTACAGATGAGATTATTATTTGATAGTATCAAGAGAGATTTAAAATTATGTCATTAATTTTTGTTGTGGATATGCTAGAATTGTGCAGAATAAAGTATACTCGCAATGAAAGTCAAATGTCTAAAAGGACTGATTATTACGACTTTGCAGATTTTCTTCATATTTATTCAGAGTAAACGGATCACAGAATTAGCCTGAAATAAAAAGAATGTTTGAAAGTTGCAATTTACTCGTATATCTGTCTGTAAAAAGTAGTTTTATAACTTTTATGATTACTTAATGAGATTATTGTTTTGTCCTGAGTCCCTAGCTAGGAGGGAAATAGTTGAATGTATAGATTTAGTTTTAGGAGATGATATTTTTTACCTTGTAAATCATCTCTCTGTCATGTACTATTATTTCTTTATTTTTAACATATGATATGTTAACATTTGAGTCTATTTTCTCTTAGTGGGATCTTGTGCTGGTGTCTGGGTGAAACATTTAGGTAATCTCAAACTAAGTACACTCATAGAGTGCTCTTGGAATCTACATCTGTTCCCAATTTGAATTTGTACCATTCCCCTTTGTCTTACTTTTTCATCAAGTCCTTTTAATTGTACACCTAGAATGTTTCTACTCTCCAATTTTCATCCTTTTTACTGGCGCTAATATTATGACCTAAATGTGTTGCAAGCGCCGTAAAACCCTTTAAATCAAACTAACAAACAATTTACCTCTTGTCCCTGTTGAAGCACAGGGCTGCAACAGTACTCTTTCAGCACACCCTGTTCTGGGCCATATTTCTAACTTGGGGCCATGACAATCCTGGCTTTCCTTCCACTGATCATCTCCATGGATCTCTTGGTCTCCTAATTTTTATTTTGCTCTTCGGATTCCAAGTTACAGCCTGAGCTGGCCTGGTTACATCTGATGATCTTTTTTTGGGTGTGTAAAATGTAATGCCTAATGTGGTGTGTTTTTTACACATATAGTTGACAGGAAGGTTATTTGCTAGTCTTCTACCTCCCTATATCTGTTTTCCAACTTGCTTTCTGTCTTTATCTCGGAATGAGATTGCTTGGTTTTGTCCTGACCTTGGCTGTGAGGGAAACAGTCAAGTATTTATATAGTTATAGTATTTGGAGATTATATTTTTTCTTGTAAATTATCCCTGTGTTATGTATAATCATATTTTTGTTTTGAATATATAATGATCTGTTAGTGTAAGCATTTGAGTGCATTCCTCCAATTCTTCTTGGATTCTGCTGCTTGTGTCTGGAGAGATTTTAGAAGTGCACTGCTCATTGAATCTTCATCTGATCCCTAGTTGAACCATTCCCCTTTTACTTTTCTTGTGTGCTTTTAAATCGTAAATGTATCTTTTGTCCATCCCATTTTCTTCCCTTTGACTTACTTACTTACTTTATCCTCTTGGGGCCCTGAAGCACATTGGGCATCCACCAGATATCTCCAATTTTTGCGATCTGCTGCTTTTGCGGTGGCTGTATTCCAGGACAGGCCTGCTTCCTTTAATTCTTTCTTTGGGTCTTCCACGCTTTCTAATCTGGTCGGGGGCGTCCTTTCGGCTTTGACCTCCTACCGTCATGAAGCCAGTATTCTGGTTCGCTTCTCTGCTGCCGTCGGTTGTGGATTTATGTCTGGTTTCTGTTTCTGTAACAGTTTGTTTTTTATAAGGTGGGTTTTTAACCCTACGCTGAACCCCCATTCCTGGAGGGCCAGTGGATTACTCTTCGTCTGATCTCTCCACTTTTCTCTCTTATTAGAAGTCCGAGGTTCGAGATACGCAAGCCCTCCCACCACGACTTGGTGATAATTCGTCGGGAGGGTTCCCTTTGACAAATTACCTAAATGTGTTTCAAGCGCTGTAAAACCATTAGAAATAGACAGCAGACAATCCGATGCTGCTACTACTTATACTACTACTACTACTACTACTACTACTACTACTACTACTACTACTACTACTACTACTACTACTACTACTACTACTACTACTACCACTACTACTTACTACTACTAATAATAACAATAATAATATTAATTTTTTTTTTTTTGGATTGAGCTTTTATATAGCGCAATATCCACTAAACGTGCTCAAAGCGCTTTACAAGGGGTCCCTGGCCAACAGCAACATTTAACATGTAGGACGGGACATGACGCGATATTCAACTTTTTCGGAGAGACAACGATGTTAACGACCAGGTTCTCATTTTACACCTGAGTACGGTAAGAGAATGTGAGTAAAGAGCCTTCTCCAAGGACTCAACTATGCGCCGAGCGAGGCTCGAACCCAGGACCTTCCGATCCGAGAGCGAGTGTCATACCACTAGTACTGGACCACATAGCCGCATTTATATTAAATAATGATGATGAATTTAATGCTGATGATGATGATGATCAACAAACAAGAAAAAGAGCAGCATTAGAAGGGAGCGAATGAGTAACGCAGACTTGTCGAAAGAATTAATTAATCTGGCTCTACGTTTGTGACTTGACCTTAGCTGAAAAAATCGGTCCAAAGCGGTTGATCTGATTTGCTGACTGAATAGTAGCCCTCAACACGGCAATGCTTCTCTCTCTTATTCACCAGCTCAGGTCAATGCTGGTTTCGCCTGTTTCGTAACACACCTATGTCGTTTACCTGTGATTATAGTGTTAAACCCACTCATGTGTTGAATGGGAGTGAAAAGTTGTGTTGCTTGGAAAAATGGTTTCTAAATAAGAGATAAAGAATAAAAACAAGTAAAATAATTTCTTTCCTTTTTCTTTTATAGGCCTTTATATCGGAACTATACCATATATCAGAAGTAATTTTCATGAAAATCATAATCTTCATAATCTTAATCTGTCTCAATACTACCAATTATATTTATATTTCTTCATCTATAGTCTATAGAGGGTCCCGATTGCTCAGTTGATAGAGCACTCGTTTCACACGCAAAGGGACCGAGATCGGTCCCGGGTCTAGTCGAGATTTTTTTTTTTCAGCCCCCCCCCCCCCCCCCCCCCCCCTGTCCAGCAGTGATTGGGAAGTTTGTTAGATCTGGCGGAAATAGACTAGTGGCGTATCCAAAGGGTAGCAAATAATCACTATTGTCCGTTTAAACGGTATAGAAACCTGCTCCTTGGGCCTCGTGGCTTTGAAGGACTACTACTCTTCTCTGTCGCCGAATTTACATTGTAACCTCCATTATCTCGAAATTGTGACTAAGTAAGGACCACTGTCGTTGGTAAGGACTCATAACACACTGGTTATTCAATTATCATTAATAGAATGGGAATCTGTCAGTTCTATTTGCTGTTGCTAATCAAAGAATTTAGAGAGAGTTCGATCACATTGTTCATGTAATATTTATGCTGACTTTATAATATTATAGAATAAATGAACTAACATGCGTGGCGTTCCTAGGATTTCATTGCCCTAATTCATTTCTCCACTTCTCTTGGGTTTGTATTCGGTTCATTTTCGTACATATTTAACCAGTTACGGTCCTACTCTGGAAAAACACGTATTTTTAAAGAATTGAGCAGAAAACTCGTCCTTCAAATATCAATCGATTTAAATGATCCTCATCAAGGCAAAAACTCTCAAACCTGGGATTTCTTGAAGTCTTTCTAGAGTCCCAGATTTGAGAGTTTATTCCTAGATGAGGGCCATTTAAATCGATCGATATTTGGAAGACGTGTTTTCTGGCCAATTTTTTAAATACGAGTTTTTCCAGAGTATGGCAGATAACTGGTTAACGAAATGTCAACACACATGGGGCTGTAGTTCGGACTTTTGTTGTGGCTTATTCTCTGCACCTTTTGTAGTTACTGAAATGTCACAGGTGTGTGCATCGTCTGCCATAGGATTTCATGTGGACACAGCAAATACTAAATCGGAAAAGCTCGCGAAAGAGGAACATAACATTACCTAGTTCATTTGATAATTAATTGTTTTTGATAAAACAACGTCCATATTTGCGTAATGAAATCGGTAAGTGGATTCAACTGTATATAATATTATTCCTTCACTGGACAGGCTGTCCTGTCGTGTTATTACTCTTACTCTAGTACCGTCGTACTATTTGCTGTGGCTTTACCATTAAAACATAGTCCGCATTCCAGGGTATTGTTTACTAATCCTTACAATAGACGAAATCTGTACAATCCTTGCGATAATGGAAATATGTATCTACAATGAGGAAGAGGCAGGGAGAGTATCTGTCTGTGTACGCATAGAATATTCACGTTTTAATTGGCACTGTAAG
>NC_088362.1:33523019-33566538 GCF_034508935.2 Berghia stephanieae
GATGGCAAAATATACAATAACAAAGACCTAAGTGACGTCAACTTCTTTCTATCTCTATAATATCGATGTTGATCAAACCTCTGAAACAGCCTTTTCACCAATTCGCTGATTAAACCTCTGTTGTCTACAGATAAGTGGTTCCTATTGCCCTTATATTTCGGGCTGATCAAACCTCTGATATTTGTTCATCTGGTTTTTAATGCACATTATTAGGCAGAGAAAATCTGTGCTATTCTCTTAAAATTGACCTACTACGTCAAACTAGGCGTGAATAAAAGAAAAACAAACTAGATCTACATAGATTTCATTTAAGAAAAAAAAAAACCTTATTTGTCTGTCGATAGTTTGAGAGCGCGAGTTCGGAGACTAGTCAATTATTAATTCCAGCAAAATTAGCTTGAATCAAAATGATGCCAATGCTTTTATGCCTTTAAGAAATCATCAATACTATTCCAACCCATTAGCTCAGTCCTAGATAGGCAATACGATGTCAAATTAAGTTTTAGAAATTACAGAGGTGAGATGATTTTTTAAACTACATGTACACATCCTTCTCAAAGCATCAACGTCGTAGAGAGACGTGTATAATTACAATCGGTCAATGGGGGTGTAACCTTTAACCCATTAACTCCCGTTCACGGAGCGAGTGCTCCACAAGTAGTGAACCGTGCAGACAGTTAGGAACAAAGAGGTAAATTATTGAATAATTATCCGATACATGGTTAAGAAATCGGCCATAGTTAGGTGATCTTATGACACGACTTTTTAACCCCCTTCCCCCACCACTCCCCCATTTGATCATATAATATTATTATTATTATTATTATTATTATTATTATTATTATTATTATTATTATTATTTTATTATTATTATTATTATTATACTACTACTACTACTACTACTACTACTACTACTACTACTACTACTACTACTACTACTACTACTACTACTACTACTACTACTACTATACTACTACTACTACTAACTACTAATAAATAATAATAATAATAATAATAATAATAATAATAATAATAATAATAATAATATATAATAATAATAATCAATAAATATAATAATATATCATCATATTCATAATCATAACGTCAACAACAATGATTTAGTACAAAACATAATATAAATTATTCGATAGATCAGAGGAATGCAAATAGGAGGCCATCCTACTTCCTATTCAAAACCCGTTGATTAATCCTTTGAAGAGCCATCAGTTTTTATAGTATTGAAAATTCGATGCGCAAGCTCTGATTTACACTAGTGGTCGGATTTAAAAACCAAGTGGGCTATCATCCTCCCATCAAAGAAAGGTTTTGATAAAGTTACATGGACACAGTAAAGTTTTGTTTGTTTGTTTTTTCATTAAGCGCAATATTAGGCCTCTTGATTTAAGACTGATTCATTTAAGATTAGAAATTTAGCATGAAACACTCACAATATGTGTTGAATGAAACTTAGCTTAGATTGTTTGTTGTTTTTTGTTTTTTTTTATGAGACAAGGTGAACATGATTTTGAGAAAAAAAAATATGATAGCCGTCTTATCCTTATAACAGTCTAAATATTCACAAGGATGAACGGTATAATTTGATGGACACAAAAAACAACAATAAAAAAATAAACAATGTTTGCGTCTTTGAAACTAATCAAAGATATTCAATTGTCTATTTTGTGTGGCTATGCAGTCTTGTCTCAGATTGGAAGGTCCAGGTTTGGAGTCCCACTCTGAGCAGCGCATAGTTGAGTCCTTGGAGTAGGCTATTTACTCACATTCTCTTTCCATACTGGTGTAAATTGAGAATTGGTCGTGAACAGTGTTGTCTCTGTAGGAAAAAAAAAGTCATATCGCCTAACACTGTTAGTAGCAGACGTCATGTCTCGTCCCACATGTTGAGTGTTGTTGTTGGCTAGGGACCCCTTTTAAAGCCCTTTTTAAGCATATTTAGTGGATATTATACTATATGAATGCTCAAGTTTAAAAAAAAATATTTATATAATGTTTTGTCTATTCGTTTCTCTTCATTACATTCACAAGGCCATTGAAAACCCCAATGAATTAAAAATATTATTCTCTCACCTCTGGAATTAATCTGTACATTCTGAAAATGCATGTTGATTAAATTATAAGTCTTCATGTTAGAAAATAACGTCATTTTTCTTTCTCTCTCTCTCCAGATTGGATTAAATTGATGTAAGCACAGAGTCAAGATTAATGCATTTTGTTGATAGTAGCCAAACTGTGATATTTTAAATTCCCCTGGGAGGATAAAATGAGCCTCCCTCGTCCTAGTGGCCTCAAACAGCCGTCCCGTATAGGACGGCCTTCTGGTTTACCAACTACCAAACCTACCCAACCACCAGCCTCTGGAATTCCCGGTCCTGCACTCAGGACTCCATCCTCTAAAGCACAAAGTGAGTTACTGTTTCTCTTTTATTTTCCTTTTTTGTTTTACATTGTGCTGTATTGAATTCTCTCACACTTTTCCTCTTCTTTTTCTTATTCTACAGCAATTCTTTATTATTAATCCTAAATTAGAAAAAAAATTACTGTAGGAGGAAAGGGGTGGGGGGGGGGGGGATTCGACCTTCAAGTTTGGTTTATGGAAGTTAAATTTACCAAATCTATACTCCAAATTACCATGTTTCCTTCCATATAATATTTGGACTTACTCCAATGTCTATATCTTTTTTTCTGGAAGGGGTGCGTACTTATATACCTATGGAAAATTAGATTCTTATTTCTTGTATGCCCCCTCTGTTGCAAATAATTGATTGTTTTAAGTAAGAAGTTGAGTAGTATACCCCTTGTTAAAAGACCTGTATCTCGATTTAGCTTCTTTTCTCAGTCTCATTTAAGACAGGGGGATATTTATTCTTTTCTCTGTTTTAAAAAGGCCCCTTTGTCTTTTTAAAAAATAAATTATGTGCTTTTAGCGCTGATATAAATTAAAATCTATGGTTTGTCTTATTTCTGGTGGTGAACTCATAAATAGAAATGTAACAAACAAGAATGCCGTGCCTTGTGTGTCAGATGTCATATTATGATTATGACATCAATGTAGCAAGTTGTTGTTTTTTTTTACCTCTGATTGTTTCTATAGATGATTGCGGTTTTCACATTTTTAACCTTTTTAAAATTTTCTTTTTCTTTTTTTTTTCTTGATATTGCCTTGTTGCTTTGAACCCCTTTCGCAACCCCCTCTCTTTCCCTTCTCTTGTGTTCTTTCTTCATTCTGCCCCTCTCATTCTTTCTCCTTTCTCTTTCACAATATCCACCCATCCATCCATCCATCCAACCACCTGCCTACTGCCTACTAATCTACTGACCTACCTATCTATCTATCTATCTATCTATCTATCTATCTATCTATCTATCTATCTATCTATCTATCTATATATATGTGCGGCTATGTGGTCTAGTGGTATGACACTCGCTTTCGGATCGGAAGGTCCTGGGTTCGAGCCTTGTGCTCGGCGCATAGTTGAGTCCTTGGAAAAGGCTCTTAACTCACATTCTCTCACCGTACTCAGGTGTAAAATGAGTACCTGGCCGTTAACAGCGTCGTCTTTGTCCGAAAAATTGTAATATCGCCTAACAGGCGTCATGTCCCGTCCTACATGTTAAATGTTGCTGTTGACTAGGGACCCCTGTAAAGCTCTTTGAGCACATTTAATGGATATTGCGCTATATAAAAGCTCAATTTTTTTATTTTAATTTATTTATTTATTTTTTAAATCTATCTATCTATCTATCTATCTATCTATCTATCTATCTATCTATTTATTTATCTGTCTATCTATCATCATTTTATCTATTATTTTATAAACATTCAAATTTCTTTTTATCAACACATTCATTATTATCTATCTATCTATCTATCTTCTATCTATCTATCTATCTATCTATCTATCTATCTATCTATCTATCTATTCTGTCTATCTGTCGTTGCTGTCTGTCATTGTCCCTGTGTCTACCTATCCTATGATATCTACTCTCATCCTATTTTGTGACTCCTATCTATTGGTCATCCTCCTCCTCATCTTCTCTCTCACCCTTTTTTTAATTGTCGTGACCTGCTTCTTTAATATAATTATTTTTTAAAGTTGAAAGACACCCAAAAAAAGAAAATTTCTTAACGTCAAATTAATGATATGATAATAATTTACTTGTTTAAATTTTCCCCCATAAAAATTATACTGTATATATTATCTTTGATTTTATAAATTTAATTCATCTGATAGCATCTCATATCTGATTTTTAACTGTTTTGATTTTTATATTATAATTTATTTAAGATTATTCATGCTTTTTCTTTCCAAATTGCTGCTTTCATTGTTGTTATTTCATTTTAAAAAAAAAAAGTTTATAAATTCACTATACATGAGATAAAATGAAAAATTGATATGGGCTATATTTCAAAGATTGGAAAAGATGATGACAACGATAATGATTTATTTACACAAGTCACAAGTTTCTAACAGGATACCAGACCTTTAACTATTTTATATTGTTTTTTTTCTTCTTATTCTCTTTCTATCTTGTCTTTTCTGATTTCTTTTCGTTCCTTCATTCTTACAAAATGATTGACTCCTTGCTTCCCTTGCTTTGAATTGGTTGGATCTAATGACTAGTGAGCAACCTGGTGTTATAAACAAGTTTTGATACAAAATTACATGGACACTGGTTTTTTAAAAATATAATAGATCTCTTTTATTTGAGGATTTTTCATTTTTTTAAAATAAGATCATAAGGTTTTAATATGGAACGAAACTTGGCTTGATTTTTCAAATTAAAAAAAATAAAGTGAACATGTGAGTTGTCAAAAATTCTAGGATTGTTTACTTCTCCGTCCAATATGATTTGTTGATGTGATTAATTTGCATGCTTCTTCCTTTTCCCTGCTGATGTTATGCTGCCTCCCTGATTGTGTTGTGTTTGCTATTGACTGTGTGCTATAAAACAACTACTTCTACCCTAGGTGCCATAGCTAAATCGGCACGAGGTATAGGCTTCACCCCGAATCATGCTGATGCTTATGCCCAATCCACTGCCCAGGTCCTCAAAGGTAACATGTTTTGTTTTGTTGTCTTGTTGTAATGTCACTAATCCATGTGACTCACCTCCTGAAATGACTTGAAATATGCAGATTTTTTGTTTTGTTTTTATAACTAACTAATTAGTTGCAACGTGATGAGTCAATTGAAAAGCTTTGCCTGTGAGAGCAGGCAGAGCAGAGGTAGGCCAAAAAAAAGATATATGGCATTAAGACATAGCAGACTGGATGGGGAGATTAGCCACAGAAGCTGGACCCATGGCACAGTTAAAAACAAGAAATGAGTCCAGTTGGGCTATTTAGTTGGCTATGTCCAACACGGATCCACTTTGAAGAAGAAGAAGTAACTATGTTTATTGTCAGCTATAAAACATATAAATGTAATTCCGAGTATCATTTTAATTATTATAAATTCAATTAATGGCAACTAAACCACCTGGACATGATATCGTTTTGAGGTGATAGGTCACATATTATTGTGTTTCCCTATTTGTCACATGTTTGGAAACTTACATCCTCTATCTATCCATCTCCATCTCTCTCTCTCTCTCTCTCTCTCTCTCTCTCTCTCTCTCTCTCTCTCTCTCTCTCTCTCTCTCTCTCTCTCTCTCTCTCTCTCTCTCTTTCTCTCCCCCCCCCCCCGATATTCAGGCCATATGTTGCCATGTATTTAGACGAATGACTGTATAATGCCATTGAGTAATCTGAAGGATTTTATTGTCTTGTTTAATTAAAGTGTTTGTGAGTGAGTAAACAATATGAGCGGGTGGTTGGATGGGAACATCACCCTTGAATCATATACCTATGATGTTCGCATGGGTGTACGATCCGATAGTGATGTCGTTTCTTCTTCTCTTTACTAGCCTATCCTGCTTCTTTGGTTTGTGTTGTATTTTTGACAGGGGATATTTTTTTTTCTGTAAATCTTCTGCCTGTTTGTTCTTGGTTATTTATAATTTAGCTTATGATACCTTTAGGTTATGATTTTGATTTACATTTGTACTATTTTTGTTGGATTGCTTGTTTTTTTGTTTCAGCGGTCTCTCATATAACCTCAATTGTGTTCGAAGAGACCTAAAGCAACAAACAAACAAACAAACAAAAAAAAAAACAATATGATGAATAATATTTATATGAACTGAAAAACATTTATACATATACATATAATAGTTGGTATTAAGAGTATCATGTCATTTATGCATTGTATTATGACATTTTAAAAAAACCCAGAGGAATTGACACCCTACTGAATGTAATGTAATTGAATTGTAACAATTTGTCACAACAATAATGAAGAAAAAAAGAGGTGAAATATTTGTTGTGTTGGTGAGTACGTGTGTGTGTGTGTGTGTGGGGGGGGGGGGGGGTTGTTGTATGTTTGTGTGGCACCAGTAAAGTAGTTGTATAGAATCATTCGTCATATATTTCTATAAGAACTTAGAATGTCAAACTGATATTTAATATTTTACAAAGAAGTCTGATTTATTGGGATAATTATTTTCTTAAAATTTTACTCTCTATGTTACTCATTTTGTCATGCCTTCACTTAAAAAAACAAAGACGTGCTAAACTTTCAAGCACCATTCTCCGTTGTCCAATGTTTCACCTAATTACAGTTAGAAACACAATGTCTTCACATCTTCATTTCTTTTTCTTTTTTAATGTCAGTGATTTAGTTTGATAAGTGAACAAATCAAATTTGCAAATCGCTTTCAATTTTGACTGTCTGTTTTGTTCACTAACGTCGTCTTCAAACCGTCTGTAGTGCAAGTTATATGTTTTGACTTATTTTCCCCACAATTTGCAGTTTTTTGTATGCTTCAATGAATTTTCCACTTTGTTGTTGACATACTTCTCCCCAGTCTTACCCAAACTCACTATCTTTTTTTTTTGTTTTTTTTTATTGGAAAGGGGGGGGGGGGGGGGGATGACAATTCACTTAAAAATTTAACACTTAAGACAAACTTATCTATACAATATGAAAATTGTGTTAAATCAAAATAATAGAATGCAGTTCAAAATTGTACCATTGTTTTCCTCCTTGTAATTCATCAATAATTCGTCATTCATTAAAACATCTCTGACATAGGTAGGTTTATGATAAGTACAGGATAGCAAATTTTCCATAAAACTACAGATTTCCTTAAATATTTGAAGTTCCGTAAATTTTTGACAATCTGTAAATTTTGGAACCTTCCTAAATATATCACAAATATGAAAGCCTGAAAACCAATTATTTGAAATCTTCAGGCTGGCCATGGTCAGTATTGGTGAGTTGATTTTTTATTTAAAGATGAAAGTAGCGATTGGTTGTTTAAAAGCAACAGTTAAGGGGAAGCTAGATGGATATGTATCCTTTTCTACAATTCAAGGGTGATAGCATTTGATGAAGAGACGCTTTGCACAAAATATTCCTAAATGTACGAGAAAAAATTTCCCTCTTCTCTCCCTCTCGATTTTTAATGTTGATTACCTCCTATATTGTGATGATATATAAAGGAAGAAGTCTTGAATTTTTTTATTGTTTTTCAATTGATAACATTTCACAGGTCCTGAGCCACTTTCAGATTCATCGTCAGTGTCTCTCAAGACAGATGACTTTAAAATTGGAGACAGAATATGGGTGAGCGGCAACAAACCAGGAGTTATTGCCTTCATAGGAGAGACACAATTTGCCCCTGGAGAATGGGCAGGTATTGTACTGGATGAACCAGTCGGCAAGAATGATGGTAGCATTAATGGCATCCGATATTTCCAGGTAAAATATTGTGTCTAAGAAAATGAATCAATCTGTAGATTTTACATTGCTTTAAATTATTCAAAGGATTGTGTCAAAATGTCACCCACTATATCAAAACAGTATTATGTTGGCTAAAGGGATTTAAAGATTAAAATGGTCAGAAATGTGAAAGTTTGTCTTTGTCACGTTAGGAAATTGTATTTATTCCCATCAATAAAACATTTATTTAGTATGTCAGAACACAGTAACGAAAATATCGCCTGAGCAGTAACTTAGTTCAAGTGATGACCCGAGGTTGACCGGGGTCACGCCTGCCAAATTACGGGGAATCCCCTAGTGAGTTAAGTTACAGTGATATCGGGTGATAGTCGATTTATGTTCACTTTCATCTCTTTGTTATCACTTCACAATGAGCTTAAACACAAATTTCTTTACTCTGTAATATTTATCAAGATTTCCTTTTTCCATTCATATGTATTTTATGCCAGTGCTGTATATAATGATCGTGATATTTCAATCCTAAATAGACCATTTTTCTGTAATTTAAAATGCATTAATTTTTCCAATAAAGATTTCATCTTCAAACAGAGTCATAGAATAACTTTTATTCATCCACAAATAGAATCTATTATAATTGAACTATAAGTTGCTAAAATTCCATTTGTGCGTCAACAAAATTGAATTTATTATGATTTTTTAAATTTAATTTATTCATGGAGTACACTCAAGAAATTCATGATAAACAGTTGAGTGAACTGTGTAGGCTTTGTAGAAAAGTCAAGAAACACAGTAGAAAAGAAAACGAATCTCAAAATATAATTGTTTCAGGATTTGATACCTGATATTAATCTTTAAAACTAGGTATTTATCTCATTTCAATGTGGACATTGATAATGACAATGCGCTTCAAGTTTCATGACAGACTACGTAATGTTGAGATTTTTTATTTAGCGCAATTTTCACTAGAGGTGCTCAAAACGCTTTAAAGAGGGTCACTGACCAACAGCAACGTGTAACATGTAGAACTGGACATGATGCCTGCTAGGCGATATTACATTTTTTTTCCGACAGAGACAACGCGATTAAAACAAAGGCTAGGGCTATTGGTCAGTACTGACTCCCAGGCGCTAGCACATGCGGGTCAGTACTGACGAACAGACGCCAGTGCCTGGAGGTCAGTACTGACCAATAACCTGGTGTCTATTGGTCAGTATTGAACAACAGGTGCCACCGCCCACAGACAACCTCTCTTCGGTCTGTGCCACCGCCCCCCATTGATCAGCACTGACGAACATCGGACCTGTTCGTCAGTGCAAAGACCTCTTCGCACTTATTCCAAAAGTATACCATTAAAAAAAAAAAAAACAATTAAAATTAAAATTCCAGGCTCTCAGGCCAACTTATCCGATGGCACACAGTAACACTTGGTCACTTAGATAAGTTTGATTTCTAACGCGTTAGATGCCGTTGGGGCAACGATATGACTCGTTATTTCAAGCCACCGTAAGATTCGTTTTTATTTTATATTGTCCATTCTATTTCTTTGGGTTATTTTGTTTTTATTGTTTTTTCCCCCGTATATTTTCGTTATAGCTTAATTTAAAGAAAAATAGAGGAAAATGTGTTATATAATATTTCCTGTTACGATTCTTTTATAATACAGTAGAATTACTTTAAACCGAAATTTTGGGGACCTTCTAAACCATTTCGGTTTAAAGACATTTTGGTTTAAAGCAAGTTTCCGTTTTGCAATGTTTTTCAATGGTAGTAGTAGTAACTATTTAAGGAATTTGCTAATTTAATCGTATCATGGGTTTCCCGTTAAATGGAGTTGTTGAATAAATGCTGTCTTCGTAACCTTAAAATTTTTTTATTTATTTTATCTTATTTTATTTTTTGTGTGTTTAAAAATATTTTTGGGGGTTTTCGTTTTCAAATCAAAATTGTTGAAAGAGTTGAGTTCGGGATGCCGTGTATTTTACATATCTCCGTCTTGATCAACTTTTTTTTCATCGACTTCACATAGTATTTTAGTATTTGATTATAAACTCCAACGTGTAAGAACAGTGCTTTCTTTTAGACATCTTTTAGTAAAATGCAAAGCTAAAATAAGATCGAAAGTTCTTGTGCGATAATTGATAATGAATGATGCACAGCTACTCAGAGGTGAAGTGAAGTAGAAATGAAAAGGCGTGTAAATGCTAGTTGTCTACTACACATCTCTCTTTTGTTGAAAAGCCATTAGTTTCAAAGGCCTAATTACATCAAACCTCCCTCACACACACACATTTAACCAAAGTGGAAATGAAATGGCATGTCAATGGTAAGTTGTTTACCACTCCCCTCCTTATTGTCGTGTTGAAAATCCAGTCAGTTCCAAATCATCAACACACAAGCGAGAACATCTCGCTTGCGTGATTCTACACCCCAACTCCCCCTCTTTCCTCATTTTTCGCCTGCCAGTCATCCGCTGTCTTCCTTTTCCAATCTGTGCGATTGTGGTGTTGGCCAAGCCCAAGTGCAGTGATCAGTGACAGCTATAGAGTATATGAAGTCCTAGGCAGTGATTGAAGTATTTGCCTACCCCCCACCCATCACCCTCATCTTATACTTACGCTCTTTGTTTAATATCGCCGGGCATTATTACGTGTGGCCTCCTTCCCGAATTTTTGAAGAAAAATAGAGAGAGAAAAAGGGAAGGTGCTCTCAAGTTGTTTCGGTTTAAAGAAAGTCCTGCTTAGAAGTATTTCGGTTCATCGTATGAATTAGTACAAAGATAATGAAGAAACTAGTACAATTTATTAAATTCTTTGCGGTTTAAGGTATTTTTCGGTTTAGCTTCTTTCGGTTTAAAGTAATTTTACTGTACTTTGTCCATTCTATTACTACTTCTACCACTCACTACTACTACCACTACTGCTACTACTACTACTGCTGCTGCTACTACTACTGCTACTACTACTACTACTACTACTACTACTTATATGTCTTTTATCTTCCATTATTTTCTGGAAGGTTCTGTTCCCTGACGCTGACCTTTTCTTATCAATCAGATCACCCCCTGGGGCACCCTATCCTCTACCCACGCTAACATTTCATTCATACTGCAACCACCATTGAGTACAGACGATAAAGTTATTTTTCATTATATTTTATTTGTTTTCCACGTTTATTTGTGTATTGTTGTGTTAATGAAGGGTTTGTACCCGAAACGTCCATTGTCTGTTTTGTTCCCATACGAAGCCTTTCATTTTCACTCTTTCGTTAGTATTTTACGATCACCGGCTTCAGGCAGCCCTTACCGTTTTCTACTTTTCCTGTCTCAGTAAGATGCGAGCAAGCCGAATTTCAAATGACAGGAATGAAGAAAGACGAGACAATGAAAGAGCTTTCACTTTCAGTTCTGGCGCCACGCATCAGTGCAGTGAGCATGCGCGTTGGATGAACCGAAATATAGGGCTTCCAGTTTGGCGTTTCAACACCAAATTTGGTCTTTTTCTCAGGATTGGACAATTTCACTTGTTTAATTAATTGATATATTTATTAAACAAATCTCACGTAAACCGACAAAAAGATTTAGTGAAAACAAGGGCTTACCTGCGACTAGTATGGGACAGGAAATGCTGATTTATTTGTCGTAGAGCAAGTTATTTTAAAAAATGGCATTTTTCCATAATTTTGGTACCGTCAACGCCCATGGCCAGGTCAGAACTGACCAATTGGCATCAGTACTAGTAATAGTAATAGTATTAGTCAGTACTGACCCCCAGACGCCGGTGCCTGTTCGTCAGTACTGACCCGCAGGTGCCAGCGCCTGGGGGTCAGTACTGACGAATAGCCACTCCGTAAAACAAATATGAGGGAAAGCATTGACAACAGCAACTAGTCCATAGTCATCACATCTGATCGAAATAAATTCAAAATAAATCAGTGATTGCAATGTTTGTTCAACCTTCTTGAAAAACGCAAAAAGAATAAAGAAAAGCAACAGCTCGACATTAGAATAGCAGTCCCGTTATGTAAAATGATGGAAACAGCACAAAATATGTCATGTGTAAATCACGAGGCTATGGAGGCAACAGAGTGACTTTTACAGTTATAAACCAATGTCTTTTGTCCTTCATTAATGAAATGAAAATCTCTCTCTCTCTCTCTCTCTCTCTCTCTCTCTCTCTCTCTCTCTCTCTCTCTCTCTCTCTCTCTCTCTCTCTCTCTCTCTCTCTTCTCTCTCTCTCTCTTTCTCTCTCTCTCTCTCTTTCTCTCTCTCTCTCTCTCTCTTCTCTCTCTCTCTCTTTCTCTCTCTCTCTCTCTCTCTCTCTCTCTCTCTCTCTCTCTCTCTCTCTCTCTCTCTCTCTCTCTCTCTCTCTCATCTATCAATCCATTCATTCATCCACCATTTTTACCCACATAGTACTGAAACAACATTTTAACCTGGGAAGTAAACTTCAAATATATACAACTGAAATGTGAAACGACTCGGACTTTATTCTAGTGTTCTTTATTGACCACGTTTGTAACCAGTGGAACTAAAAGCTGGTATAAATGTGTTAATATAATATTAAGCTAAACTCATGTGAGCACCTGTTGAATATAACTTGTGTGATAAAGACATCTTGACCGGAATCCATATGCCTCTGAACCAGCAATGATCAAAGCGTAACAAATCAGACAGCTGCACCAAGATGTTATCACATATCGTCAAAGAACTAAGAGCGACGCACAAATTGTGAGGGAAGAATGAAAGGTTACTTTATTCCTCCATCGGTTAGAGCAAGTTTTGAGAGTTTCTGTCGGTTTGTTTGCTTATAATAATGCAATCAATAAATTAAATTTAACAAACTATAATCGAAATTGTGCTGATATCTAAATGCAAAATTTCTCAAAGACAATAATTCTAATGATAGAGTGTTTGGTACCAAAATACAGATCAAAGTTTTCTCAATGTGTTGCCAATCTGTTTAAATTAGTAAAATCGACTGTGGTTGTGCAAAAGCGATTGTGATTTAACCAGATATCAGTAACAAATCTGTTAAGTATCACGGGAGATAACCCGTTGCACTGGTCGGGAATTTGATGGAGTGAATGACCTCTTGACCGCGGCACAGGTAGAGAACTAAAAGCTCGCCTATTCAACACTGTGGGAACATTTATTGATAATGTAACTCATCATTCTTATTTCCCTTTTATTTCTGTTTATCCAATCTCTTTCTCTAGTGTGAACTGAAAAGAGGGGTGTTTTCCCGCCTATCCAAATTAACCCACACCCCTCAGACTCTGTCCAGACCTCCATCCCAAGGTCATGAAAGCTCATCCAGTGAGAACAGAATGACTACCTCCATGTCAGGTGCAGGCGATAATAGACTACATCTACCTACAGCCACTACCAATGGAACTACCACGGGAACCTCTAGCATCCCTGCTAGACCCTCTGTAAGTTGGTCACTCAGATCAGGCAATCAAAATTTAGAAAGAAAATGAAGCAAATAAAATATTTCTTTATTTATTTCTTTTTCTTTGTCTTTCTTGATTGTAAATATTATTGACTGACTTTGTATAATAATGATAATAATAATAATAATAATAATAATAATAATAATAATAATAATAATAATAATAATAATGATAATAATAATAATAATAATGATAATAATAATAATAACAAGAATAATATTGATAATGATGATGATAATAGTAATTGTGATGAAAATTTTCTTAGCACTGCAACTCAAACAATTTCAGACTCTTAACGCTCAATTACATTGGCAAAAGATCTCATCAAATCAAATGCTTAAAAATAGACAGAGATTTTTTTCACGAATGCTTTGTGGTAACTTTCATTCCACACAGATGGCCCAAATGAGAAAAGGATCCATTTCACAGACCTGCCGTTCATACCGATTAATCGGTATCATACCGATTTGCAAGACCTTTTTTTCGTATTTACCGATTTCCCGATTTACTTGCCGATCGTACCGATTTCTCGATCTGCATGCCGATCGTACCGATTTCACCAAGTGACCAAGGGCCCGCAGCCCTCCACCCCTCTCTTTTACGTTTACTTTGTGCTTTACGTTGCACGTTAAAATTTTCAAGTCTCGTGAACTTTGACCCGTCCCGCGATACCTCGATAGATCACATGACGTAGCGAGCCTCTTTGTGATGCCCTCACACAGATAGAAAACACACACGGCGCGTTATTTAGTTTTCATTTCCTTTGTGAAGCGACAGCGAGCTGTACTGGTAAACCACCACGGTCCCTGGCTTCTGACTCGTTACCAAGTGCCACCATCTTTAAATAAGTTAATAGTCCGATTGCCAGATTGGCGTTGTGCGTGCCATTTTGGGTGTTGGGGAAAAATAAGGGGGGGGGGGGGGGGTTGTGACGCTTTGGTTAGTTTGAGTGACAAGTGTCAAATTGTCAGAATTAGGTGAGTAGCCCAACCATTGGATAATTTTACGTCTCATACTGATTTTTTTCCCCAGATACTGATTTTTTACTGACTTTTCGTGAAGTGGCAGGTCTGCATTTCATGTTTAGTAGATACATTCCAATTAGCAATCCATCAGCAATATTATGACTCAATAAAACTTTTATTTCTTTTTTTCACCTCCAGTCTCGCCTTGGAATTAGCTCCAGTAAACATCTATCCACATCGTCTTCCAGTCTTAACAAATCTCCAACAGCCACACCATCTGTGGGTGGAACTACAGCAGTGAGACTGCCAGGAACCATACCTGGTGGATGCAAAATTGGTGATAGGGTAAGTCCATTCATGATTATATTTGTAGTGGCCAAACAAAACATGCTACATGGTGACATTATTTTAATCTCGGACTCAGTGCAAATGCACAGTGCAATCTTTTTGTAAATGTTCAAAATATCTTGATAAGGAACGAGGTTACAGGTATTTCAGTATACCATAGTTAAAGAAAAATGAAAAGTGAAAAAAAAGTTGTTGCCTTTATCTCGACAACATTCTGCATGACATTTGACATCTTTTATCAGACTATCACACATGTTTGTTTTTTTTAAATCTGAAATTTAGTGTATCCTTTATTTGTTTGTGATTGTGCTCACCAGTTTTATATTTCCAATGCTATGAATCAAAGTATCCGGAATTGTAATAATACAAAAGTAGATTATGTAGTTGTTTTTATTTAAAGTTTACATTTTATTTATTTGTGTATTTTTTATCCAAAGGTTTTAGTAAGCGGGTCAAAAGAAGGAGTTCTACATTACATTGGAGAAACAGATTTTGCCAAAGGCATCTGGGCAGGAGTTGAACTCTCTGAACCTCTAGGAAAAAATGATGGAGCTGTTGCAGGGAAAAGGTATGCTAGTTGTCAGTTTCAAAGAAAACAACAAAAACAAAAAGGAAAAACAAAACAACTAAAAAACCTCTAAACTTTTAGAATACTTCATGCTGACTTTGAAATTGTTTAAGCAAATTAATATATTTTGTTTTTATTCTTAATACATATACTAAAGCAAGATCAATGTAAGTAATCCTTTTTAAGGTTTTTTAATAGATAGCTGAAAAAAGAAATACTCAAAGATACTTTTCATCTCATTTTATCCTTGTAATCTTTAGGATAATTTTTTAAAAATATTTATTGATAATCAAACACTGGTTAATATCAACACGTGGGTGTTACATTGAGAAGATTAAGAAATAACTCTGGTGGAGGCTGGTGTAATGGTAAGAACAATAGAAAGTTTTATTCTTTCCCTCAGGGTTTCACACTTTTTCATACATTTCAAAGAGACATCACTTATATAAAAAAAAAAAACAATCAGTCAAGAATCATTTTCCCATTCATGAAATTTTAATCCTTTGTCCATAGGTATTTTGAATGCAAACCTCTCCACGGACTATTTGCTCCAGTCCACAAAATTACTCGTGCAGGAGCTCCATCTTCTACACCATCTCCCCACTCCAGACCTCTCATGTCCACTAGTCTGCGATCAGCACGAGAAAGAAGTGGGAGTCAGGAGAGTGTTTCATCTATTTCCTCCTCTGCATCAAGTGTGTCTAGATCGAGGGTAAGATTGGGAGTCACGTCTCTGGCCAATCAGGTACATGCAGCATTTTGTCCCTATTTTGTTGTTCTTAAAGAAATTCCCTCTTGAGATGGCAAAACCTTGTGTTCCTTCCTTTTTCCCAACCCATCTCAGCTTCTAGTGTTTGGTAGATGTGTCGAATCCAATCCCGCATACGTTTATGTGTGACCAATTGAATATTGTATTATATTCCCAAGGGCGTTAACTATGCTAGAGTGTGTTCCCTCTTTTCACTAATATGTTGTATGGCAAATTTAGCGTGTTATTTTGATATTATCAATGTTCAATGTGATTGACCTCTTACTTGCTGATTGTATCACATCTTAATTTGAACCCTTACTGTAGGCAACTAGATCAGATATTATTAACAAAGAATGGGCTGATTATGCATCTTTTTGTCTTAGTAAAAATTAGTGGTATAAAAAATTTGTATGGCACATTGAATGTTTGAAATGGCTTTAATTTTTTTTAAATTCCAATCTTAGGATATAGACAAGATAGCTTCTCTTTTTATTTTTCATGCTTTGCATCCTCTATATTGTGTACCAGGTTCATGAGTGGTTGGTTTTACAACATCATGTATTCTGACAATTTCTCTGTTCTTTAATATGATTTTTTTGTCATCAGCCTTAGAGTGTCTGTCTTTTGCCTATTTTGTTTTCCACTCTTGTGTCTGTATCTGCTTTTACTTTACTATTCATTATGACGCTAACATATGCATAAAAATTTTGCCCATTTTAATATTTACTTGCCTTTAATACAAATTATTTTTCATTTAGCATCTCTTACATTTTCAGTTTGATCATGGAAATTCATCTCTTGATATTGTTTACTTTTACGGTCTATTATACTTTCTTTTCAGCCTGTTACTCGAGCTAATTTATTTCAGACTCCATCCATACCACCACAACAATCTAAAGTATTTCCATTTCTTTCCATTTTGTCCACATTCTGTTTGTATCTAATTGAATAACCCAACGCTTTTGTAAAATATGCCATTGAATACATTGTTGGTATTTGACTAATTCATTTCAAGATGGCATTATACTTATTTTGATAATGATAATAAAATTAATGTAGTCATGTATCTTATTACTCTAAAAATTTCCAACTCTAAGGTACATTGGCAAAAAAAATTTTGAAAATAAAAATTTTAAAATTAACAAGCTTGAACTCTCTTGCCTCTCATATCATCCCCTAAAATCTAAGCAGATAGGTTCTAAACGAACGCTTAAAAATAGACAAAGACTCCCTATCACAAATATTTTGTGGTATGGCGTTCCACACAAATTGCCCAAAATGAGAAAAGGATCTTAAAAAGGATCTAATTCCAGATTTTGGGGACAACTAGTTTTGTGGAATCCCTGACCTTATTGAAGTAGAGTTGATTATTTTATTTATAGATGTATTCATTGGCTCATGGTCTGCATCTAGGGTCTGCTTGGCTTGGGGATAGCATTGTGTATGAATATTATTACTACTATTCTGTCGTATTCTGGAAAAACATGTATTTCAAATTTTGAACAGAAAACTCATCTTTCAAATATTGATCAATTAAAATAACCCTCATCTTGTCAAAAACTCTTAAATCTGGGGTTTCGCTAAGTCTTCAGTGAATTCCCAGGTTTGAGTGTTTTTGCCAAGATGAGGGTCATTTTGATCAACCAATATTCAAAAGACTAATTTTTTGGCCAAAATTTTTAATGGTATGTTTTTTCCAAAATACTGCAGCATTATCAAGTCAAGATTAGCAAACGCATCAGTTTTAATTGGCATTTAAGATAAAGTTTATATGTCAAAATTTAGTAAAAATCAAGTAGGGTGATTTTATTTTAGATAATGGTTACTCATTTTTATTACTAAGATCTGAAGCTTTTAAAGATGTTTAGTTTTTAATGATTAAAGCACAATTCTTGAATCATGTAATAAACTAATAACTTAGGCATTTCAAATGACAACTTTAGCTTGACATTGCTTTACTCCACGCTTCATTCTTTTCATTTCCTTTTATCTTCCTAATGACCACTTGTTTCAATCCCAATTGCTTTCAATACCTTATTTTTATGATCCCCAAATTATCTGAAACCCCTTCCTTATTGCAATTTTCATTTAAACTTCTCTCAGTTATCTCCACATCATCTGAAATCTCATTTTTTTAAAAACGCTTCCTTACTTTTATTTTTACGAAAAGATTACTCAGTGATCCCCACATAATCTGAAACCCCATTTTCAAGTAACCCCTACATTATTTTTATTTACATCCAAAAAGATGAATTGTCTCATCATCTTTTTTAAATCACTTGGTAATGGCAAGAATCAAAGAGAAACAGCAGGCCTCAGCTCATCTAATCCTCATTTAAGATAACTTATGTTCTTAAAAACCATGTAAAAGGTATTTAAAAGGCAACTTATTTTTCCAACAATGTATTAACCGACATTCATTTTTTCATTTTGTTATTAATCCATTCCTTGTTCTTTTCCTCATTTCAATTGTAATCACTTCTTTATCAAAATACACATTTATGCTTGGAGAACAATGAGACCTGTTTTTGTTCATTGGGTGAGATGGTGGGTCTATCATGGTGATTTTTTTTTCTTGAAGTTGATCTTTTGGTAATGGCAAAACTGGAGGGAAGCAGCAAGCCACAATTGATCACATCATCACTTGAAGTATCTAGTATATTCATTCCAAAAAAAAGCTTGAAAAAGAAGTTCTCCACAATAACTTTATCTATCCATCACTGTATTAAGTGGACATTCATCCTTTCATTTCATTACTAATCCGCCATCTCTACTATTTTTCCTCATCATTTCAATTGTAATCACTTCTTTATCAAGACACACACTCAGGCTTGGAGAATAGTTGGGCTTGTTTTTCTGCTAATATGACACATTTTATTTTTGTGTACTGGGCAAGATGGTAGGTCTATCACAGTGATGTTTTATAAATCTAATCTCTCTCTCATCAGAAAACGAAAACAGCTGGCCACCAATGCATTCAACTAACTCCAAAATTTATGGAATAGAAATAACATAATCAGTGAGAATAAACGAATACAGATTTACGAGGCACTAATTATTCCAATATTGACATATAATTGTGGAACCTGGGGCCTCAGAAAAAAGAACTTAGAAAGTCTTGATTCATACCACTGCAAACAATTACGTCGCGTAATCGGAATCTATTGGCCAGAGACAATTACAAATACAGATCTCCATGACGAAACCAGGGTCCAACGCCTGAGTACAATAATAAAAACAGCAATGGAGGCTATTTGATCACATCTTACGTCGAGAAGATAACATCCCAGCCCAAACTGCAATGACAGAATATTTCCTTCATGGCAACAAATATGTAGGGAGACCACCAACATAATAATAATAATAATAATAATAATAATAATAATAATAATAATAATAATAATAATAATAATAATAATATATACTTTATTCATCCAAAGAAATGGAAATTCGTTTACAGACGTGGCATGCATGAAAATGTATAAACACAAAGTTGAGAATCTATGGTGACAATGTATACATATATATATGCAAATGCACAAAAATTGTAAAAATATACAACC
This sequence comes from Berghia stephanieae, assembly GCF_034508935.2. NCBI lineage: Eukaryota > Metazoa > Mollusca > Gastropoda > Nudibranchia > Aeolidiidae > Berghia > Berghia stephanieae. The sequence continues at coordinate 33,542,471 of NC_088362.1, forward strand.
AAGAACCAATAGCAACACTTTATATATTAATTTGATAAATTGAGATAGGCCATACCTTTGGCCTTTAGTCCGAACTTGTGTGTGTATATTTAAAAGATAGTATTTAATTTAAATCACAGTTGCGAGTTAAAAATTTGAACACCATGTGGCAAAAATGAATTAAGGTGATGTGTTGTCTTTGTTTCTATAGATATAAGGCGACGGCTCCTCATGGAGAACTTAATATATTTGCGAAGGGGGTGATCGTCATCCTACATAACTTTCTCCATTTTACTTAGACAAAATCTCTTGAACAGTTCTTCCACATTGGAAATTGGGTGAGTATAACTCCTGGCTTTATCAATTATCCGATCAATTTTCTTAATGTCGCAAATACTGGCATTTCCACACCATGCTGTAATACAAAAAGTAATAACGGTCTCCAAAACGGATCTATAAAAAAGGGTGCATAACGTTTTGTTTATATCAAATTCTCAACATCAATAGTAACTACCCGGAACCAGGACCTTTCTACATATCAGAAATTTCTGGATTCAGATGAGGCCAAATTAATCCCTGAAGAACTAAGAAACACTGCAGTGCCCTCCGTACGTAAGTCGCAACAAGATCTTGACAGCCTCAAAACTCTGGCCCAGGTCCGTGACCAATGGACACAATTAACAACATGGATGGAGAGAGCAGCTCTACTTATCGACCATGACTGAATCACACAATTCTCAGCAAGCGTCATTCAGACTGCGAAGCTTACTACTACTACTACTACTACTACTACTACTACTACTACTACTCTCTCTCTTTAGATTTAGAGTTGATTCGGTTTGCCATATTGCAACAAAGTTTGAATGATGATGTCTATGGTGGCAGAGAAGCTATTTATTTCCCTTTTCAACTTGTTTTTGTTACCTCAACCAAATGTTCCCACAAGAAAGACAACTTACATCACAGGAATATATAATGTTTGGATAGAGTTCTTGTCCTCCTCTTTTTAGTTAGCTTATTATCTCTCGCTGGCTGTTCTATCTCTCCTTAAATTTTTTCCTTTTGTGTTTCTCGTTGTTCTTGTCTTAATATAGGACTGTTTGGTTTTTTCATGCTTAGGACATGACTAAGATGTTTCTGAGATGAAAAGAGCCAGATGCAACTTTTAGGGATTTTTTTGGGTGGGAGATTTTTGATTTTTCTTTCTTGTAGATCATTTCTTTGTACAGTCCACTTCAGATAATCGCAATATTTCCCAAGAAACTGAATTAATTCTATGTAAAAGTCACTGGTTAATTGCAACAATCTTCGGTTAATCGCAACAAATTTTCGACCTCAAAAAGTGGCAAATTCAAGAAATCAATCAAACAAAATCTCATGATTAACTTTCATTTGAAGTCATGACAAGTTGAAGAATCGAGAGTGGGTAGGGTTTAATGCTGCAGTATTGTATCATCACTATAATAGAGACAAAAGAGGGCTGAGCTTTGCAGTATGGGTTTGTGCAGCCTTTTCTGTGACCATTAAATATGAGGCGAGTGGGCTTGGCCTGTTCTAGACAACAGGTAGACAATGGCAGTTGTAAGGAGAGACTGAGCAATGATATCCATTGTTTTGTGATTGACAACTGTGCATTCTGATCAACGGGTTTGGTGAGAGCTTATTGTCTCTCATCATGGCTAATCTCCTTGACTCTTAAATGTTGAGAACAAAAGAGTGAAAGTTAATCCATTCTGAATAAGATGTCGGCTTGCATCATAGCTGTTTTTGCTTGTCAAAATCTATAAGGGCTGCCATATGGTTTTTATTTCAATCAAATTGCACTGTCTGTGGTGGACTAAGAACAATGTTTACAACCACTGGTTTTGAGTTCACCATATATATGCAAACTGTGACAATCGTTGGGTGTCCCAGGGTGTTGCGATTATCCAGAGTGGACTGTGTTATCAAAATCACTTTGTTAGGTATTTGTATGTTAGATATTGCTGTGCACTCTGTAAGCATTTGGGAATACGACCTTTGTCAGGGAATCAAATGCCTATTGAAGGGTGGAAATATTAATTAGACTCAGGCTAGGGACACAGATGATTTGTTCTTCAACTAACTTATGTTATAACAAGATTATAAGCATATATAGCTGTAGATTTAGGATCGTTTAATTATCTCATAATTTTACTTTTTCTAGTTCAGAATCTGGCAAACAAATCTATCAAACAAACAAGCACAGTGGCCATATGGAAACTTCTAAGCAACAATCTTAACATTTATTCCATTGGCTAACCCATCATGTCATAATCATAGAACTTAGTCACTCAGCTAGACAAACAAAAAAAAAAAATTACATAAATAGATTAAATAAAGACCCCTACCAACCAACAAACACAGTGGCCCATCTAGTCCTATCTTAACAACTGTTTCATTGGCTAACACATCATGTCATTGTCATAGAACTTAGTCACTCGGCTATGATGCAGCACCTAACACCCAATTTTTTTTTTCTTTTTCTAGGCTACAGGTCTTATCATCAATTTCCCTGTTCTATCAAATCATGGATATTAGTTGTTATTGTTGTTGTTGCTTTTTGCATGGTCAGACATTGAACATTGGATATGAACAACAGTAATGCTTTATGACTTTTATCCGACTGTCAATCTGATTCACCTGTTTGTATCTTGTCAGTTGATTGCAATTTGCTGCATGTACTTTGATGTGCTATTATTTCAGTGCCATACTGAGATCATTTTGACAATTTGTTGATGTTAACATTCAGTTATATCAAGGATTGTTGATTTATAGAGAAACCATACGACGGATGTGTTGTGAGTATAAAACCATATATGCACATGAACAAATCATTGATTTATTATGAAAATGTAGATGTATAGTGTAATTTAAAAAAAAAAAAAAAAAAAGAAGTAAAATTACATTGAATTTTATTGTTTACATGATCAAGATGTTCATTCCATCGGTTCCAAATTATTTCCACATATCTTGCAGAGTTTGAATTATGAATTAGTGACAGCCCAAATTGATTGTAGTTTTCTTATGCATAAAGAGCGCTTTGAAGTATTGTTGAAATATAATATATATGGAAATTGTTTATCTACAATTAGTAATTTGTTTTATAAAAGTTCAATTCAGATCAGCAGAAATAAAAAGGAGATCCTAGGCAGATACCTTTTTTATTTCTTTGATTGTATAAATCTTATAATATACATTAATTAAATCTTGAATCTTAGCTATCTCTATCGGGTATCATGTATTTGTACTAGAATAGTAAAAAGTCTTTTCACAAGAACAATTTCTGAACATACTAAAAATTTCCATTCTCTAGAAACTCTTCAGTCATTGAGTATATTCATAGCCTTTCTCCTTTTTCTACACATCACCTATAGATTAGATACTGAACCGTGTGCTCTTCGTGGCTATTTATCGCTTATGAAATTATTCAATCCATCAATTATTATACCCCACCCCAGAAATGGTAATTCCTAATGATAGAAAGTTTGAGTAAACAATTAATACATAAGATTGTCAAGCATTGAATTTATCTATATTATGGCTGACAAGAAGTTTCAGTCAAATATTTTTGTAAAAATGTGTTTTTCAATAAGAAATAAGGAAATCAGAAACGTTCGTGAGAGTAGAGTAAAAGATTTCTTGCACTCATACATTTAAAATCGTTCAGTTTTTCAAATTTGAAATATAGACGAAGACTTATATGAAAAATCTGTCTTTATCACGAATGCCCTAAATTGTCATCTGATCAATGCAAACTTCAGGATACTCCATAGGTAACATAATGAAATTAAATTGTTATAAGACAGTCAGTGGATACTTGTTTCTCTGTTGTGTAGAATATTATAGTTCTAAATTCCAGGACAAGGTACCTTATTTTGTATATTAATATTACTCTTTTTTGTTTTTGTTTTTTGTTTTTTGCTCATGAATATGATAAACCTGTGTAATATGTTGCCTTTCATATCTCGGTTCTTAATATGCTTTTAAAAGGTAAAGAATATAAGCTAAACGAGTGTCATAGTTAATGATATTGATATTAATAATGGTGACAATGTGGATGGCAACGATGATGGTGATTGTGGCAGTGATAATCCTTACTTGTGTAGTGTTGATCTGTGTACACAGGAGATTGAGGCACTTTAAAAATTTGACGTCGGTAAGAAATTATCATTGTATTACATAAGCTTACATAAGACATATATCTTCTTTTTTTTCTTTTTGTTTTAAACAGAAATAATGACAAATAGAACTGAAAATATATTGTCACAATGATTTACACAAACACTCACCATTACGCCACTATATTATTTTTAACGGACTTACTACCATTGGGAACTTTAACTCTTCCATTATTCCTTGCTTTTCAAAATGAGTCGATGATATTTTCCTCTTTTCTACCTCTATATTTCTAATATATTACTCTGAATTAATCCCATCAACATACTCACAAATGTGTTGACAATACTGGTTGTTTATGCCATAATGCTTTAACAAAATATAACTTACTCATTATAAACACAGACCTCCAAAACTGGACAGCGTCCAAGCTCTCTTAACCTGTCTGCAACAAATGCAGCCTTACAGGTAAGACTTATCTCATTGGTAGATGACTGATTTGACAGAAGTAAAAAAAAAAAAAGAGAAATAGCAAATACATTTCTGAGGGGGAACAAGTGAGCTATGGTGTATGAATTAGCGGAGGCCATGATATATTATAATGGAAATTAACACTAATTTATTTATTTATTCTTTTTGAGTGAACATTAATATTAAATTCTAATAATAGAAAGAAAGTCCTGTTTCTTAATCTAGTCATGTGCCGGGAAATAATTTGAAAGAGGATTTTTTTAAACACAATGGTATATTTTTAGGTAACCAAAACTCTCTAACAGGATTTACTGAAAGGGGAAATGCAGGACATCGAATTTCACACTTGTCACCAAAATGAAAAAAAAATTAAACTACTCATCTATGCATTAAATGCTTTTGCATCTAATAATTTCCTTTGGATTGTATTCCTTGGTTCTTTCACTCCTTTCCCACAACTCATGTTTTACAAACTATCTTTTCAATAAATACAAAATTGATGGAAACAGTTAAGAAGAATCACGTGACCAAATTATTGTATCAAATCAAAAATGAATTATTTTTTTTTACTGTTTTGAAAATATAAAATTATTATCACCCAACTTAGATTAATTGTGAAATCAAAATAATAGGTTTATTTTAGCGTTTCACTCAGCTGCAATATTTTTTATAAACTGTAATATTTGAATGGGTATTAAATGATAATTTAATAATACAAAGATGGATGGATAAAGATTAAAATTTATTGATAAGCATGATACAGAGTTGGTTGCTGCTTGCCGGCAGGATACAAAGATAACCAAAAACAGGAAGTGAAAGTAGAAGACTGGAAGTATTGAAAGTGAAAGTAAATTATAAAACAGGGGATGTAATTCATTAAATTAATTACTTGGAAACATTACATCACTCCCCTTTTTAATAAAGAAAATGTAGTTGATTAATTGCTATATTTACAACAACAAAATGTTTAAAGATAAAGCAGGGAAACTGAGTTGAATATAATATAGTAGCAATAATAAATTGATTCACAAATAAATTGCAAACATCTTGCAGTTATGTCTAGATCAGGAAAAGCAAAGCAAATTAATTGTCCCAGACTTGATGATGTCGTATACTCTGATATTGTTCCAATGATAGCATAGATCTTTCCTCCTCAGGGTGAAATAATAGTAAGAATAAGATGAGTTTAATGATAGTGGTACACTGCTAACTTGAGTATTTGAATAACTCATAACACACATATTAAATATGTATTAGTTTTTTATTAGAAAACCTTCCAGACCCGGGCACAAGGTTTTCACATTATGGTGTAGTAGGAACTGATGTCATGCCAAGATTTTAAGACTAAATCTTAAATATAGTTTTTAAATGCTTGTAGCTATCACTTTAATGAAAAAAACCTTCCAGACACGGGCACAAGGTTTTTTATTTAATTATTCTTATCCACCATATATATATATATATATGATTACTATTGGTTTCAACTTTTAACACTACGTATTGAGGATTTAATTAAGACAATTAATTATTTAGTACAAAATCGTCAAATTTTTTGGGACGACGAATGTTGCGACGTGGTCTTATCGGGGGACCATTTGTTACACAATTTTCGGGTGATGAATGTGCAGGTGGGGAATGCGGTAGGGTATTGGTATTTTGGGTAGTGTTGTCTGGCGAGTCTGGATCGGGATGATCTGGTTGTATTTCAGCAGTTGTTGGTGGTCATGCAATTGATTGACACCATCAATCATATCTCACCAAACCAGAGTGCTCTCGTACAAGAGTTTTCAGACTTATTTACCGGTCTAGGCTGCTTGCAAAACACTCAAGTCAAACTACACATAGACCAAAACATTCAAGCATATAAAACAGGGGATGTAATTCATTAAATTAATTACTTGGAAACATTACATAAACATGCCAATTTGTTTATAAATATATAATTTTAAATGTAATCATATGAACATGCTGTTTACTGGAATGCCCACCGACATTAAATATATAATATTGTAGATCACGATAGTCATTTATCTTGTTCAAGAAAAGGATAAAGGATAAAACTGATAGTGGTGATGTTGCAGAATTACCAACTCCCATTTTACCCTGGATATTCCTGGAGTTTTTTTAGAATCTTACATAAGAAAATCTTGACTAGATTTCGAAAATCATGGTTTCCCTTCATTTTTTTTTTCTTGATAGTCTAGAGATGTTTACACATGTAAAATGAAAGTCTAAATATGTTGTTTATGGAATAGGTCTGTTGGACTTAAGTATATTTTATGCTTTTGGCTTCAGAGAAAAAAAAATCATGATTTTGAAAAAGCCTTATCCAGTTTTACTGGCATTGTGAGTTGGCAGCTCTGATATTGTATGACTTAGTATTAGGCAAGTGGTGTGTATGTCAAAAGATAACCTAACAACCTAAAATACATATTATGTACTCTTGTAAATGTTTTCTCTCTTTTCTCTTTCTCTCCATTATATTTATCAATATTTATCGTCCAATACTCTAAAAACACAAATTCACAATAATCCAACAGCCCATGTATACATAATATTCCTCTCTTAGCTCTCTTTATGCTCATGTGTGTTTGTTTTGTTTTTTTTTTTGTAGTAGAAAAAGAAGGCCTTGTTCAGTTAAGTATATTTTTTTAAAAACCAAAAACTTACTTCTATTCTTCAAATATCAGAAAGCGTTGAAAGAAAAGGAAGAGCACATAGAACAACTATTGAGGGAAAGGGACCTTGAACGTTCTGAAGTGGCAAGAGCATCAGCACATGTTGATGAGGTAAATATTGATTTTTAAAATGAAGTTGTCATTATCTTGATCAAATTTTCTATATATTTATCTTCTTTTTTGTTTTTTGTTTGAATATTTATACTTTTTTTATCACATCCATCTTATTGGTCCACATCAACATGTATGTTTCAAGTGACAAATTAGGGAGCAGGCAAACGCCTCTACTTGTTACATTTTCAAGATTTTATTACTTGTGGACAAGATGTGCCAAATATTTCTCTGCCATCTTCTGCCATCTGTCTGGATTTTAAGTGATGTATTAATAGTTTTTATTGGCTGAAGAAGGTTTTTGAGCCCGAAATGTTCTGTGTTTGATATTTTGTTCTTTTTTTAAAGCTGTCATATTCATATTTGTTCCGAGTCCACAGCTCATCAGATTTGTTTCATTTTTACTTATTGGAACTTTTTTTTCACAAATGTTTTCAGGCTGAAGGGCAACTTAGTACATTGAAATCAGAACGAGAGCGCTTAAAACTGGAGTCAGAGGATGACAAGAATAAACTGAAACAAATTATCTCAGACTTGGAAAATGAAAAACAAGAACTTTCTGCAATCCTTGAAGAAGAAAAGAGGTACGTTCTATGACTTGTTAATTTCCAAGCTGAATCGTTGCCTATTTGTACATTTTTATCTAGGGAATCTTTAAGAAGTTTTGTTGGGACTTCTAGGAGCCTCTGCATTATTATAAATATTATTATTATTATTATTATTATTATTATTATTATTATTATTATTATTATTATTATTATTATTATTATTATTTGGTTGTTTTGTTGGGGGTTTTTTTGTCTTTTTTTAAAAAAATGAATATTATATGGGGAGGTATAAAATCATTTATTATTCATTTTTTAAAACAAGATGAAGAAAACATTTATTTTATGTACAATTGAATGGTTTTGATATACTGAGCTATAAAAACCGTGCTGTTATAAACGTGTCATTCTTAAAAATTTGTGGTGCAAAAATGATGAGGAATCAAGCAATATTGTCAGTTTTCTTATAATTTATTTTTATTTCCCGTAACATAAAGTTAATGGACTCTTTTTCTTGATTTCTTGTTTTTTAATTAATTTTTTTTCAAAATTAATTTATCTGTTCATCTGACACCGGACAGTATCTTTTGTTTAAAATTCACCTCCGTCTTTTAAAGTTCCATCCTTAGGATTTACACACCCACATCAGAGTGTATATTACCTGATTATGATATTCATAGCCATCCTCCAGAATTCAAGAAATAAAAGTCAAACTTTTAGCCAATAAAATTAAGCCTCCATAGCCTCCATTTTCTGGCTAATTCTTGCAATCTGATAAACATTTAGATATTCTTCACCCATGGTTACCAGTATTTTTACATTTTTTGCGATAATTTACGGTTTTGTTCCATTAAATCTTTTTCTTTTAACATTTGACATATTATTTTTGAATTACGTCGTCGCTGCTGCTTTCATTTTGACACCTGCCAGACACTGCTCAAAACTGTATGAATAATTGCTAACTGCAATAACCACACTTTTTGCAAACCATGATGATGAGTCATTTGTCACACATTTTTGTTTGGAATAACCACTGTCCACTGTGGAATGACTGTTGTCCCTTGGGGTGTGACTGTCATCCACTGAGGTATGCGGTGTAGATTGGCAATCACATTTTAGAAAAGATACATGCTGACAATTCTAGAGATTATTACTGTTGGTTAAAAAACTGTGGCATGAATAAAAATGAATATATAATTGATTATTTATTCATTTTATTTTCAGGAAAAATGAAGATCTACAGTTTCAACTGGAAGAGGAAGCATTAAAAGATGAAGACGTGAGTTTAGATCTTATATTATTATCATATATAATTCCCTTAATTTGTCCGTGATGGAATTTGTCAAAGGAAGGACAGAAATAATTCATGAGGTGCTTCATGTAGTAATGCTATGCCTCACCTTTTTATTTCAATCGACATTTTACATTTCTCTTCAACTGAATGATTTTTCATATGTTCAGTGAATCATTAATCACTTTTTCGTGTTACAAATTTTAAAAAATATGTCGTCTGAGATACTTATGCAATTTGTTAGCTTTGAATTTTTTTTAACTTTTAAGAGGTTTTTTTTTCTTGTTAAAAAGTTTGTAGCCGAATGGAAATGAAAGTTTAATGTTTTTTTTGTATGTTTTGTTGTTGTTTTGTTTTGTTTTTTTCTTTTGTTTTTTTTTTTTTTGTTTTTTTGTTTTTTTTTTGGGGGGGGGGGGGGTTGGTAAAGTGTAAATTCAAGATACAATTGACACAAGCACTTGTGTTTTTCATGACTGTAAAAAGTTTTAAGGGTTCTATCTTATACAAGGTGTCTATAAAATGAAACTGCCATTTTAAGATAACCTGATCTTTTAACTAAATGAAACTTGTCTGAAAAATTGTTTCGATATGGATATTTTGTTTTCATTATATTTTTATTGAATCAATAGGTCTACAAACGTGAAAAGCTAGTTTCTAATTCCTCGTCTTCTTTCAGAATTTTTCTTGTAATATTTTATAGCAAGTTGATTTGGTCTTCGAATATAGGGTGCCATGGTTGAAAATATATATGATGTTGTTCTTACAAATAAAAGGCAATAGGGGTTACAAATGGATTGTATGACTCTTTCTCATTCAGGGAAATGCAAGTGATGTAGGAAACTTATTTGTTTAATATCATGTGTCGTTTGTGAACTTGATTTTGGTATAAGCAATATAATTAAGATTATCAAGTATTAGTCATTAAGATTGGATGAACTAAAGTTTAGCTATTGTCAATAGTTGTATTAGAGAATTAATTTTAATGATTAAATTCCATAGTATGGTAATGGCCACTTTGAGTTTTGAGTTTAAAGCACTCTCCATTGAGTTAAGTCAGAACTGTGCTCTGATGACAGCCCCCAATTAATTACTAATATAATTTACCTGAGTTTAAAGGAAAATGTCATATTTTCGATCATAGAAATTATTTTATAAAATCATTTTGATAATCATATTACGCAGTAACGAAAATATCGCCTGAGCAGTAACTTAGTTCAAGTGATGACCCGAGGTTGACCCGGGGTCACGCCTGCCAAATTACTGGGAATCCCCTAGTGAGTTCAGTTACGGTGATATCGGGTGATATCAGTCGATTTATGTTCACTTTCATCTCTTTGTTATCGCTTCACAATGAGCTCAAACACAAATTTCTTCACTCTGTAATATTTATCAAGATTTCCTGTTTCCATCCATATGTATTTTATGCCAGTGCTGTATATAATGATCGTGATATTTCAATCCTAAATAGACCGTTTTTCTGTAATTTAAAATGCATTCATTTTTCCAATAAAAAATTAAATTCTTCAAACAGAGCAATAGAATAACTTTTATTCTTCCACAAATAGAATCTATTATAATTGAACTATAAGTTGCTAAAATTCCATCTGTGCGTCAACAAAATTGGATTTATTATGATTTTTTAAATTTCATTTAGTCATGGAGCACACTCAAAAAATTCATGATAAACATTTGAATGAACTGTGTAGGCTTTGTAGAAAAGTCAAGAAACACAGAAGAAAAGAAAACGAATCTCAAAACATAATTGTTTCAGGATTTAATACCAGATATTAATCTTTAAAACCAGGTATTAATCTCATCTTCAATGTGGACATTGATAATGACAATGCTAAAGAGCCCTCAAAACTATACGCTACAAGTGTCATGACAGACTATGTAATGTAGAGTTTTTTTAATTTGCGCAATTTTCACTAGAGGTGCTCAAAACGCTTTAAATAGGGTCACTGACCAACAGCAATGCGTAACATGTAGAACTGAACATGACGCCTGCTAGGCGATATTACATTTTTTTCCCGACAGAGACAACGCGATTAAAAACAAATATGAGGGAAAGCATTGACAACAGCAAATAGTCCATAGTCATCACATCTGGTCGAAATAATTTCAAAATAAATCAGTGATTGCAATGTTTGCTCAACCTTCTTGAAAAACGCAAAAAGAATAAAGAACAGCAACAGGTTGACATTAGAATAGCAGCCCCGTTATGAAAAATGATGGAAACAGCACAAAATATGTCACGTGTAAATCACGAGGCTATGGAGGCAGCAGAGTGACTTTTACAGTTATAAACCAATGTCTTTTGTCCTTCATTCATGAAATGAAAATCTCTCTCTCTCTCTCTCTCTCTCTCTCTCTCTCTCTCTCTCTCTCTCTCTCTCTCTCTCTCTCTCTCTCTCTTTCTTTCTCTCTTTCTCTCTCTCTCTCTCTTTCTCTCTCTCTCTCTCTCATATCTATCAATCCATTCATTCATCCACCATTGCAACATCTATTTATCGATCCATCCATATATTCATCCATACACTCATCTGTCCTCTTCATCAGACGATCAGTCCATCCCTCGGGTCGGACCATCCCCCCCACTCTCTCTCTCTCTCTCTCTCTCTCTCTCTCTCTCTCTCTCTCTCTCTCTCTCTCTCTCTCTCTCTCTCTCTCTCTCTCTCTCTCTCTCTCTCTCTCTCTCTCTCCTCTCTATCTATCTATCTATCTATCTATCTATCCATCCCTGTCTCTCTCTATCTATCTATCCCTTTCTCTCTCTCTCTGTCTCCCACACACACACACACAAACATTTATATTTATATGCATTTCTTTATGACACGGTTACTATTTATCCTTTGTCCCTTCGTTAAGTCGTGTTTATATCACGAATAGTTAAAATAATCACCCTTAATTAATCATATATTGATCATTGTATCATAATAATTTCAAACTATACAAGGTTTCTTTTTTTACCCACAAAGTACTGAAACAATATTTTAATCTGGGAAGTAAACTTCAAATATATACAACTGAATTGTGAAACGACTCGGACTTTATTCTTGTGTTCTTTATTGACCACGTTTTTAACCAGTGGTACTAAAAGCCGGTATAAATGTGTTCATATAATATGAAGCTAACTATACAAGGTTTCTTTTTTTACCCACAAAGTACTGAAACAATATTTTAATCTGGGAAGTAAACTTCAAATATATACAACTGAATTGTGAAACGACTCGGACTTTATTCTTGTGTTCTTTATTGACCACGTTTTTAACCAGTGGTACTAAAAGCCGGTATAAATGTGTTCATATAATATGAAGCTAACTATACAAGGTTTCTTTTTTTTACCCACAAAGTACTGAAACAATATTTTAATCTGGGAAGTAAACTTCAAATATATACAACTGAAATGTGAAACGACTCGGACTTTATTCTAGTGTTCTTTATTGACCACGTTTGTAACCAGTGGGACTAAAAGCCGGTATAAATGTGTTCATATAATATGAAGCTAAACTCATGTGAGCACCTGTTGAATATAACTTATGTGATGAAGACATCTTGACCGGAATCCACATGCCTCTGAACCAGCAATGATCAAAGCGTAACAAATCGGACAGCTTCACCGAGATGTTATCGCATATCCTCAAAGAACTAAGAGCGATGCACAAATTGTGAGGGAATGAATGAAAGGTTACTTTATTCCTCCATCAGTTAGAGCAAGTTTTGAGAGTTTCTATCATCTCGTTTGCTTATAATAATGCAATCAATAAATTAAATTTAACAAACTATAATTGAAATTGTGCTGATATCTAAATGCAAAATCTCTCAAAGACAATAATTCTAATGATAGAGTGTTTGGTACCAAAATACAGATCAAAGTTTTCTCCATGTGTTGCTAATTTGTTTAAATTGGTAAAATCGACCGTGGTTGTGCAAAAGCAATTGTAATTTAACCAGATATCAGTAACAAATCTGTTAAGTATCACGGGAGATAACCCGTTGCACTGGTCGGGAATTTGATGGAGTGAATGACCTCTTGACCGCAGCACAGGTAGAGAACTAAAAGCTCGCCTATTCAACACTGTGATTAGTATTAGTCACAAATTATATTTTCATGATGCTCTTTTTTTCTCACAATTAAGTAAAAGTCAGGTATTCTTTTTAAAAATGGCAGTTTCAAGATAATCATAATATCTTTTTCTCATCCTTGATTTAGTCAAAGCCTGCAGTTGATGAATTCCAGTTCAAGGAAATAGAAAGGCAAGCTAAAAAAGAGAAGGACAGAGCTGACAAGCTAGACAAAGAGATTCAGGAGTTGAAATCAAAGTTGGACGAGAGACAAGAGGCTGCCAGCAAAGCAGAAGAAGCCCAGGTCTCTTTCCTTGACCAGATTGAAGAACTTACATATAAGCTGACCCAAGCTGAAGCAAAAGTCAAAAATTTTGAAGCCTCCCGAGTTGAAGATGGAGCAAAGGTAAAGATTTCATTCTCGCCATTGATGGAGCTCACATATGAACCATGCTGCTATCTTTTTCTTTTATTTACTTTTGATCTCTTTTCTTGATTTATTCATGCTGTGTTTAGAGAGGAGACTATAGATGAATGTTTTACTCAATTATTCTATTATCTTTTGTTGATATGTAATGTAGATAGTTATCATAATCTTTAAAACTTTAGATGTTATTATAATCTTTAAAAGATTATATGTGGCCCAACGTCTCGAAACAGTATTCAGTTGGGTTCATTTAGATGCTAAACATTGAATTTGTAGTCAAAAATATAAAACCTGGGTTGAGCTTTCATTATATATTTTATTTAGTAAAATAGATCGACATAGTTTCTATTAAGTAACCAAATACTGAAAATTATCATTTTTAGTCATTTTAACTATAAAATCTCCTTTTGGCACTGATTCCACCCGACATGATACCTTTTCCAGTCTGTGGGTCACATGTAATGGGGTAGAAGCATTGACATGATATATAATGATATCATATACACAATCACGCTGTAACACTTGATACTTTTTTTTCAGACAAGTCAAGTATGCATAGAGCTGGAGGAGAAGGCAATGAAGCTTAGGGAAGCAGAGGAAAACATTGCCAAGCAGAAGAAGGAAATGGCATCTTTATCACAACAGTTGATAGATGTGGTAAGTATTACTTGCTTAAAGTCTCTGACCATATTTTACTGGCTTTTGTTATCTTTATATCAAAAGTCAATGCTTATTGTTTCTCTAAAAATTGTCAACTGTTGTAAAGCTCAAAGTGTTTCAATGTGATTAAGAACATTAAAATCTTATTTGATGAGCAAGAGATGAAGAAACTTCTTCTTCAGTTAACCTCGTTTTAATTTTCACAAATGAGCCAGGCAGTTTTTTAGACAAGAATGTTATCCCTCATTATGAAAATGATTTTGACAAAGTTATTTAGACGCCATTTTTATGATACGTTACACATCGCTTTAATTAAATGTCATTTATTTTAAAAGATTACAATCTTCAATGTAAAAGTATAGAATAAAAATGAATATAACAGCTTAGAAAATGAACAAATTATCAAATACCGAATGTTTTGGGCTCAAAACCATTTTTCCACCAATAACAAAAGCAAATTCTGTCTGGATTTTAAGTGATATATTAATGTGTTGTTTCTTTTGTTTATGTTATTGGTTGAAGTAGGGTTTCAAACCCAAATCATTCAGTGTTTGGTATTTTGTTCGTTTTCAAAAATATTATATTCATTTTGTTCATTACTTGTTACAGCTCACAGTTTCCAGAAGCTTAGTATCACTTAAACGTTCAACATAAAACACTGACAGAGTGTGCTTAATTATACTTTGGCTTGGGCTGTTTTTGTTTTAAAAAGTGATATAAAATGAATATGAGTTTTAAAAATAATTTTTGGGGATAGCCTACTTGACCTTCAAACTGTCCATGACCTTAAGATCGCCCAATTATCTTGTCGAAGAGTCCAGATATAATGCTGTCTTTCATCTTCATGGTATCATTTACTTTGGTTTATTTTGGCCCTTAATGGTATTTGGGACTCTTACATTTATTCAATGTTTTTGGATTTGTTTGATTTTTTGGATGTATTTAGTTGTTTCAAATGTTGTCATTAAATGTTTCATTTATTCATTCATTCCTTTTAACTTTTTTTGTTGAAGTAAAGTGACTGTTTGTAATGACATTCAAAATCACACCCATCCCATCATTTCAATGATTTCTGTATCCTGTCAGGGAACAGATAAATTTGTAAATTGATGACAAATAAAATCTGTCTCCACTAGAATATAGTAAAATGTAGATGGACTCCTCTACAAATGTTATTTTCATGAACAGGACTTTTTTTGTATGTCTTATATTATAATAATCACTTAAATGTTTGCCCTCTTTCTCATCAAAAAAATAGTTGTCAATTTCTATGGGGGGAGGGGGGGGGTGGTTTCGGTTTGTTTATTATTTTGTTTGACGGTTTGATTGAAAATTAATAAATAATTTTATTTTTTTTATATATATTATATTTGAACACCAAATGCCTGCCAAAACCTCACTAAATGTTTGATATCTTGTATAAGTTGGATCTGCCTACTACTGTGAAAATTTGGTAGAACTTCATGCTTTTGGATATAATGCTGATCTACATATGAATCTGTAATTCAATAAATTCTTTTTAAATGGAAAGTTCAATACTAAAATACTACATAAAACATTTAGAAGTGTCATTCAATTGTGCTGAAGACAAATCATTAGACTTCATAGAGCTCTTTATTGTAAGTAACAAGTTGAACTTACTATCATTGCAAAAAAAGTACAGACACGGTTTTTAGAATAAAAACTTTAGCACGAAATTCACTGCACATGCTCAAATCACTTGGCAGTGGATTCCTAGCCAAACAACACTTAACATACAGGACAAGATGTGACAAAGGGCGATATTACATTTTATTTCTTTTGTTGCTAGGTACTCATTTTGTACCTGAGTGCAATGAGAGAATGTTAATAAAGGGCCTTTTCCAAGGACTTAACTGTGCACCATTCAGAGTGGGGCTGGAACCCTGGACCTTCTGGTCCAGCAGCGAGTGTCATAACACTAGACCTAAAAGCTTTAAGCTTTAAATGGGTAAAATATTAATCCTTAAGGGGAATTCTTTTTCTTTTTTTCGGTATAGTACTAGTTTGGTAATTGAGAGTTTTGTACCAACAACATAAGAAAATAATAACACTATATTTAGGTATTTTTGGCTTACTTATATATATTAGGTTCTGCCAAAAGGTTGTTTTTATGACGTTAGCCACAGAAATACTCCAATCTAAGTTATTTGGAAAAAGCTCACTTTCATCAGTATTTCTTTTTTTTTTGGAGAAATTATTTCTTCTATTCTATTGGAGCTAGATCACCAGTTTTTTGGTATATTTTACATTATGTAATTGGAAGACACTTGTAAAAATGAATTTTTTCCTTGGTTTTTAAAAGTAAATTATTATTGGAAGTACAGTAAATCACTTTAAACCGAAAGAAGCTAAACCGAAAAATACGATGAACCCCAAAGAATTAAAAAAATTGTATGAGTTTCTTCATTAGCTTTGTACTAATTCTTTCGAATAACCGAAATACTTCTAAGCAGGACTTTCTTTAAACCGAAACAACTTGAGAGCACCTTCTCTTTTTCTCTCTCTTTTTTTCTTAAAAAATTCGGGAAGGTGGCCACACGTAATAATGCAGGGCGATATAAACAAAGAGCGTGAGTATAAGATGAGGGGGTGGGGTGAGGGGTAGGCAAACACTTCAATCACTATTTTTGGCTTACCACCACCCAGCGACCACAAGTCCTAGCCAACACCACAATCGCACAGACTGGAAAAGGAAGACAACGGGTGACTGGCAGGCGAAAAGGGAGGAAAGAGGGGGATTTCATTTCCACTTTGTTTAAATGTGTGTGTGAGTGGGGTGAAAAAAAAAAGGGGGGGGGGTCTATGTAATTAGGCCTTTGAACCTAATGGCTTTTTAACAAAAGAGGGGTGTGTAGTAGACAGCTTAGCATTGACACATCTTTTCATTCCCATTTCACTTCACCTCTGAGACGCTTTGCATCATTCATTGTCAATTATCACACAAGAACATTCGATCTTATTTTAGCTTTACATTTTACTAAAAGATGTTTAAAAGAAAGCACTGCGCTTACATGTTGGAGTTTGAAATCAAAATGCTGTGTGAAGACGATGAAAAAAAGTTGAGCAAGACGGAGGGAGATAAGTTAAAAAACACGACATCCCGAACTCAACTCTTTGAACAATTTTGAATGGAAAAACAAAACCCCCAAAAATATTTTTAAAACGCACCAAAATAAAAATAAACAAAAAACAAAAACAAACCAAAAAAAAAAATAATAATAATGGTTACCAAGACGCCATTTATTCAACAACTTTATTTAAGTGGAAACAACCCATGATACGATTAAATGAGCAAATTCCATAAATTGCTACACCTTTGAAAAACATCGCTTAACGGGAACTTGCTTTAAACCAAAATGTCTAAACCGAAATGGTTTAGAAGGTCCCCAAAATTTCAGTTTAAAGTAATTCTTCTGTATTCTTCTTTCAAACATCACAAAAAAAGACTTTTTGACATAGCCTCTTGTATTATTTTTTGGTTTTGTGTTTTTGGTGTTATCAGCATTAACTGCATTTTAAAATTTTACCTTATAACTAATGATTTTTAAAATGGAAAGTAGGCAGGTCTGAATATCATGTTATGCATCTTGCATATTTTCATATATAATACTTATGTGATCCATCTACTCGTATAACCATATGTCATAATTCTTCTTCCATCGTGTTGTAGTCTTTCTTTGTTGAATTCTCTTGGATGGAGAGCTACTCCAGCAATGTTTCATCATTTTCAGAATTTGAATGTGTGACAAATTTAGCCCTTTTGTTTATCAATCATTTTCTTAATTTTTTTTGTTGTTTTTTGTTTGTTTTTTTTTTGTTTTCGGAAACATTCTATTCTTTTCTTGTTTTCTTTTTTCTCTTTCCTTTCTTTCTTTCTTTTTTTTTTTTTTTTTTTTGTTGCTCTACCAGCTGACCAGGGGGAAAAACGAGCTCCTAAAAAAACTTGAAAAACTTTTTTTTCAATGCACCAATTGGCAATAAAATTGAGCACAGCATAGATTGTCCATCCATATTATTTGCTGCTCAATCCAAAAATGAATCATCAGTTTTCTCCAGAACACCGTGCTCTTGCAGTAAAAACATATTAAGAGACAAAATCACCCAAATTGACACATTCATTGTTTGCAAAACATCAAAGAATAAACATTTGAAACAACCATCTACTGCCCAGCATAACAACTATAAAGAGATGGTTTGCAGTATTTGAGAAGTTTGGCTCAGTGGAAATTCACAATGCTAAATCAAAGACACACAAAACACACAGCGGTCAGGGTTTAAAACAATCTACACCGGAGAACTTTGAAATGGTGAGCAAGTCTGTTGCAGCTTCTCCAAAGAAATCCATATGTCTCTGAAGTCCTGAAGTCAGTATTCCAAGGGAATCAATTGGACTTATAATGAAAAATGATTTAAAACTGACACCATATTGTATCCAGCGACACCATCGGCTCACTAATGCCAACATTGCTGCGAGAGTAGACATGGTTTGTCGAACAGATGAGTCATGGTGAATCATTCATTCAATGGCTCTGGATTTCTGATGAGTCTCATTTCTACACAAACGATCAACTCAGAATGATATTTAGGAGATCTGTCAAGGTTTTGGAGGGGTCTTGGTCAGCTTGTTGACTCTCTTGAAAGACAAGAACAATATTTTCAACAAGATGGTGCTGCTCCTTGAGTGTCAAAATCTGTAATGCAATGGCTTAGCAACCATTTTGCCGACAGTCATCAATCATGGGACAGAAAGCAATTGTGCTGCAAACAGACTTACCTCAGTCCTCTGGATTTCCATTTATGGGGATTTCTAAAAAAAAAAGTGTGTGGTGAAAACTTTGAGAACATTCTTCAATTGAAACAAGCCATCACTATTGCGACCAGAGACATTGCATAAGAATAATGTGAGCGTATTATAACAAATTTCACAAATAGGATCAAAACATGTCTTGAGAGAAATGGGAAGCATCTGGAACATGTTCTATAATTTCTAGTTCTGTTATGGAATGTTGCTGAAATTTTTATACAAGTAATCTGATTAGATATGTAATAAATATATTGAACTTTGAAACTTGTAACTGTTTTACTTATGAATTTATTTGCATTTGTTAGGAGCCCGCTTTTTTTTCTGGTGACCTGGTATATAAGCTTTTAGCTCAGCTGTGAATATTGTATAGAAACTCCCTCTGACTACCACTTCCTCTCTCTCTCTCTCTCTCTCTCTCTCTCTCTCTCTCTCTCTCTCTCTCTCTCTCTCTCCTCTCTCTCTCTCTCTCTCTCTCCTCTTCTCTTCTCTTCTCTTCTCTTCTCTCTCTCTCTCTCTCTCTCTCTCTCTCTCTCTCTCTCTCTCTCTCTCTCTCTCTCTCTCTCTCAATTATTCATTTTGTGCATCTTGCTTTTTCTCTCCTTTCAATGTACACCTTGCTTTTTTCTGTCATCATAAGATGAAGAAATGACATTTACATGGTTATAGAAAGGAAAATCAAACAAACCAAGATAGTTATTTGAGGCACTTTCCTTATATGAGGCAAAGTAAGACCAAAAGCAATCTTAGCTGGGGTGTTGCATTGCAAAAGCGTTCACTTGCTGGTTGGCTGCTGTGTCACTCATTCATTTGCGGTCGACTGACCAGTGAACACTTGTGCAACACAAAATGTCAGCTAAGGTATCTTTTTGTCTTGTTTTGTCTCACTTTTGGAATATGTCTCGGATCTTATCTCATAACTCATTATCCCTAAGCTGTAGATATTGGAGACTCATTAAATTCGGTTCTTATTCCTCTAACTCTCATCTTCCCCATCTTGAATGGCACAGACTGCAGGATTAAATGCTTTGAAGAAAGTTCTCTCAGGCGTCACATGAGGGGGATAGTCCTCCATCTATCTCCCCCACCCCTCCCTCCTCTCTTTTGTCCCAACCATCCCCCAGCTCTCCTCCAACATTTTGTCCGTCGGGTGGTCGTGGCATTTTCAACTCCTAGTTGGCAATGAATGTTAACTGCATCCCAGACTGCTTGTGCATGGCACTAATATACATTTATATATACAGGTAAGGGATAGACCACAATAAAAGCTTCCTCTCTCCATTTCACCCTTATCATTTACATAAGATATTATCACCCATATCCTAACGATCTATGAAAATTCTATTCTTGATATTAAGAAGTTTATAAAAGGATTACTTGTCAAATATAAATCATTGTAGAATGATAAAAGCGTGAAATTTTATTTATTTGCTGCAGTACAAGAAATGGCAGCCAATGGTGTAACTACTCTAATATGCATGCTGATACATACTTTGGAATTCTTCCATAAACTTGATGGCTCTCTTTCACATGCAAAATTTGTCATGACTAACACATCATTCCCTCCAAATCTCAATATCATGGAAATACTCCGTAATTCATGCTAAGTTGTACCTCATTCAAAAACCTCAATGTTTTTTACTAGGTCTGTATCACTGAGTTTTTACATTGTAGCTCCTGTAACAAGGCTTAATGGTAATAGCAGCTTATAACAACTTTATTGCAGATAAAGCTAAGAAAAAAATCTGAATCTCAAAACAAAAATATTTTTTTTATTCCTCCGTATATTACTAAAGTTTGTAAACAAAAGAAAATATGATTAGTCTTAATAGATGTGAATGTTGATATCCTACCTCTGATAACATAGTAGTATTTCATTCACAAGACATCTGAGATATGATTGTCTCTGTCATATCATTAGCCCTTTTCGTCAATCTCTTCTTCTGGTCTACTGCTGAAACACTGACTTATCGGCAAAACATCCCCCACCACTATCCAATTATTCCTTTGGGGTCGTTTTGAATACTTTCATTCAATTATTTTGTGTCACCTTTGGTTTTCATGGATAAGACAAATGCCACAATAACTAATTTTATTTGAAAAAAAAAAAAAAATCCATGAGAAACGAGTATAATTTATAAAGTAAAAAAAAGTCTGTGAGAAAAAATATTTTAGAATCCTATTTCAAATAATGTCAATCAATCATCTGAACATGAAGCTCTTTTTTTCCTTAAAACATAGACCGGCTTATCGTCATGAAGTCATAGACTCGTACCTTGATTCAAACTTTGACACTCATGAGTTGGAATAGATCAAATGGTTGCTATCAGTTTTATTTTACCAATTGCACAATATCTTTGCACTATTGAACTATAACTGTCACAGATTGCTATTTGACTCATGCCATAATACATTAGAAGAATTCACCTTTTTTTAAAATAAAAGTGCTGCACACAGTTATTTATAAATACGTTGTTTTTTTAAATACCCATTTTGAAAACAGTTTTGTGAAAAGTTTGTTAGGGAATGGTGTTTAAGAACAATCAGTCTGTAATTTTGCCTTTCAAATAAATCAAAGAATATCTTGATCTTACTCCTTTTTAAAAATCTGTTTTTTCTTTCATCTGTCTTCACTTTATATAAAAGAAATGATCAAATCTTATCTTATTCCTTACTTTACCTGATTATTTTTTATGGAGTAGAGGGAGTTTGTGGTCTACCCTTTCTCTAATTGTAAATATATTGTGTTATACGTTGAAAGATACACTGAATAAAAGTTTATTTCAGTTTTATTTATGTATAGAACCTAAGTCTGTACCTTCTCTTTTTCTCTTGTTTCTTCTTCCATCCAGATTTTGTCCTAACAATAGATTGTCTCAATATGCTATTTCCTTTTTTTAGGCTCATTATTATCGTGTATTTTTTATCTGTGATTTATGAATTAAAATGTTAAAATTTAACAGGTCTCTTACTTTAATAATCATAATGGCTTTGACATGAGTCACAGAATGTTTTTCAAGTGTTTATAAATGTGTGTGTTGGTGTTTGTGTGAACATGTGTTTAGTATGTACGCCTGCACATGTGTGCATGTGTCCAATCAAAATATTTCTTTGTATGTTTTGAAATAATGCAAATTTTCTTTTGCATATTTTTTAGATGGGAGATTTGAGGGGGAATTAGCCTTGAGTACATACATAGATACATACATACATACATACATACACACCAAATGGAAATTATTCTTTGAATTTACATTATTCAAATTCGAGTTAAGTTATAAAGTAAAGTATAAAGACCTTTCATTCAATCCATCCATGTAACTACATTCACATGAGGCAGCTACAGAAATGAGGTTATGAAGCTGAAGTTGGAACTTGATTTAATAAATGAACTTAATGATAAGTTTTATATTGACTAAAGAAATGAAATTAAAATTTCTTCTTATTTTTCCCTCCTGAGGATGGGTATCAAGTTTATCAACGATTTATATTATTAATTACTTCTATATTAAAATAAACCATTTTATCCAGATCATGAAATATAAGCATCATTCCATAGACAGCTCTGAAATCTCAATAACTAATTTTGTTCAAGGGCAAAAGATTGATCAATAAAGATGGTTATGTGGTCTTGTGGTATGACACTCGCTTTCGGATCAGAAGGTCCTGGGTTCGAGCCTCACTTGACGTATAGTTGAGTCCTTGGAAAAGGCTCTTTACTCACATTCTCTCACCGAACTCAGGTGTAAAATGAATACCTGGCCGTCAACAGCATTGTCTCTGTCCAAAAAAAAATTGTAATATTGCCTAACAGATGCCATGTCTCGTTCTACATGTTACGTGTTGCTGTTAGTCAGGGACCCTTTGTAAAGCACCTTGAGCATGTTTAGTGGATATTGTGCTTTATAAAAGCTCAAGGTTTTTTATGTCATAGCAATAGAGCAATATCGACATTGATTAATTATCCATCTGTACACTCGGTATATTTACCAGTCACCATAGTACAGTTATTCCAGTTTTGTTTTTAACATGTTTGTGGTGGTTTTATTCAAACTTTGTTTGACTTGCTATCTATTTCTTTTAACATTTGTGTTGACACGCTTGCAAGCAACATATTATTCAATACTCAAATTCTTTTCATTTCTTTTTTTTTTCCCTTGGTGTCAGTGAGCTATTCGGCCTTTTTCTCTTTTTCTATTTTATGTTTTTGCTTGAGTTGTCAAAGCTTTAAATTGGAAATTTGCTTCAGGACCAAGATAACCATCTTTATCAAAATGGTTTTATGCCAGGTTGATTCTGATACTAACAAATTAATTTGTTGTCAAAAATATGAGACGAGTTAAGGTGATAATAAGCTGCTAGAAGCTGTGGACTGTAAAAAGTAAGAAACAAGAATGAATATGACAGCTTCAAAAAAGAACAAAGTACCAAACACGGAATGTTTAGGGCTCAAAACCCTTCATCAGCCATCAACAAAAAACAAACCATAAATACATTACTTAAAAATCCAGGTAGACATCAGAGAGAAAATAATCTTGAGTTAAGTGTTTGTTTTATTGAGGAAATTGAATAGAATTTCTCCAAGGAACAAAAACTGACAAAAAAACTTGACAATTTACCTGAAATCACTTGTTGGCATCTGAGTCATCATATTATCGTTTAGAGATGATGTGTCACAAATATCACACATTCATCTGTGCTGCAGCTTCTAAGTTTTGTCTGGTCCATTTATTATTTTTTTATTTATACTTTTTTAGTCATGTATTATTTATCAACCAGCGTCTGTGGTGATTATGATATGTCATATTTGATATTTCAGAGAGAAGAGCTTTCAACTACCAATGAAAAGAGGTCCAAGCTGGATGAACACATTCAAGGTAAA
>NC_088362.1:33566637-33573781 GCF_034508935.2 Berghia stephanieae
GCATTTGTTTATTTTTTTCCTTTTAGGGGATCTGGTGCTTATGTCTAGATGAGACTTTTAGGTGATGTCAAACGAAGTATATTGATAGTGCTCTTGGAATCTTCATCTGTTCCTTGCTTGAAACATTCCACTTTGTCTTACTTTTTTACGGGTGCTTTTAATTATAAATCTAGGATTTTTTTAGTATCCTTTTTTTCTTCCTTTTCACTAGCACTGAAATGACTGTTTATTCAAATGAAACAAGATTTTAATTTACATTCCATCTTCAATCGTTTTGTTTCAGCTACTGAAAGAAAATGCAAAAATAAAACAAGAGAAAGAAGCATCAGAAGAAGAGTGAGTGGATTTAATTCCTCCACATTAGATTTGATTCTCATCAGTCATTTGGCAATGTAATCAATGACTAATGATTTTTAGATTTTAAGATAATATGTGAATCTTTTTGGTCGGATTTATGTAACATTTCCATTAATTGGGATGAATGATTGTTGGAATTGTTCATGGCTCAACCTCTTTTTTTTTTAACCCATGGAGAAGAAAAAAATATAGATTCATATTACAAAGTTCCATTGAAAGTTTGTGATTGTTTTGCTTTAATAAAAAGCTAGAATGATGTGGCGAGTGGCAAAGCTTTTGCACTAATATCAGATTTTTTTGTGATTTAAATTTATTTTTAAAAATTTTTGACCCGTTTAAATTTTTTAGAATAGCATGAAAACTGCAGATTTTTAAAAGTTTATATTGAAAGGGAAGAAAAATGATTGAACTTTTGCCATAATAGATTTTATGACATTTAAGTAAAACCCCTTCTGAAAAGTGGAATATACTGTGCCTGTTTCCAAGGAATAGATTTTCTTAGAGAAAAAAAAAAGATAAACGCTGCATTGTATTGAAGATTGCTGATGCCTCTCATTTTACCACTATCTTTCCATTCCTCTTAACGTCTCAACCAAACATTTTCAACGCTTGTTTCTGGTAAGCTATCTCCATATTGTACCTCACTTAAAATCTTGATTATATATTACCTTGTTTATTATATGAGTCTCCGAGTTTGTGTTGCTATGCATTGCAAGATATGGTTGTTCTATGGGAATGCATTTATTTATTTTTTAATTTTAGTAGAAAGAAACTTTCGTGGTTAATGTGTGTAAATGTTCTTTAAATTTTCAATGGTGTTTGGTTGATTACATTATTCATGCTTAAAATAAGGCCTACCAGTCGACTGCCAAGACGAGGGGCATTTAAATCGATCAATATTTGAAGGACGAGTTTTCTGGTCAAATTTTAAATACAAGTTTTTCCAGAGTGTGCAGTTAACTGCTTAAAGGTCTCTGTGACTTGAAGTGAAACTTGATGTTTGTTTCTTCTTTAAATGTTTAGAATTTATTTTGTGTGCTTATTCACAAGACTCTTAGTTGCCACATCTGTGTGTCTGTTCATATTTTGGTTTGCCAGCTTTTTGTGCTTGCATATAGGCTAAAGGATAACAGGGATTTTGTATCAATGATCAACAGAATATGATAATTGACCGATAACATTTAAAGGCTAAAAGTAAAGAAAATTAATGCACTTTGCTTTTCACTCTCTAATTTATATCTTTATTTCTTTTCTTTTTTTCTTTCTTTCTTTGCTTCAACTTTTAAAAAAATACTTTTTAATGAAATATTGGTGAAAGGAATCAATCAATATATTTACTAGACTTCACTGAGATAAAATCAGACCTCAGAACTTTCATGCTTACAGATCTTTCTGAAGCTAAATTTGTCAATGCGACATCAACTAATAACAACTATTAATAGTCATATACATTAGAGGATGGTGTAGATTGTGCATTGCAAATAACACACCCATTGTTGTGTCTTTCATTAACTGTATTTCTATTTATAAACCAAATGCCGCTGCTTGAAGCTCGAAGAAATAGATAGCAATCATGAAATGAAATAGAAGCTCATTTTAATTAAAAAGGAAATTGATATGGATGTTTCAGGTTCCCCCTTTGTCAACAAAACACAATGAATAAGGCCTTTAAGACGAATGATTACTATTCATGTCTATTCATTTGACTTGTGATTGATCCTTGTGAAACACAATCTCTCTCTCTCTCTCTCTCTCTCTCTCTCTCTCTCTCTCTCTCTCTCTCTCTCTCTCTCTCCTCTCTCTCCTCCTCTCTTCTCCTCCTCTTCTCTTCTCTCTCTCTCTCTCTCTCTCTCTCCTCTCTCTCTCTCTCTCCTCTCTCTTCTCTCTCTCTCCTCTCTCTCTCTCTCTCTCCTCCTCTCTCTCTCTCCTCTCTCTCTCTCTCTCTCTCCTCTCTCTCTCTCTCTCTCTCTCTCTCTCCTCTCTCTCTCTCTCCTCTCCTCTCTCTTCTCTCCTCTTCCTCTCCTATTTGTGTTTGTTCTCCCCTATTGCTTTTTCCCCTATCTTTTCCAAATGCTCTGTCTTGTCTTGGAATGAGATTACTTGGTTTTGTCCTGACCCTGGCTGGGAGAGAAGCAGTCAGATTTAGATTTTTAAAAGGTAGATTAGGGAGATGATATTTTTTGCCTTGTAAATCATCTCTCTGTCATGCATTGTATTATTTTTGTTCAACATATGTATGATTTGTAAATATTTGAATGTGTTCCTCTTAGTGGGGACCCATGCTTGTGTTAGGATGAGAAGTGTGCTCTTGGAATCTACTTTTTCCCTAATTGAACTAATTCCCCTTTGCCTTCCCTTTTACTTAGGTGCTTTAATTGTAATTCTAGAACTTTTTACTTGCCCATTTTCTACCTTTTTACTGGTGCTAATATTACCTAAATGGGTTGCAAGCGCCGTAAAACCCTTAAAAACAAAAAAACATCTTGTCTCTCTCCACACACACACACACACACACACACACACACACAAACAGCATGTACACAAAGGATTCAAATGAGAGGAGTCCTTTTTTTTTTCATTGTTTCTTTCTGTTGTTGCTCTAACTTTCAGTCAAATGCTTTCAATGTTCAATAATTGTAATTTTATCCAAAATTCTTTGAAAAATGATTGCTGCCCTTCATGATAAATGGATTGTTTCAAAATTATTTTATAAATTCACATAGACTACTGATACAAGCATGTGTTGTCACATATCCACTAAGGTTGCAAAAATGGATTTCGGATTTATTTTCCTATTTTTTATTTTGGTAGAATGACAGAATGATAGCAAAGATATGTCTTAAGAGCAGTATTTATTTAATCCACAGTTACGCTTAGGTTAGGTTTCAACAGTGTATTAAAAACTATATTCTTTCTTTTTTTTTTTTTTATTGAAGACATATTCCAAATAGATTACTGTTTATTCTACTGTTACAAATATACTTGTTCTTACTTGATATGCATTTTGATGTATTCACTGAGCTATATGTATGTAAGTCGTGGAAGTACTTGCTTAATGTTTTTCTTATCTTGGAAGGGTTTTTAAAGAGTTTTTGTTTGTTTGTTTGTTAGTTTTTATTTTTTTAAGGATAACACAATTAATATTGTTATGTGAGAATACATAGGACAGTTCCTACTAAATTAGAAATGTAATAAATATAATTCATTTAGCATTAAATATCAAAATTTGTGTTGTGGACTGCCGCTTACATTCAATCTTACCATCAACACTAAAACTGTGGAATAGCCTTTCAAGTTCTGAGAAACAAATGGGTTCTGTATATTGGTTAAGAAGTAGACACAGTATGATACAAAGAGCTGTAGAGTCTTCATCACTGAACTTTCCGTCTACCAAAGTGGAATAAGGAGAAGAATAAGAGAAGGAAACTACAATTCATATTATAATAAATTAAATGTTATTATCTATTTGAAGCAAAAGTCCAGCTCAAATTACAGGAGGATATGCTAATGTCTTTAGTGACATGCTGGGCAGCTAATATTTGTTCATGTTATGTCGTTTACCCAAGTATTTCTGAAGAATTTGTATTTTCATTACAGATACAGGAATTTGACTGAAGACATGAAGAAGCAAGCAATTAAAGTGAGTTACTCATGATGTATTTAACATTTATTTAACTCTTCCCCACTATTATAAATAATCAGTGCATCCAATCAGCCATTATTTTTACGGAGGAGGATGGGGGTGCTGCCCAAAAAATTCAGACTCTCCTCTTTTAAAAGCACTGATGTATGGTCTGTGGTGAGATATTCCATGTATGTTTTTGGTTAGTTACTCTGATGTCTACATCTATCTCAACCATATTTAAAAGTTGGTGAATGGAAGCTGATATGTTCATATAATTACAGTTCACTCCGCTTAATTCACATCGGTTAATCACACACTGCAAGTATACGCTACACTTTCCCGAAAAACCGAAACTTTTTTATATAACCACTCCGTTGAATCACGCACCTTCTCTGTTTAATCGCTACACCTTGATTCCATCCCGATTGGAGAAAAATAAGTTTTAAAAATACACAAAAAAGTAATGAAAAATGTGTTTCTCATTGAACCATTTTCGCACTTTAATATTTTTGTATCACGCGTGAAAAGCTTTTCGTCATTGCGATTCCACTATCTCTCTGACCCCAACTCGGTCAGACATGCAATGCTTGTTGACAACAAAGGATTACGGCGAAAAACATGATGCTGATGCTTCACGATTACTATTCTGACAAACAATAATGTCACATTTTGTTGATCAAAGACAAATTTCCCCTATGGGATGAATAAAGGGAATTTATATATTTATCTTATGAAAAATACAAAAAAAAAGAAAAAAAGACCCCCCCCCCCCCCCCCCCCCCACACAGAAAAGAAAAACAACCAAAAAACATAACAAAATGAAACAACAACAAAAAAAAACCCAACCCCTCCAATGAGGTCATATCTTGAATACATACCTGCCAACCCTTCCGCTTTTGGCGGAATCATTCCTATTTTCACTCTTCCTTTTTGTACTATTCTGCCATTGTCTCTAAGAATTCCGATTTTCAAAAATGATGATAATGGTAAGAATAAAAAAGAGCGAAGGGAAAGGGGGGGGGGGGGTTGTTAAAAAGGTGAAATTCCTATTTTATGTCTCAAATTCCTATTTTTAGGCATTCTGATTCCACTTTTGGAATGTGAAGGGTTGGCAGGTCTGTGAATATGACGGTTCCAAGCCCGCAGAAAACTCAGGGGGGAAGGTTCTATATGAATGGCACGTGAAATCTGGTGCTTAGATGCTATTTTTAGCTTCTCCGCTTAATCGCACCCTCCACTTAATTGACACACTTAACCCAAACTCCTGAGGTGTGTGATTAAGCTGAGTTGACTGTATCTGACCCTCCACTAATAGAGCTACTGAGTAACTGAATGAGTTTGTGAATCATTAAAATGAATTAATTCTCAAATTAAATATATTAACTTTTCAACCAGAATGATGAACTGCTGTCAGAAATGAAAACGTTGCAAGCATCCGAGGGAGCATTCAAGAGAGAAAAGGACAATCTGGAGACACAGCTACAACAGTTGCAGTCAGACTTGAAACAGGCCAGACAACAGAGTGACGAGGCCCAATCCCAGCTGGCATCTGCTGCTACAAATATGTCTGGTATGGTTTAGACTTCTATATATTCTGTCAAGAAATGACAAAACCTTGTAGTTGGTAAAGCAATTTTACAGGAGTGTTGAAAACTATCTTTTATTAGTAAGTGAAAATGTTCACATAAACTGAAGTGTGTAGACAAGTGCCAGAAGACAATATACGATTTTTGACCACCATTATATTGAATTATATTGACCCGAGAGCCAAAAGACTGAGTCTCCAATGTCTTTCCTCAAGGTCAATAACTTACCTATGTCGGGTAAAATCGTATTATAACACCAACATCTTGTACTCATATCTAAAATCAAATTGAATAATACATGAATATACAACAATTTTATTTTGTGTTTTCATTGTTATTGACCTCATTTGAAAATCTAATGGTCCCATTTTCAACTATCAGGTGATGCTGTGTACTGCCAACTGAAGGAAGAAGTAGAAAGTGCTAAGGGGCAAGTTGAGTTCCTCAATTCAGTCATTGTTGATCTGCAGCAGAAGAATCAGGAATTACATCACAGGTTGTCTGCTATGGAAGATTCTGGCGTTCACACCAATGGAGATTTGAATGATTCTATGGAGTAAGTTCAATTTGGTATCTTTAATTTTCTCTTGCACATTCTGCATAGCAGGATATTAAGCTATCCCTTGGTTTACAATGTGTGTGTACAATTAGAAAGTTTGTTTTTCCTCTTATATGAAAAATGTTTAATTTTGTTGACTAATGCTAAATGCCGTTTATTGCTAAACTACCATCTGTATTTTATATTGTAACCTAATTCAAATTCTTCGTATTTTTTATATTTATTTGGTAAGCATTTGTACATCAGGCTATTAACCCTCTCGTGTTCAGATTCTTTTTGGGGGAGTAGATAATGAGTTCCCTATATGGCCATGTCAATCATGTAGACATCCTTTGATGATATAAGCCTACTCTTTGATATCTGTAGTCGCCTTTTCGTTTTCTACGGTCACTCATGGCTAAACTCCGCCCAGAAACGATTTCATAGGTCCGTTCATCACCAAATTTCAAACTTTTGTTCTCGTGAGTTCATAAGTTTTTTGACCGAAGAACGATTGGCTACTGAGCATCTTGACCCTTCAACGATTGGTCGTTCTGGCAGCTCACGTGTCAACAGCCGTCAACAATGAATTGGATCATCGTCGATGCAGTGGAAGACGGCCATGGAATAGTTGCGTCACATCGCCACGTTGTTGAATAAATTATCCAGGCATGGTCGATAGGTAAAAAAGCCAAATTATGTTCTAGTTACATTTGAAACAAACAAAGTATATCACTGATCTCGTCTCTTTGAGATATAAAGAATGATATAAAAATCAAGAAAATCGGCCGATAAATAAAAAAGTTGCTAAAAAAAGCTAAAATAAACAAAAGCAATTTTTAAAATCAAATTTATTCGTAAAACAGTTGGTTTTCAACCGATTTTTATGAAACAAAGACCAATGTACTTATTTTTTCAAGCTGATTTCAGCAATGTGACTTTCAAATTCCTCAGAATTATATTTTTTACTTTTAGATTTTAGCTTTTAGGCCTACTCCATAAGGTGTTATATTCCTTGCATAACAATAGCGTAATACA
>NC_088362.1:33573881-33601381 GCF_034508935.2 Berghia stephanieae
TCTTTCCCAAAGGTCAATAACTTCCATGGGGGGAAAATGTATTTAACACCAACATTTGACTCATATCAAAACAAATTGAATAATACATGAATATACAACAATTTATTTTGGTTTTCATTTTATTGACCTCTTTTTAAAAATCAAAGGGTCCCATTTTCAACTATCGGGTGATCTGTGTACTGCCAACTGAAGGAAAAGTAGAAAGTGCAAAGGGGGCAAGTTGAGTTCCTAAATTCAGTCATTGTTGACTGCAGCAGAAGAATCGGAATTACATAAAGGGTTTTTGCATGGAAGATTCGGCGTTCACACCAAGGGAGATTTGAATATTCTATGGAGTAAGTTCTTTTTGGTATCTTTTTTTCTCTTGACATTTGCATAGCAATATTAAGCATCCCTTGGTTTACAATGTGTGTGTACAATTAGAAAGTTTGTTTTTCCTCTTATATGAAAAATGTTTAATTTTTGTTGACTAATGCTAAATGCCGTTTATTGCTAAACTACCATCTGTATTTTATATTGTAACCTAATTCAAATTCTTCGTATTTTTTATATTTATTTGGTAAGCATTTGTACATCAGGCTATTAACCCTCTCGTGTTCAGATTCTTTTTGGGGGAGTAGATAATGAGTTCCCTATATGGCCATGTCAATCATGTAGACATCCTTTGATGATATAAGCCTACTCTTTGATATCTGTAGTCGCCTTTTCGTTTTCTACGGTCACTCATGGCTAAACTCCGCCCAGAAACGATTTCATAGGTCCGTTCATCACCAAATTTCAAACTTTTGTTCTCGTGAGTTCATAAGTTTTTTGACCGAAGAACGATTGGCTACTGAGCATCTTGACCCTTCAACGATTGGTCGTTCTGGCAGCTCACGTGTCAACAGCCGTCAACAATGAATTGGATCATCGTCGATGCAGTGGAAGACGGCCATGGAATAGTTGCGTCACATCGCCACGTTGTTGAATAAATTATCCAGGCATGGTCGATAGGTAAAAAAGCCAAATTATGTTCTAGTTACATTTGAAACAAACAAAGTATATCACTGATCTCGTCTCTTTGAGATATAAAGAATGATATAAAAATCAAGAAAATCGGCCGATAAATAAAAAAGTTGCTAAAAAAAGCTAAAATAAACAAAAGCAATTTTTAAAATCAAATTTATTCGTAAAACAGTTGGTTTTCAACCGATTTTTATGAAACAAAGACCAATGTACTTATTTTTTCAAGCTGATTTCAGCAATGTGACTTTCAAATTCCTCAGAATTATATTTTTTACTTTTAGATTTTAGCTTTTAGGCCTACTCCATAAGGTGTTATATTCCTTGCATAACAATAGCGTAATACATCGACGGGGAGAAGCGTCTTTGTTTCGGCCAGCTGGATAGATAGCCTGTGATTGGTCGAAGACTTTGAGATGCTTGATTCACAAATCTACACGAACGGACCTCGGCGGTCTATCAAAGAGGTGTAACAAATTTATTTACCGACTATTTTTCTTGGTGCTAAAATTACAAAATAATAATTTCGCATCAGAAAAAATAACTCTGAAGTTCCTATCTCTTTATCACAATAAAATTGATACCTCGAATGACAAAATCGACCCACAAATAAGGGAGTTATAAATTATTCATAATATTTTTTAAAGTTTACAATAATGGTCTTCAAAGTCATTTTTCATCACCAAAGTCGTAATTTTTTACCGATTTTTACCAAACAAAGTGCAATGTCAATGATTTTCACCCGCAAATAAAATAGGATTTAAATCGCAATTTCTGAAACGTATTTTCTTTTCTGTCGGCAAATTTATAAAAATCAAAGCTGAAAACACCCTGCGGCAGTGACAGGGCCTGTCATTTCCTTCACAACGATTGGATTTTACTTACTGAGGCCAGTCTTGACTACCCCGCCCATGAATATTATGCCGTTGTCAGTTTTTGTCGGGTTGAATCTTAAAGAGTTAAGCTTGCTTTTGGTTTGTGTGATGTGCGTATATCCAATTGGAAAGTTTGTCTTTCACCCAGTAAACTGATAAAAGCACCAGAGAGGGAATTTGAAGCTGGCTCTCTTCTTGACTTTTTCTTCCTGTTCTAATAATCATTGGTATTTTAGATTGTTATTGGCCAAAATGTTTCCTTCAGTATGACAGATTAGTAACGTCAGTGAAATCAAAAGTGTTATCTCTTTTGTTTTGTTTTTTAGTGTGTGTCTTCATGTGAATGTCAAATTATTAGTGATCCTCCATAAAAGGGGACCACTATGTCATGAAGTAGAAGAAAGAAATGGTAATTTAGTAGGTTGCTCATGAATGATTATATTCCTTTTGCCAGAGTTCCCTATGTCTCCAATCGTGCCCCACCACGCCTGTTTTGTGACATCTGTGAGATCTTTGACCAGCATGAGACAGAAGATTGTCCCAAACAAGCCATGTCCAGCAGTCCTGAGCCTACCCGGTACCACGGAGATCCCAAGAATGTGCGGCCTTATTGTGAAATATGCGAATGTAAGTTACAAGAAAAAAGGGTTTGTTAGATTTAGAAATAAAGTTTTAAAAATCATTTTCTCCATGTTTGTTTCATTCAATATTTTTAGATTTATTTATTAATTATCTCATTAATACGTCTATATATTGACTTAACTGTCAATCTGTGGC
This sequence comes from Berghia stephanieae, assembly GCF_034508935.2. Classification (NCBI taxonomy): domain Eukaryota; kingdom Metazoa; phylum Mollusca; class Gastropoda; order Nudibranchia; family Aeolidiidae; genus Berghia; species Berghia stephanieae. The sequence goes on from NC_088362.1 coordinate 33,576,536, forward strand.
GAGTGAAATTCCCCATAGGCAGGGAAATGTTAGCTGCTCCAAAGCTAGTTGATTCTACATTGATCCATAGCCTTGCCATCTCTCTATCTTCTTACATAAGTCATCTTTGCTGTATAGTTTTGTGTCCTTGTTCTGAAATTAAACCATTTGTTTTCACCTGGGCTCTGCCTGGAGTCTTTCGATGAGAGGAAACAGATGGTTTTATCTTCTATCTTCCCTTATGAATCATCTCTGTTATATATCATGTCATAGTTTGGTTTATTTTTAGTATTGTACTTGTTTGTAACCATTTGAAATTATTCCTTCTGGTAGAGATCATATAACTATGTTAAAGTGGGACTTTTCAAATGGTTTCTGACTGCTACAAGGATTTGTTGCCCTGGGATCAACGTCTGTTCTATATTGAATGCATTCCCTTTGTCTTACTTTTTTCTCTCGGATACCCTGTACATTGATTTGAATGATTTTATGGTCCTATCATCTTTGTTTTTACTGGCATTGAAAAGACTTAAAAGTCGCTCAGTGAAACCCTTGAAAACAAAACAAAATTCATTCATTCATTCTGGGTGGGGATCCTGACCTCCCATAGCGGGCAGGGAGGTACACACTGTGTCTTCTATCCCCTTATATCTGTTTTCCAACATGCTTTCTGTCTTTGTCTTGGAATGAGATTACTTGGTTTTGTCCTGGTCCTGGCCAGATGCCCTGGCTGAGAGGAAAACAGTCGAATGTATAGTTAGTTTTGGGAGATGATATTTTTTTCATTGTAAATCATCTCTCTGTTATGCACTGTATTATGCCTTCTTTATATTATTTATTATGATTTGTAAAACATTTGAGTGTGTTCCTCTTAGCGGGGACATGTGCTTGTGTCTGGATGAGACTTTTAGGCAATCTCAAACTAAGTACTTTGATAGAGTGCTTTTGGAATCTACGTCTGTTTCCTATTTGAACCAATTCCCCTTTGTCTTCTCTTTTCTTGGATGCTTTATTGTAATTCTAGAACTTTTTACTATCCCATTTTCTTCCTTTTTACTGGCGCTGATATGACCTTAATGTGTTGCAAGCGCCGTAAAACCCTTAAAAACAAAAAACAAAACAAACATTCATTCATTAGTTTATTTATGTCTATTTTTATCTGTCTTTATTTATTTATCTAGATATGTATACATATGGCAGATGTAGCACAGAAATAAAACGAAGAATTGCAATAGCTAAAGATAGTTTCAATGAAATAATTTTCAAAGACCATAATATCTCAATGACAACAAAACATAGGGTTTTGAAGGCCTATGTATGGTCAGTATTATTATATGGCTGTGAAAGTTGGACAATTACAGAAGACATAAGAAAGAAACTGGAGGTAGCAGAGATGTGGTCTCTTAGAATGATGTTAAAAATCTTATGGACAAAGAAGAAAACTAATGAAGAAGTATTAGAGCAAGCTGATACTAAAAGGTTACTAATTCGTACAATAAGAAAAAGACATATTCAAAATTCAGGGCACATAAATCAACATAAATGTATTGAACATTTTGCTACACAGAAAAGATAGAAGGTAAAAAAGAGTAAAGGTAGACCAAGAAAAACATATTTGAATAGTTTGAACAGCTGGGTGACTAAGAAAGAAAAGAGTAATATTGGTTTTTTTTTGAGGTTATCTGATCAGAGAGATGAATAGCGTACCATTATCACCGATGACTGGCACAGACTTGGTACTTGAAGAAGAAGGTGTATACATTTATTTATTTATATCATTTCATTGTATATAAAGGTAAAAGGTAAACCCTTTTTTTAAACATCACAAAGCTGCAATTTAATAAGTACATTTTTTAGATTATATTCCTAAGGTATATAATATTTTTTCTACTCTTTTCTCAGCATTTGGACACAGCACAGAGGAATGCGATGATGAGCAGACGTTTTAAAGAAAATTGGAAATATTATCTCTTTGAAGTAAAAGAAAGATAACACCACTGTTCCTAGCCTTCAAACCTTATATCTGCCTAAAAATTTGGTCACAGTACAAGGCGACCACTAGTTCAAGTGAACAGCGAGTTGTCTTCAACAGTTCATCAATGAAACCATTTGTCTCCTTGAGCATTACCGATAACAACTCACTTTGAATTATATTTTAGTGATTTTGCCTTGTATTGTGACAATATTTTTAATCGATGTTAGTGTTAGGCTATAAGTTAACAGGGCTACACACTGTTCCCGTTAAGCCTACTGTTCCTTGATAAACCATTGTGTTTGCTGTGATGATATCAACATCTTGTATTATCTCTAATGTTATTTTTTAGAATACATTATCCTCCATCGTTCAGGTTCTTTCAAAATGATTCATGCATTAAAATGAGTTGTTTTTTTTTTAAATTTCGTTACAAATGAGTAAAATTTTAAAAGGGAGCTCTTTTATTGATTTCATGACATGTTGATGAAAAGTTATGAAACTTCCAAAGTGAATACTTTGCTGCTAGAAGCTGTAAACTTGAACAATTATGAATATGATAACTTAACTCAAATTACTTAACACAGAACGTTTTGAGATCAAAACCTTTCTTCAGCTAACAACAAAAACTCTCTATTGTTTGTGTTGTTGGCTGAAGAAGAACTTGAGCCTGAAATATTCCTTTTTTTTTTTTTGGTATTGTTTTGCTTTTATTTGAAGCTGTCATATTCAGTTTTCGTTAACACTTTTTGAATTCCCCATACTAAGTGAATCATTTTGAATGAATCTATGTGTTTTAAAAAGCAAACTCATTGACTGTCCTAGTTGTTTTCCCATTGTTTTAAGATATGGCCATTATTGCCCATAGTGTAAGATGGAGGAGATAAAGGGATATTTTTCTTGTAGACATTTGAAAATATTGAGCTGTAATCCTGCCCGTATTTGATATATACATCTGAGTGTGAGTGAAAGTTTGCACATATAACTGTTGTAAAAATATGATATTTGTGTGTGTGTATGTGTTTGTGTGTGTGGCATCATTCAAGGACATTATTAAAAGTGACTAAAAGTCAGTCTGATGGAGGCAAAAATTCATTCTATCTTTTTGCAATTTGATATGAAAACAGACACAATGATTTTCATTTTGTTTCCCGCTGTTCTAAAGTAATGATTTGACCTTACCTCTAGAGTTTAGCAATATATAAAAAGCCAAGCAAAAAGAATACATAGGTCAAATTTTAAAATTTTGAAAGTAAAGAATGATGGGAAATGTATGAGAATAGTTTGATTTGATTGAGGTGTACATGTGAGAATATTAGTTTCTTCAGTTGTCCAATTTGGCAACCTTCAGTGTTGTTAACGCTGTTCTTGCACCACTTTATGACATGCAACAACTTTTTATTACAGCCTCATATTCGAATATTTATGGATTGATGACATAATGGTCTCTTAAAAAAGAAGAGATTGATCATTATTATCATGATCATAACTTACTATTAATGATAATGATGACCAGCTTTCATCTAAGCAATTCATGAGCTTACAAGTACCTGTACCTAGCATTGTCTGCATTGTGTAAAAACCAAACCAAATCGCTTCTTGCATATCATTCTTCGTTCTATTCATTTTTCTTGAAACCATTACTTACTCTTAAGTCTGAAGCTTGTGGGCAAACATTTTAAATATCATCTTTCAATGTGCTTAGCTCCCTTCTTTTCTTCATTGCCCAATACAATGACATGTCATATTCAGGCCTGTAAATCTTCTGACAATTGTCGGAATTCCGACAGTACGATGTTGCTCTATAAATTCTGACATAAAATTTTTTTTTTTTTTTTTTTTAAATTATAAATGTTAAAAATATATATATATTCGTAACGTCAAAAGACAAAACCAACTAAAAAGAAAATAAAAGTGTTTTATTTTGTGCCTCGACGACAGTCTATTTAAAAAAAAGAAAAACAAATATTGTACTTATCTCGTCAAAGACAAAACAAACCAGCAGCATTCCATCTTGTCAATAATTATCACCACCTCCACACTCCCCGGACGTGTACGTATTCACTGCCTACTGTCTGACCGCACATAGCTAGCTAGTGTCGGTCGCTTGCGTTCGTGAGTCGTCGATCACACACGACGTAGTCAGTAATCAACTAACACACTTAGCATGTTGGGGACCGGGCCTTTTCTTTCTATTTTGCTACCGACACACACACGTCGTTCCGTTCTTTTTTTTTCAGGTCCATTCATTATTTCTATCCGGTTGAAGTGAACCGGAAATGGCATTTTGTATTTATTGCCCACGTCATCTTATTTATGGATCGAGAGGAAAGTCCTTTTTCGCAAGGCATGCCGAATCATGTGTTGTTAATCCATTTGCTGCTTACCGTTAGTTTGTCTGGACATGTCATTTAGGGAAAGTGTTTCTGTGTCCAATGTCTTAGTGAGAGTTGTGGGTAACTGGGTATCAATGATATGTGATTGACTGTATCAATCCGGTATTATTATTGGCACAAACCAGATACTGAAATTTGACTTCCATGTCTAGATTAACAAATTATGTTTAAATTAATATACCCCCTCTGTGAAGTATGAATGTATTTTTGTAAACTATTCGTCTCAAGTTTTGACATTCTAGTAAATTCCATTTTTGGAATCATGTTTACTCTAACACGATAGAAATTATTGGCTGGGGGGAACAAATTGTATTGAATTACACTACAACACATTATCAGGAATGGTTTTTGGTTATGCTTGGGATGGAGGTGAAACTTTCAAATGTTTCTGAGTCAATGGGCAATTGAGAGGATTGCTTTACATAGAATAATTGGCCCTTGTAAAATTGAATGAATTGGTTTTTCATCATGCCCATGGATGTATATAAAGTTGTTGGTTTAGTGTGAATGATAAGGAAGCAATTCCATTTTTAATTACCTCGAAGCTTTCAAGGATTGATGACTTAGACTGAATGTCCTTTGGATGGTTTTAGATATAATGTAGATTCTTAAATAGAATGAAGATGGAGGTGTGTGCCCAGGAGTAAGACATATGTCAAAGTCTGAGCCAACAACCTCTATAGATGGGGATATATTACCTCCCTTGCCTGCTTCAACTGCGTTGCTCTTCACTCGGATGTGGACCACATGATATTGGGATTGCCCCGATACCTCCATTCCAAGGGGATACCTCACGGTACACCAGGCAGAGGAGACTTTTATGGACTGGATGAAGGACAAGCACATGGGGGTTTAGACAGCCATACAACACTACTATTAAATAGAATTGGCATACTTGTATTTTTGAACTCTTGTTTCTTTAAAAGAATGTGAACTCTCATTTCTATAATATATTTAAAGTTGGCGAACTTGCAATGTCAGGTTCGCACAAAATTCAGACATGATCAAACTTTATAAACATGGAATGGAAGGTCACATATAGGTTGTATTTGTTACATGTTTGGAGCAATCTCCATATTTAATGGAATATTTAACTGCTAGAATTGTGGACTTTAAAAATAGACCTGTAAATTCTCAGTCAATTAACTGAAATCAGTCAATTCGTCAAATTCAAATAATTTTAAAAAGGAAAGAAAGAAATGAAGAAAGAAAGAATTCATGAATCGTAGTTGAATGACCGTAAAGTAATTAGGAATGTTCCATAGTGCTATGCATTATTTTCACACAGCCTTATTTTTTCACTTTCCAAACCTGTCGTGATCCCAATGGTAGCCAATTTTAACTGAGCCGGTGAGCGATAAATTTCACTGTTTCGTGTAAGCCAAAATTGACCACATTTACCTGGAGGGAAGTAAAAGTATGAAAAAACTAAAATGCGAAAGCCGGAAGTGTGTTATGTAGACACCTTCAAATCGAAAGTTAGGGATTGCCACAGTACATCTCGATTGCCTCACATTGTAAACAAACTGGTTGACCGTTTCTAGTTTCTTCACTGATTGAGTACCTAATTATAAGGAACAATGGTAAGTAGCCTAATTAATTCCCGCGCAAATTAGTTTTCTGCCATTGTTTTGCTCAAGCGAGCTTGCTATTTACTATTCATCTCGATTCTTTGGATTTTTCCACTACGACTACGACGAATTACGAAGAGTTTCAGTCAATTTTTATAGAGCTCATTTACAGGTCTATAAAAAGTAATGAATAAAAAGGAAAATAACTGCTTTAATAAAGAACAAAATAGTCAACACAGAATGTTTTGGACGCAAAAGCCCTCTTCAGTTAGGAAAGAAACAGTAAAACCGGTAAAACTTCACATATAATCCAGATTGAGATCTACCTGTTTTACAGTTTCTGTAATTTACTGAAGAAGGGCTTTTTTAGTATGAAATGTTCAATGTTTAGTATTTTAAAAATTATTTCAAAGCTGTTACATCCATTTTGTACATTCCTTTTCTTCATATTTAACTCTACCTTTAACTTTGTAGTTGTTGTAACTTTGTGACTTCCTAATAGTAGAACAACTTTTCCTACCATGCTTTGCCTTTTGTCTCACCATGTCAAGCTTTTGGTCAAAGACCTGTATCTGTGTGATCTTGAATTTTGCTATTGTTTTATGTTTATCTTTCATTTATGTCTGAAAGGCAAACTAAATAATGTGTCTGTAATGTAAATTGTTGGCATTTAAATATGTGTGCTTTTGCAATTCTTAAATTAACATAACTGTACACTATTGCATCGTAAGAAGTTTTGGGCGAACTTTTACTTGTTATTCATTTCTTGTGACTATTCACATGATCTCTCGTCTTCTTTGCTTTCCATTTTTCTCCATACTATTCTGAAATCTGCAATCATTGCTATATTGTATTTGTAAAGTTTACAAAATGACGTCTCGAACACCAATCTCCTATGTGCTTTTAATCTGCCCACTCCCTCTCCCCTCTCAAGAAAGCTTGCCATTGTCAAATATGCTTCCTCAATTTATTTTCATAGCATTGAAATGGTTGGCTTCTGTTGACTCTGGTAAGATTATTTACTTATTATAAATGGCAACATGAGATCAGTGCAATCTGTACATAAAGTGTTTATTTGTTTCAGAGAGGTTGATAGATTTCCTCTTGGGCCAGGGGGAACTTTGGCCTCGCTTGGCAGATGGGCCTCCATTATCCACACCTTTGTTTTCTCTTCTTTACCGCTCATGTCATTTATCCTTTTTTATGTATCTTGGTCTCCTTGTTCTGGAATAGAACCATTGGGTTCTGCCTGGGTCCTACCCTGGAGTCTTTTGCTTAGAGTGAAGCATTTAGATTTATTTTTTTTTTTTTTTTTTTTTTTTTTTTTTTTTTTTTTTTTTTTTTGGGAGAGATGAAATCATTTTTCCATTATACATATTTGTCATTGTTGGGTACTCCAATATGATGTTCTTTATGCAACCATTTGAGTGTATTCCATTTGGCAGAGTTCCTGAAGGTGTGTCAGTGTGGGATGGTTTTAGACTACGGTATCTACAAGTGCATAATGCTACTTGTGAAAGCTGACATAAAATTGCCTGTTGAGGCGGGCAGGGGTCACTTGCTGTGTTTTCTATCCCATTTTATCTGTTTTCCGAGTTGCTTTCTGTCTTTGTCTATGAATGGGACTACTTGGTTTTGTCTTGACCCTGGCCGAAGTATTTGAGTGGGAGGGAAAGTCAAATGTATAGCTATAGTTATGGGAGATGATTTTTTCCTTTTAAAATCATCTGTTATGTACTGCTACACTTTTTGATTTAAGGGGAGGGGCGACACCTGAAACTATTTTCAAGAATAATGATTATATCCAATATCTTTTTATATTGGGACATTGCCTATGACCAATGGATTCGAACCATGTGATTTATTTCGGTGGGCGTGTCCAGTTGCCATGGTGACGGCCGCCATCTTGGATTTTACTCTTCTCTGGGTGCTATTTTAAAAAGTTAACTTTCTCAATAAGTTTCCATGGAATTTTCTTGAAATTTGGCATGGTTGTATATTTGTATATTATTTTAAAAAAATACAGAGCATTTTTTAAATATTTTAAATAGATTTTTATTTACAAATTTTTAAAAATTATATTTTTTCGGTATGATAAAAATCATGTTTTTTGACATAAAAATGTCAATTTTTCAAAAAATAATAAAGATATTTAAAATTCCTTCTGTATGATTTTAGATAATCACTATAGCTCTAGACATGCAAAGTTTTAAACAAATTGATTGATAAATGACAAAATAAGATAAAAAATAGTGTTAAAAAATGTAATTTTGAGAAAAACGAGATCAAAGATAACAATGAATGAAAATAATAAGACAAAACGGTACAACCAGCTCAAAACATACCAGCACCGTATGAGGGTCCCCCGTGTTCTTTTTCTGCCTCCCTCTGGGCTTTTTCACGGGTCTGAGCTTTCATTTTGCGTCTTTTTTTTCTCTTTGTGTTGAGCAACCCTTATGCTCTGGTCAAGTCTTTTTGACTCTGCTTGCTGACTCAACATCTGGGAGTGTTCTCCCAGTCCACCGATGCCCAAAGACACTTTCAGGGATGTTATTTCTATTGGACCAAAATTATACTCTGCACCAAACTCAACTTTTTTTAGGGAATGGAAGTATGTTTTATGGCATCTTGACCAAACAGAATTATGAAACCTTTCGTTTGGATTTTGTGTTGTCTTCATCTCACAACACTTCAACAAAGCATTTACAGGCTTCAAGTGCTCATGAATTAAATCAAAATTCAAAGGTGTATTTACACGCTGCTTGTGTCAACAGGATACACATGGGCAGCAATATATTTTTTATAAAAGCATCTGGAGTCCGGTTCAGGAGGACAATACCTATGTTGAGGGAAGTCATTGGTGTAATAACCGTGGTAAAGACCAGCAAGAATAGCCCATTTCATTTCTTTCCGCAGTGGCATTGCTTGGAATCGCTTTATCATAATACTACTATCACACACCAAATTCCAATCAAAGATTTGTAGTCACGGGTCAACCACGAGCCATCATAACTTTCTTGCTTTCTTGGCTTTTGTAGCAAATAACTGTTGCCAACGTTTGGATTTTTTTGTCACTTTATGTATATTTATAATAATCCAGTAAAAATTGGAAATATTTAGAGATAATTAACGTGAATACGTGTCAAAATTTGATAAAACAACTGATCAATCGAAAGGTAAACAAATCGTAGTAAAATATAATAGTAAGAGAGGCGAACTTTCACCCTGACTCAACATCCAATCCCTGGCGCGGAGTCAGAGGTCTAGAACAAGGTCAGCCAATCAGATCGCACCATTCGTGATCACGTTGTATTTACCTGACAACTTGACCTCTTATCAGCTGTTTGACACACAATCTTTGTTCGCGACTAACAGTTTGTAAACTCCTCCCCTGCCCATATTCTGATATTTATGAGACTGAAACCGTGTCAAATAGACGGGCAAAGAGTAGACTAAACTATCGATATCAAAATTTACAACATCGATATGTATTATAATGCTTTTCAGTCCTATTATTTTCAGTTGAATTCTTACAAAAAATTGAAAAGTTTGGTATTTTCATGTCGACTTCCATGGTTATGAAAGACGATTTACAAACTTTATATTATCCAAATCACCATCTAAGTGCTGAAAATATGTGAAAAAATGATTGTTCTTTGATAATAAATAAAAAACTGAAATTTTATATTTTGACCCAAAAATCGATATTTCAGGTGTCGCCCCTCCCCTTAAATATATAATGGTTTGTAAACATTTGAGTATATTCCTCTTAGTGGGGATCTGTACTTGTCTTTGGATGAGACTTTTAGGTGATCTCATACTAAGTACACTGATAGTGTGCTCTTGGAATCTACATCAGTTCCCTATTTGAACCCTTCCCCTTTTTCTTACTTCTTCTCTATTGCTTTCAATTGTAAATCTGTGACCTATTTGACTCACATTTTTTTCCTTTTTATCGGCATTGAAATGACCTATATGTGTTGCAAGCGCCATAAAACAAGTAAAAACAAGATGACCTAAAATTGTGGCAAGTGTTTTGCAACCTCTGAAAACAAATTAAATATGTACATTTCTAGTGATAAACATAGAAAACTTTTCCGAATGTATATTAGAAAGACCAGTGACCTATGGTCATGCCATGCTTAATTCAGTTCTTCAGAAAGGAAGTTTCTGGGTGGGGATCCTGACCTCCCATAGCGGGCAGGGAGGTACATACTGTGTCTTCTATCCCCTTATATCTGTTTTCCAACATGCTTTCTGTCTTTGTCTCGGAATGAGATTACTTGGTTTTGTCCTGGCACTGGCCGGAATCCTAGCTGGGAGGGAAGCAGTCAAATGCATAGTTATTGTTTTGGGAGATGATATTTTTTTCCTTGTAAATCATCTCTCTGTTATGTATTATTATTATATTTATTTTGAATGTATAATATAAGCATTTGAGTGTATTCCTCTTTGCTGGATTGTGTGCTTGTGTCCAGATGAGACTTATAGGTGATCTCAAACTAAGTACATTGGTGGTATGCTCTTGGAATCTACATCTGATCCCTATTTGTTCTCAGTTCCCCTTTGTCTTACTTTATCTTGGGTGCTTTAATTGTATTTCTAGAACTTTTTACTATCCCATTTTCTTCCTTTTTACTGGCACTGATATGACCTAAATGTGTTGCAAGCGCCGTAAAACCCTTAAAAACAAAACAAAACAAACAGAAAGGAAGTTTCATTTTACTATTGATTTGCCTTATTAGTTTTGATGAGAGTTATTGGTGTCCATTGCGCGGAAATAAATATCAATTATGATACAAGTACAATAGGATATATTAAAATTCAGTTTATTTCTTGAAAGCAAAAATAGAAAATGGACTTGTGTTCTAATGTTTGTAAGACTTTAACTGTATCAAAATTTTAAAACCATGATTTGTTGAGTCGTCTGTCTTTGTTTGCATTTGTGACAAGATACCAGAGTATGATATTTATCAACTCACCATTATATCTTTTTTTTCCCCATGTAGTCTTTCTGTATTTCGGGGTGGGGTTCCTGACCTCCCATAGTGGGCAGGGAGGCACTTACTGTGTCTTCTATCCCCCTGTATCTGTTTTCCAACATGCTGTCTGTCATTGTCTTGGAATGAGATTTCTTGGTTTTGTCCTGGTCCTGGCCGGATACCCTGGCTGAGAGGGAAACACTCAAATGTATAGTTAGTTTTGGGAGATGATATTTTTTCCTTGTAAATCATCTCTCTGTTATGCACTGTATTATGTTTTGTTTACATATTATATATGATTTTTAAACATTTGAGTGTGTTCCTCTTAGTGGGGAGCTGTGCTTGTGTCTGGGACTTTTATGTGATCTCAAACTAAGTAGTGTGCTCTTGGAATCTACATCTGTTTCCTATTTGAACCAATTTCCCTTTGTCTTCATTTTTCTTTAAGTGCTTTAATTGTAATTCTAGAACATTTTACAATCCCATTGTCTTCCTTTTTACTGGTGCTGATATGACCTAAATATGTTGCAAGCGCCGTAAAACCCTTAAAAACAAACTTTCTGTATTTTATATAAGATACATCATTACAGATTTTATGTGTTAAGGATTGCATTGAAGAACACTTATGTGTGATTTTTTAAATATCTCCTGTTGTCTCTTTTTGTGGCCTTTTTTTTTTGTTTTTGGTGTCATTGGTTTTAGCCATGCTCTGGCTGGGATCCTTTGCTCTCTGTGTATTATGTCATTGTCATTTTGGTGAATTGTTCTTGTGTTTGCCATATGATGGAGGCTTTTTGCCTACACCTGTGACAGAATTTCTTATTGTTTCATCCAAGGACTCTAGATACCACCTCTATTTATTTTATTTACAACTCTCACCTTTCATTTTCTTGCCACTTTCAATCCCTAATAGGTTCTTAATTCAACTTTTATATTACCATCTTCTTTTTTAGTGCTGGCATACCCAAAGAACTAAGTTTGATAACCTATAGTTTGGGTTCTTGACGTGTAATTTTATATGTTGACTTGGATATGTTGAATTCCTTTTATTCATTGAAAATAACACAATTGTTTTCATTTCGGTTTGTTGAATGGATGAGAATAACAATAACATGGAACAGATTTTTATGGAGCTTTTTGAACCTGTCGGTAAAAAATGATTGGTGTAAATGTCCGATTGATTTCTGTGTGTAACAATGGATAATACTCAAATGAAATTGTACATAACAAATTGTATGTTGTTTGGGTAAATACAAACTATTGGCTTACGTTACTTTGTGGTACAAGGTGGGGTTCCCGACCTCCCATAGTGGGCAGGGAGGTACTTGCTTTGTCTTCTATCCCCCTGTACCCGTTTTCCAATTGCTCTCTATCTTTGTCTTGGAATGAGATTACTTAGTTTTGTCCTGACTGGCCAGAGTCCTTGGCTGGGAGGGAAACAGTCGAATGTATAGTTATAATTTTGGTAGATGATATTTTTTTTACTTGTAAATCAACTCTCTGTAATGTACTGCTATTTTTTTTTTTTTTTAATACATGATTTGTAAACATTTGAGTGTATTCCACTTAGTTGAGACTTGTGCGTGTGTCTTGGTGAGGCATTTAGGTCATCTCAAATTAAGTACAATGATAGTATGCTCTTGGAATCTACATCTGTCCCCTTTTTAAACTAATTCTCCTTTGTCTTGGGTGCTTTAATTGTATTTCTAGAACTTTTTACTATCCCATTTTATTCCTTTTTACTGGCGCTGAAATTACCTAAAGTGTTGCAAGCGCCTTAAAAACCTTAAAAACAAAACAAAAACAAACAAATTACTTTGTGGTAGTGCACTGTGGCTGACACTTGGGTTATTCCAGTCTTCTCTTTAAATAGACCCCTAAAGACAAATTTTCCATTGGAAATGAATAAAGGGAATTTGATTTAATTTGAAATTATTAATTTCATATTACTCTTGGCAAATACCACACATTGAAATAACCACTTCTTGACTTGTTCGAATTGGATTTTTACATGCAAGTCCTATAGAACGGTAGTATACAATTCAATCTCAATCCAGTAAAGTCTCCACATCCAACAACCATCATCTTTGATATCTTATTATGATTGAGAAGTAGATGCCATCTTTAAAGGAAGACGATTTGTGACTTGGTCACCTCAATACAGTATCATGTCAGGGTGGGTTAGGAGATGAACTGAATTTATAGCCAGAAATATGATTCTTGGATTAGATAACATGTTTTATTGAGATGAATGAGAAAAGCTCCCATGCCGTCCGTATAGTTTCTAACATACGCCAAAGCTAAGTTCCATTTTTAAAATCATTTTCAAATTAAATTCATTGCTCTACTTGTGGTTCATGATACCAGATGGAGACAGTGGGTCACATTTCTTAAGAGGGTAAAAGTTTTGTGATTGAGTGTTTGTATGTCTTTGTGATATCATGTTATTATTTATGTTTATATTTAACTTGGGACTTGTAACCCTTTGTTTGTAGAAAAGACGGTTCTGGGTATGAAATAATAACTTATTCCTCCACATATTCTTACACTGATAAGTGGTGACCACTTACAAATTACCTAACCATTTTATTCATAGAATAATCATTATAACCATTAATACCAGTTACATTACCATTACAGTATCATCTATCATATTATATTTATTATTATCATCATTATGCTTATTACGGTTGTCAACATTAATAAACTCTATTGGAGATCCTCATCAGACTGAAGTTTTCATTCCCATTATGACTGGGTGGGGATCCTGACCTCCCATAGCGGGCAGGGAGGTACATACTGTGTCTTCTATCCCCTTATATTTTTCCAACATGCTTTCTGTCTTTGTCTTGGAATGAGATTACTTGTTTTTTTTCCTGGCCCTGGTCGGAGTCCTGCCTGGGAGGGAAACAGTCAAATGCATAGTTATTGTTTTGGGAGATGATATTTTTTTCCTTGTAAATCATCTCTCTGTTATGTACTATATTATTATTTGTTTACATATTATATATGATTTGAGTGTATTCCTCTTAGTGGGGACCTGTGCTTGTGTCAGGATGAGATTTTAAGGCGGTCTCAAACTAAGTACTTTGATAGTGTGCTCTTGGATTCTACATCTGTTTCCTATTTGAACCAGTTCCCCTTTGCCTTATTTTTTCTAGAGTGCTTTAATTGTAATTCTAGAACTTTTTACTATCCCATTTTCTTCCTTTTTACTGGGGCTGATATAACCTTAATGTGTTGCAAGCGCCGTAAAACCATTAAAAACATAAAAACATAAAACATTCCCATTATGAAAATATTCGTAGCGGTTAGAATTCCTTCCATTGGGCGGGGGTTTTGCCCCCCTTTGGTGGGCTGAGAGGTTGCTTTTATTGTATCTTCTATTCCTCTATATCTGGTTGGGGTCCTGACCTCCCATAGTGGGCAGGGAGGTACTTACTATGTCTTCTATCCCCCTATAGCTGTTTTCCAACTTGCTTTCCGTCTTTGTCTTGGAATGAGATTACTTGGTTTTGTCCTGGCCCTGGCTGAGAGGGAAACAGTCAAATGTGTTGCTAGTTTTGGAAGATGATATTTTTTTCTTTGTAAATCATCTCTCTGTTATGCACCATATTATGTTTTGTATACATATTATATATGATTTGTAAACATTTGAGTGTATTCCTCTTAGTGGGGACCTTTACTTGTGACTGGATGAGACTTTTAGGTGATCTCAAACTAAGCACTTCGATAGTGTGCTCTTGGAATCTACATCTGTTCCCTATTTGATCCAATTCTACTTTTTCTTACTTTTTCTTGGGTGCTTTAATTGTAATTCTAGAACTTATTACTATCCCATTTTCTTCCTTTTTACTAGCGCTGATATGACCTTAATGTGTTGCAAGCGCTGCAAAACCTTTACAAATAAACAGACATGTTTCCTATTTGAACCAATTCCCCTTTTGTCTTCCCTGTTCTTGGGTGCTTTAATTGTAATTCTAGAACATTTTACTTTCTCATTTTCTTCCTTTTTACTGGCGCTGATATGACCTTAATGTGTTGCAAGCGCCGTAAAACCCAAAATCTGGGTGGGGTTCCTGACCTCCCATAGTGGGCAGGGAGGTACTTACTGTGTCTTCTATCCCCCTATATCTGTTTTCCAACTTGCTTTCTGTCTTTGTCTTGGAATGAGATTGCTTAGTTTTGTCCTGGCCCCGGCATGTTGGCCTTACTGAGATCCTTGTAAATCATCTCTCTGTTATATATTATTATATTTGTTATTTTTAATGTATAATGAAATGTAAGCATTTGAGTATTTCTCTTTGTTGGATCTTGTGCTTGTGTCTAGGTGAGACTTATAGGTGATCCCAGACTAAGTACATTGATGGTATGCTCTTGGAATATACATCTGATCCCTATTTGTTTCCAGTTCCCCTTTGTCTTCCTTTCTTTTGGGTGCTTTAATTGTAATTCTAGAACTTTCTACTATCCCATTTTCTTCCTTTTTACTGGCGCTGATATAACCTAAATGTGTTGCAAGCGCGTAAAACCCTTAAAAAACAAAAACAAACAAAACCCAAAACATATTCCTCTATATAATATGTTTACCCGTTTCGTGTTGATTTCTGTCCTTGTTCTTGATTGAGATTGCTCGGTTTTTATTCGTCCTGGTGAGGATTCTCATATGAGAGGAAGCAGTTCTTGTCTTTGGACAGGTGATACGTTTCCCCTTGTAAATCATCCCTATGTTATTCAGTATATACTATTATAGTTAGTATTTTTCAATATTTTGTACTTTGTAAGCTTTTGAGTGTACCCCTCACAAAGTAACAGTGCTGAGGCAGATATTTTCTGCGATGGCCCAAGTCACCCCAGGTGGCCATAGTCACCCAACCAGGTAGGGTCTTTTGATCTCCCTTGGTGGCC
This sequence comes from Berghia stephanieae, assembly GCF_034508935.2. NCBI lineage: Eukaryota > Metazoa > Mollusca > Gastropoda > Nudibranchia > Aeolidiidae > Berghia > Berghia stephanieae. The sequence goes on from NC_088362.1 coordinate 33,592,344, forward strand.
AGGAGGTCATTTGCTGTGTCTTCTATTCCCCTATATCTGTTTTCTGAGTTGCTTTCTATCTGTCTTTGAATGGGATTATTTGGTTTTGTCCTGGCCCTTGGCTGAGACTGAGAGAGAAATAGTCAATTGTATGGTGCTAGCTTTTAGAGGTGAGATTTTTTCCTTTTAAATCATCTCTCTGTTATGCATTAGAATAGTGGGATCCTGCTGGTGTCTGGATGAGACTTTTAGTTGGGCTGTGAAGACCTGGTGTATGAATCCCGGATCAACAGAATGCAAACAGCGAATAGTAGGAGTTGGCAACCTGTATCCCGGATCAAAAGTCTTCATGAATACTTTGGATCCGATTAGAATTATTTTAGTGAATGGACCAAGATCTAATATTCTTTATATTTTCTTCTTCTTCTTCTTCAAGTACCAAGTCTGTGCTAGACATCGGAGATCATGTTACGCCATTCATCTCTCTGATCAGATAACCTAAAAAAAAAATAATATTACTCTTCTCTTTCTTTGTCACCCAGCTGTTCAAACTATTCAAATATGTTTTTCTTGGTCTACCTTTACTCTTTTTACCTTCTATCTTTCCTGTGAGAGCAAGATGTTCCAATACATTTATGTCGATTTAGGTGCTCTAAAATTGCATGTCTTTTTCTTATTGTACGAATTAGTAACCTTTTAGTTTCAGCTTGCTCTAATACTTCGTCATTAGTTTTCTTCTCTGTCCATGAGATTCTTAACATCCTTCTAAGAAACCACATTTCTGCTGCCTCCAGTTTCTTTCTAATGACTTCTGTAATTGTCCAACTTTTACAGCCATAATATAATAACACTGTCCATGCATAGGCCTTCAAAACCCTATGTTTTGGTGTCAATGAGATGTGGTTTTTGAAAATTAGACTCATTCCTTTATATTTTAAAGGAACAATAATCCAAAAGATTCTAATACATTCGTACTGGGCGGGGTCCTTTGACCTTTCATGGTGGGCAGGTCACAATGTGTCTTCTATCCCCTTACTTTCTGTCTTTGTTTTGGAATGGAATTACTCAGTTTTGTCCCAGCCCTGGCTGGAGTCCTTGGCTGGGAGGGAAAACTAAGTACTTTGATGGTATGCTCTTCGAATATACATCTGTTCCTTATTTGAACTAATTCCCCTTTGTCTTACTTTTCTTGGGTGTTTTAATTGTAGTTCTAGAATATTTTGACTATCCCATCTTCCTTTTTACTGGCGCTGATTTTACCTAAATGTGTCACAAGCACCGCAAAAACCTTAAAAACAAACAAAACCATCAAAAACAGACAATAGCAATTGCTTGCTACCCTTTGGACAAGACGCTAGCCTATTGCAAAGTACTTCCCACCATATCACAGACCCATCTACCCAATCACTGCTGGAAGGACAGGGCGGGGGATCAGAAATGCAAGTAGAATTAGGGAATAAAGTTTTTATACACATAAAACACACACACACACACACACATACATATATATACTCTTTTTCCTCAATCATAGCACCTTTATTTACTCAAATTGTACATATGCAATGCAGATAGTCAGATAGTATAGAGAATGGAAGCGGCTGTGTTGTGGCTCATAAGAAGATTACTGAGGATCCCATGGACAGACATACAGAGAAATAAGAGAGTGGTGGAGATGAAGGAGTACCCATCCACGATCGTGGATCAGGGGGATCAACATTAGCCTCCACATTTAGGATCTAACTCTGGACCCCTTCCCCACCCTCCCCGCCGATACCCTTTATCAGTACCCCCACCCACCTTCCATTGAACCACTCACCTCCACCTATCTACCTCTCTCTCTCTCTCTCTCTCTCTCTCTCTCTCTCTCTCTCTCTCTCTCTCTCTCTCTCTCTCTCTCTCTCTCTCTCTCTCTATCTATCTATCTATCTACCTATCTTTCTATCTATCTATCTATCTATCTATCCACATATCTATCAATCTATCTATCTATCTACCTATTTATCTATCTATCTGTCTACCTATCTATCTATCTATTTAGCTATACAACTATCTATCCATCCATCTATCCAAATACCATTATTACTATCTACCTATCCACATATCTATCTGCCTATTCATTTCTCTCCCTCTAATTCAATCTCTCTCTCTCTCTCTCTCTCTCTCTCTCTCTCTCTCTCTCTCTCTCTCTCTCTATCTCTCTCTCTCTTTCTCCCTCTCCCCCCCCCCTCTCTCTCTCTCTCTCTGCTTCTTTGTGTTTGTGTGTGTGTGTGTGTGTGTCTATGTGTCTGTGTGTGTGTATTTGCGTGTGCATATGTGTGTATATGCGTATGCCCTCCCTATTCCCCACTTTTCCTGTCAGTTTCTTCCGGTTTCAAGGTGCTCCAAACATGAACGGACACATGCTCACGACTCTTGACCCATATTTCAAAATCCTAGCATCCATAAACATCTTTCCTCAATCAAATTATGAAGTTGACTTATGACCCTATGATGCCAACATCTCATCTACTTCCGCCCTCGATCCGCCCATCCCCGGTCTTATACAACCAAGCAATTCACATAGAGTGTTTGGTACAAATATTGCCCTTATTCACCTCTGCCACTTCCTCTGCTCCTTTCCATCTGGACTCGGGTACAGTCCAGTGCGGCATTCCACCATAATTTATCATAATATACAAACAATCTAGCCCCACACTATATCTAATTTATCTCACTCTCTCCCTCTCTCTCAAACCCCACAACCCGACGCCCCCCCCCCCCTTTTTTTTTTTTAAAATCTCTCTCTCTCTCTCTCTCTCTCTCTCTCTCTCTCTCTCTCTCTCTCTCTCTCTCTCTCTCTCTCTCTCTCTCTCCCAATGCCTCGCCTTCCTGCTACTGCCTCCTTCACTTGATTTATTCCTACAGCTCAGTGGTCACTCATAAACGTAACATATTGATAAATCATTCCAGTTTCTATTTAGTTTCGTTACAAGTATTATTATCAGTATTATTATTATGATGATTATTATTATTATTATTATTATTATTATTATTATTATTATTATTATTATTATTATTATTATTATTATTATTATTATCATCATTATTATTATTGTTATTATCATTATTATTATTATTTTTGTTATTGTCATTATTATTATTATTATTATTATTATTATTATTATTATTATTAGTATTATTATTATTATTATTATTATTATTATTACTGTCACAGTAAAGATTGTTCACAATTATCTTATTAAATTTTATTTTATTAAGAACTGAATTCATCTCACTCCAGTTATATTTCGGTAGGCTTAGATAAACTTTACCTTCTAATATTAGATCGTCTTTCCTTTTATAGCCTTCCCTCGAATTAATTTCTAATTAGTGAATACTTTTCGTTCTACATTCTGTCACGTAGCCACTTATTATAAAAGCTGATAGGTCTAACATTCGACACTCACTTTCTCTCCACAATCTATGCTGGACGGCCAGTCGCTCTATTCCTATATATATACTGGAAGATTTTTATCTTTTGGGACTTTGTAGATATTATATCTACACCATTAAGACGCCGGAGCTTTTAACTTTGATTGTATAATCTTCAAGGATCAAACCCAAGCCCGCTGTCAAGGACTACACAATAACTTCTTACCAATTGCCTGGAAGTGAAATTTTACGAGTCCAATCCTGTTATCAGAGGAATAGATCATCCAAGCCCATCAACTGCCTGAAACGTAAATTTATGAACCTGACATATTATCATAAGTTACGTAAAATATTCATATCTCTATTTGTAACTGCCACGATCACTGTTTATCTCTTTTAATTAAATTTCATCATTATTTTTATTTCATTGTAAACAAATCGTTAATTGTTTTTCATTTATAGTAACTAGTAAATTCTGGGGCCTCATTCTACATATATCTTTATGCATAGTCGAGTAGCTCTTTACTCACTTGAGACCATGACATTTTGGAGGGGACACATATAAAGAATTGAATTTATTTAGTTACATATATCTATTTCATCTAACTTTAAAGTTTAAATTGTAAAACTCTTAATTGCCCCACTTGATCATATTTTAATTAAACTCCCTATTTACAGGATTAATTTTTTTTTCTTTTTCATTTCTTCATTTAAATGGAATAGCAATTTATCCATTCATTCTTTCATTCAAATTGAATAGCATTTTATTGATTCATTCCTTCATTCATTTATTCATTTATAAATTATTCATTCATTCATTGTTCATTCATTTATTCATTCATTCATTCATTCATTCATTCATCCATTCATTCGTTTATTCACTCATTTATCCAATCATTCATACATTTATTCCTCCCTTCATTCTTTCATTCATACATTATCCATTCATTCATTCATCTATTCACTCAGTTTTTCATTCATTCATTCATTCCTTGTCCACTTTGTTATTATATCACTCATTTCATTTTGTTGTTTGCCTCATTCATGAATTGTTTTCAATATGTTTACATTCCATAACGATTCATTCACCTATCATCCATTCACTCAGTGTTGTGAACACATTTTGTAACTATTGTAAATCTTACGATATTTTATTGTTTTGTATTTCAGACATCACTGTTAAACACTCTTCAATGCCTAATTACAATTGTTGAACAACCATTGAACAAGAGAGAGGTCCCAGCCACGAATTGAGTTGGTAAATATATCCTTCACTATTCTCTTTTACATGAGTTGGGCATCACATAGTAACTATAGACATCGTGATTTGTTTTGCATAGTGATTTGTTTTAAATGCATTTTTGGCATATTACTGTTACCGAAAACCACTTATATATTATGTTCTGAAAAGTGAGTCTTTAAAAAACTAAATAATAATAAAAGGAGTCTACTAGCCGTCGTGTTATATTTAGTGATAGATAACTTGGGATTATTTTGGCATCCTATTATTGTTATCACACTCTAGTATATTAGCGTCATTGCGAATAATTGTACACAAACTAACGACGAGTCACACACATTGGTGATACATTTTTCGTAGTAACATAGTTTAGAGTACACGCGATTGACACATTGTTATTGACACAAGTCATAATAACTCCGCATTGTATTGATACATTGCTTTATAAGATATAACGATAAAAGGCATCAAATTCAACATACATAATAAGTTGAAATAAGAGAGAGAGAGATTTCTAAAAATAGAACAGTTCATTCCAGTAAGTGTAAATAAATAAAACAGTCAGTAACAGTATCCTGTCAATATAATATATATAAAACATCGTAACTAATTTATTGCAACATGGAAGCATATAAAAGATACTTAAGTCTTGCAAAGGACTTAGAAATACCCCAGGAAAGAATATTTTCATGGTGCGAAGAGAAAGTAAAAGAAGAAAAAGAACATGAAGAAAGAATTCGTAGAGAAGAAAATGAAGAAAGAATTCGTAAAGAAGAAAAAGAACACGAAGAAAGAATTCGTAGAGAAGAAAAAGAACATGAAGAAAGAATTCGTAGAGAAGAAAAAGAACATGAAGAAAGAATACGTAGAGAAGAACGAGAAGAAAGAGTCCAAGAAAGAGAACTAAAAAGACAAATAGCTTTAGCAGAAGAAGAAACCAAAAGGACCCAAATGATGCTGGAAATTGAAAAAACAAAAACCGGTCATGAAAGAAAACATAATAATAGTGATGAATGTTTCGTGAAACTTCCACGCATGCCAACATACGATGAACGCTCAGACTGTTTAGAATCCTTCTTACACCGATTCGAAGTTCAGGCTAAAGGTTATCGTTGGCCAGAAAGCAAATGGGCCACAGCCTTGATTAACTGCTTATCTGGAGAACCGCTAAAAGTTTTCTATACCTTAACAACTGAAGATGCAGATGACTATGGAAAAATTAAAGACGCTCTACTAAAAAGATTTAGATTAACGGAAGATGGTTACCAGGAAAGGTTTCACACTGCAAAACCGGAAAGTGGAGAAGACTTTAATACATTCGTGAACCGAATTACCCAATTTCTAAATCGATGGCTTGAGTTGGCAAACGTAAAACAAGACGACTTTGCAGGCCTTTACTATCTCACGCTGAAGAATCGAATCTATCAAGCTTGCAACCCAGATTTAGTCGCATTCTTTAAAGAGAGAAAGCCAGAAAACTTGGACAAATTAAAAATCTACGCAGAAAACTTTAACAGCGCACATCCATTGACACCCCTTAGCAGAACATTGAAGGAACCATACTACGCTGCTGCTGCTCAGAGTCCAGGTACACCTGAAGTTCAGTACTCAAATAGAACGAGCCGATCAATCACTCGGAACACGCAAGTGAAACAAGATGATCATAGTAACAAACCATGGAACAAACAGTTCAATAGAGACCATAGCCGACCCTATCAAAACAAAACAAGAAATAGCACTGACAATAATACTGAGTATAAGAAAACCAACAAACCTATAATTAAATGTCAATATTGTGGAATGAAAGGCCACACAGCAGACAAATGTTACAAAATCGTGGGATATCCAAAAGAAACTGCAAATGCATCACTCCAAACAAGTGTAAACAATCAGACACGAGTAATGTCAGGAGAAAATAAATGTGTATTGCGTGAAAGGTATGTCACTTTTAACACAAACTCACAAATCAGGATCGCTATTTTTTTGTGAAGGCAAAGCTAATGGAACTGATTGCAAAATATTGAGAGACACAGGATGCAGTACAGTAGGAATAAAAGCATCTTTGATCAATGACGAAGACAAAACTGGAAAAACGGTACAATGCATCACAATTCAGTGGCACAGTCGAAACCTTTGAAACAGCTAACGTGTACATAGAAACCCCATACTATACAGGAATAGTGGAATGCTGTATACTTCCCAACCCCGTCGCTGATGTTATTGTTGGCAATATAAAAGGTCTTAAAGACAACCCAACAGATGTAAAAGAATGGTCATTAACCCAAGAAACAGCTTGTCTAGCAGAAACAAGAAAGATGACTAAGACAACAGAGAAGCCAATGACTATTTCTCTAGAACCACAACAATTTGACAGGAACAGGTTCATTGAAGAACAGAAAAAGGACCCGACTTTAACTTCATATTTCAATATCGCAAACAAAGGGACGAAATCAAAAGTTGAATACATCATTGAAAAAGATATTCTGTTCAGGTTACATAGGAAAAGAAACAAAATAGCTAAACAACTGGTCACGCCGAGTATTTACAGAAACAAAATCCTTGGAATAGCGCACGATTCAATAACTTCTGGACATCTTGGGAGCTCTTCCACATTGAAGAGAATATCCGAGAATTTCACATGGCCTGGAATTACTAAAGACGTCCGAGAATATGTGAAATCGTGTGACACATGCCAAAGAAGAGTCGCAAAAGGCAGAATACCGAGATTGCCATTAGAGACAACCCCAGTTATTGAAAAAGTTTTTCAAAAAGTTGCAATTGACATTATAGGCCCTTTAACAAAATCAGATAGAAACCATACACACATACTAACACTAGTCGATTACGCAACCAGGTGGCCAGAAGCGATAGCATTGAAATCAACTACATCGGATCACATAGCTGAAGCATTGATGACAATTTTTACTAGAATAGGCATACCAAATGAGATACTGTCGGACAATGGACCCCAATTTACATCACATATGATGCATGAAACCATGAAACTCATGGGAATCCAACACTCATTCACAACTCCCTACCACCCCCAAGCAAATGTTCTTTGTGAAAGATTTAATGGCACTCTAAAGAATATGTTAAGAAAAGTGTCAGCAGAAAAACCAGATGATTGGGACAGATACTTACCAGCAATCCTATTTGCATATAGAGAAATACCCCAAGAATCTACAGGCTACTCCCCATTTGAGTTGATGTATGGACGATCACCTCGCGGCCCGATCAATATAGTAGCCGACATTTGTAAAGGGAATGAGGAGGACAATAACGAAATTATGTTTGCTTACGAATATGTAAGAAACCTGAAAGACAGAATAGAGGACACGTGTAAGCTAGCACAGGAATCCGTCACTAAAAAAGCAGAGAAATACAAGGAATACTCCGATCGAAAAAGCAGATCAAGAAAATTTGAGATTGGTGACAAAGTACTAATACTCTTACCCGATGACTCGAGTAAACTTTTAGCTACATGGAAAGGACCATTCAAAATAACAGCAGTAAAATCTAATGTTAATTACGAGATTAAAATTAACAACACAACAAAGACATTCCATGCAAATATGCTAAAAAAGTATTTTGATAGAGACACAGTGTCGCAACCTATGTTTACTAATATCGAAGCTTCAAATGCAGGATTGATCATACCGTTGGTCATGGGACACAGACACCCGAGACAGAAAAACAAACAAAAATCGCACAATTGCAACCACCTAAGACAAAAAAAGAAGTACGCAAAGTACTTGGGCTCCTAAATTTTACAGGAAATACATTTACAACTTCGCGCACATCGCGACACCGCTAACAAATCTGACAAAGAATGGGTCACCGAACAAAATTGTTTGGACAGAAGCGTGTCAGAATAGCTTTAACCAATTAAAGGCATTACTCTGTTCAGAACCAATTCTTAAATTACCCGACATGTCAAAAGAATTTGTTGTAAGAACTGACGCGTCTGATAAGGGCATCGCAGGTGTACTATTACAGGAGCATGAGGGAACTCTAATGCCTTGCTTATATGCAAGCAGAAAATTATTGGACAGAGAATCACGATACTCTGTAATAGAGCGTGAAGGACTGGCCATCGTCTTTGCTTTAAAGACATTCAGCAGATATCTACTGCTAAAAGAGTTTGTGGTCGAAACGGACCATAAACCACTCACGTACATAAGAAATAACAAAATGAATAATAGTAGAGTACTAAGGTGGAGTCTATTTTTGCAAAATTACACTTTCAGTATCTCTCACATACCAGGCTGTGAAAATATTCACGCCGACCTACTTTCTCGATTAGTATAAACACGTGAGAAGGGTATAACTTAACCTCCCATGCATACTGTTAGTTACCTCGCAAACTATGCCAAATCAGAACGCACAATTTCGATAATTTTATTTG
>NC_088362.1:33608881-33661381 GCF_034508935.2 Berghia stephanieae
TGTTCTCACTAAACTGTATTAACGAGACTATAAAAGTTCATGGTTACACAGAGTTTGTGTGTTGGTCCGTTATACTTCCGGATGGCAATGTTGTGAACTCCTTGGCCAAGCGCATTCTATCTATAGATTTATGGACTGAAATTGGAATTTCCATTAATCTCCAATCTGATCAACTTGACACAGATCTCAGAAAGCCGAATGAATCAAAACACAAGCTGAAAAAAAAATCGTTATATTGTCAGCCGTGTTCGTTTTAAATCTAAGCCAAACGAGCCGAACACTTCACACTTCAACACACATCCTTATCGGAGACATACACAGAAGAATGTCATGAGTTTGTTGATGTTGCAGATGTGTTTCTAAACTATTAAAAGAGGAGTTATTAATTATTTCGTTGGTTGTGTTACTCTTTGATCTGAAATGGCCATGGATGTTAGAGGAGATGAAAAAGCAGCAAATATGTTGACATCTTGTAAGTTGAACTTATCGATGTTATCATTGCAAATTTCCGATAACCATTTCATTTTACACATCGTAGTAATCGATATCAGAGTCGCTAGATCTTTGTGTATGTGTGTGTGTGTGTGTGTGTGTGTGTGTGTGTGTGTGTGATAAATGGTATGGTAAAAAATGCTAGGTCTGGGTAGTTACTTTCAATGCATCATATTCTCTGCCAAAGTAGAAATAATTCTTAATTAAATAATTTCATAAATGTACAAAAATTCATTTCAGAAATTACACAAATATGCAAACACGCATACACGCGAGCGAGCAAGCATACACACACACACACACACACACACACACACACACATGTTCTAGTCTTTAACTGTTGCAAAAGATAGAAGGTTAACGTTTTATCCATACCCATTTATTTTTACTAAAGATGGCATAATACTATTTTACTTAAAACAGTTCAAAAATAGAAACAAAATATTGCAGGGATTAAATACTCTCAAAACCATATTATCAGTTTTATCATTAGAGGACCAGGTTTGTTGTAATCAAAACATACGGATGAAGAAAATTACAATAAATATAGATTTTATTGATATTCGTTTTGCTCAAATGGATATTAATAATCATTAAGAATAATACACAAAGCATTCACCGAGTAGGATGGTTTTTGGGATTGTTTTGGGGTTTTTTCGTGTATTTTTCTTTCCTGCTTTGCATCGTACGATTTTTTTTCTTCAGATATACGTCTTACACGTGTGCCTGCTTCCTAATTTGTCACTTGGTTAACTTATAGATAGACGTCTTGTATGCGCTTGGCTGAGAAGCTCACAAGATATGTTTGTACACCACATGAGTACATTTAAGTTGAAATACTATCTTTACCACGTGTATCATTATTGTAATATTTAATCAATAGATTTATGGCATTACTAATTAATATTCAGGGCATTCAAGGGATCTCTTCCTATTTTGCCCAATACCACATGTTATGTTATGTTATAAGATTGCCATCGTTAGTAGAGCTCAAGGAAACAATATTTCTTTGGTTGAACTATTGAATACAACTCACGATTTGTTTTCTTTTGTGGCAAAAGACTGGCATTTTGACATCATTTTTTGGTCAGTGTCAGGCTATAACTTTACGATGGCTTCGGCCTGACACAAGAACCGTAGCCATCGTTAAGTTATAGATAGAACGAAGATGACGTCACTCTGGTCTTTGTTATTGTTTTTTGCCATCCGCGTTTATGAGTAATACTCACTGAACTGTATTATCCGGACTATAAAAGTTCATGGTTACACATAGTTTTGTGTGTTGGTCCGTTATAGGCTACTTCCGGATGGCAATGTTGCGCACTTCTTAGACAAGTGCATACTATCTATAGCCTGATACTGAAACCCAAAAAGACTGGCATTTTGACGTCATTATTTGTTTTTTGCACCGCCTAGTGAGTTGTCGTTAGTAATGTTCATGGAGACAAGTGGTCCCATTGGTTGAACTATTGAATACAACTCACGATTTGTTTTCTTTTGTGGCCAAAGACTGGCATTTTGACGTCATTTTTTGGTCAGTGTCAGGCTATAAGTTCACGATGGTGCTCAAGGAAACAAGTGATTCCATTGGTTGAACTATTGAATACAACTCACGATTTGTTTTCTTTTGTGTCCAAAGACTTGTCTTTTGCCATCCGCGTTTATGAGTAATTCTCACTAAACTGTGTTAACCAGACTATAGATAGAATGCGCTTGGCCAAGGAGTTCACAACATTGCCATCCGGAAGTATAACGGACCAACACACAAACTCTGTGCAACCATGAACTTTTATAGTCTGGTTAATACAGTTTAGTGAGAACAACTCACATACGCGGATGGCAAAAACAATAACAAAGGCCTGAGTGACGTCATCTGCATACTATCTATAAACGTTTAAGGTTACACATAGTTCTGTGTGTGGGTCCGTTATACTTCCGGATGGCAATGTTGTGAGCTTCTTAGCCAAGCGCACACTATGCTATGATAGTATGCACTTGGCTAAGAAGTTCAGAACACTGCCATCCGGAAATGTAACTGGCCAACACACAAAACTGCGTGTAACCATGATCGTTTATAGTCTGGTTAATAGGTACAGTTTAATGAGAATTACTCATAAACGCGGATGGACAAAAAAAAAAAACAATAACAAAGACTCGAGTGACGTCAACTTCATTCTATCTATAGATAGTTCGAAGATGACGTTTCTCGGGTCTTTGTTATTGTTTTTTGCCATCCGCGTTTATGAGTAAACGCTCACTGAACTGTATTAACCTGATTATAAACGTTCATGGATACACAGTTTTGTGTGTTGGTCCGCTATACTTCCGGATGGCAATGTTCTGAGCTTCTTAGCCAAGCGCATACTATCTATAAGTTAACGATGGCGAGGGTGTCAGGCCGTGGCCTTCGTAAAGTTATGGCCTGATACTGACCAAAAAATGACGTCAAAATGCCAGTCTTTTGCCACAAAAGAAAACATATCGTGAGTTGTATTCAATAGATAGAATGCGCTTGGCCAAGGAGTTCACAACATTGCCATCCGGAAGTATAACGGACCAACACACAAGCTCTGTGTAACCATGAACTTTTATAGTCTGGTTAATACAGTTTAGTGAGAACAACTCACAAACGCGGATGGCAAAAACAATAACAAAGGCCTGAGTGACGTCATCTTCGAACTATCTATAACATAACGATGGCTACGGTCAGGCTATGAATTTTGGAAGCTAGGATCCAATTCAAACCGACATAATACCGTTTGAGATGATCTGTAACATATTACTTACAGATAGAGCGAAATTGACGTCACTCTGGTTATTGTTATTGCTTTTTGCCAGCCTTTTAAATGAGTAGTTCTCACTAAACTGTATTAATTAGACTATAAACGTTCAAGGTTACACTAAGTTTTGTGTGTTGGTTCGTCAATTATGGCTGGCGAATGTTACGAGCTTTTTGGCTTAGCACACATAAATAACAGACCAGTAATATCTAATACCCTACGTTCATAACAAGCACAGGCTAAAATTGCTCGGTAAACTATTACTCCTCACATTAGGCTATTATAACTATACCATACTTAGTCGGCCTTGACCCAATAAAGCAATGGAACACGGAGGTGTAAGCAGTTGATAGTTACTCAGAATTATAACGTGGGTTTTGCTCGACGGATTGTCGGCTTTGCTTCATTCTTGCTTTCTTTTTACGAGACTACCTCAGTTGTTACGGTCATAATATAGTAGGGGTTCAACAGTTCGTTCGCTACCACATAAGTGGTTACAACACAGTTATGGCTTTGGGAGAATTTAAAAAACAAATGCCAAACCTTGCACTTGTTCTGACATCGTGTGAGTAGATTTATTACTTTACTGGTGGAACGAAATTGACGTCACTCTTGTTTTTGTCTCTTTCATTACTCAGTTCATTATTCATTTCAACATGTATTCTCTTCAATTTTCATTTCAATGTTCGTTCATTTCAATAATTTATTCATTTCAATATTTGTTTCAATATTCATTTCAAGATTCATTCATTTCAACATTTATTTCAACAGTCATTTCAATATTCATTTTCAGATTCAATCATTTCAATATTGATTTCAATATTCGTTTCAACATTCATTCCAATATTCATTTCAAAAGTTGTTTCAATATCATATCAACATTCATTTCAAGATTCTTTCATTTCACTATTCATTTCAATATTAATTTCAAGATTCATTTAAACTTTCACTTCAATATTCATTTCAACATTCATTTCAATATTCATTTTCAGATTCAAACATTTCAATATTCATTTCAACATTCATTTCACTATTAGGTTTCAGATTCAACATTTCAATATTCATTTCAAGTTTCATGCCAATATTAATTTCAACATTAATTTAAATATTCATTTCAATATTCATTTCAACATTCATTTCAATACCCATTTCACTATTCATGTCAACAACCATTCCAATATTCATTTCAATATTCATTTCAAGATTCATTTCATTATTCATTTGAACAATTATTTCAATATTCATTTCAACATTCATTCCAATATTCATTTCAACATTCATTTCAAGATTCATTTCAAGATTCATTTCATCATTCATACCAACATTCACTTCAAGATTCATTCATTTCAAGATTCATTTCATTATTCTTTTCATTATTCATTTCAACGATCATTCCAATTTTCAATGTCTAAAGTCTCATGTTTATTGTTACTATTTTTAGCATCTAAATCACCCCGACGTAACATCGTTTTGAGGCTCTAATTAACATTCTGTTGTAAAGTATGAAATCATGCCCGCTTTATTGTATACGAATTTTGACCCATATCAAGAATAATTTTGACCCGAGAGCTGAAAAACAAAACTACAAACAGTGAGAATACTCATAAACGTGGATGGCAAAAAACAATAACAAGAGCCTGAGTGACGTCATCTTCGATCTGTCAATAGATAGTGCGCGCTTGCCTCTGAAGCTCACAATATTGCCATCCGGAAGTATAACGGACCAGCACACAAAACTATGTGTAATCTTGAACGTTTATAGACTGGTTAATACAGTTTAGTGAGAATTACTCATAAACGCGACTGGCAAAAAACAATAACAAAGACCAGAGTGACATCAATTTCATTCTATCTATACGTTTAGCTAAAAGGCTCACAACATCTGCCAACCGGATATAACTAGTGCCGCGCTGAGGACCGGTCCGGACTGGTCCCACGGTCCTTTAGCTGAGAACTGGGGACTGGTCCCAAAGTGGAGAACAGTTGGCGGTCCTTACTTCTTATAACCTTTCAAAGGTCCCAGCGATTCACGCGCCATACTACTGCCCCAGCGATTCTTTGCCTCGGTTCTTTTGCCCATCTTCCACCAATCACCACCACTCATCCCACTTAATTAATCGCACCCACCCCCTTTTGCTAAACGACACAGACGACCATATCCCTCCACTCCGCAAACCGCCCTCATGTGTGTCGCATGACAATCATCAACGCCTTGGACGATTCCATGATACGGGGTAAATTTCAAAATTTACTACACCATAATGATCGCAATGACAATGGTCTATGATGAAGGCAGCACCCCTCTTCTCTAATGGGTTATTGTTTGAAATGAGTGAGACTACTAAAGATGTGTGTGTGTGTGTGTTTGTGTGTGTGTGTGTGTGTGTGTTTCGAACCTAGCAAGTCCGATTTTTTGTTTTCTTTTGTCTAGCCTATCTCTTGTCACCACTCCTTGTCACCACTCCTTCGCATTGTTGTCCTTTAAAATAATACAATAATATTAAAATTTCGTTTGATGTTTTAACTAATCAAAGAATATGAGTTTCACATATTATATCTTCCTTCCAAAGTAACAATTATAACGTCTGTATTTTTGAAAAGCCCAATAGAATATTTGGGGGCCCCGATTGCTCAGTTGATAGAGCACTCTCTTTATACGCAAAGGCCAGAGATCGATCCCGGGTGCAGTCGAGCTTTTTTTTCTGAACTCCCTGTCTACTCAGCAGTGAATGGGTAGCTGGGTTTGTTTGATCTGGCGAAAAGTACTTTGGGATAGACTAGCGTCCTATCCAAAGGTAGAAATATTTTTTTAAATTAAAAATTTAAAAAAAAAATTGAGCTTTTATATAGTGCAATATCCACTAAATGTGCTCAAAGCGCTTTACAATGGGTCCCAAACTAATAGCAACACGTAACATGTAGAACGAGACATGACGCTTGTTAGGCGATGTTACAATTTTTTCCGACAGAGACAACACTGTTGACGACCAGGTACTCATTTTACACCTGAGTACGGTGATAAGATGTGAGTAAAGAGTCTTTCAAGGACTCAACTAGGCGCCGAGCGAGGCTCGAACCAGGACCTTCCGATCCGAAAGCGAGTGTCATACCACAAGACCACATAGCCGCACAAAAAGAGAAAAAAGGAACGGAGACAAACAAAAAAAAACCCAAATAAACAAATCAAATCAAACTCTTCCCATATTTTTGGCCCAGCATGCCACAGACACAAAATATTAACAATCCCTTTTCCTTTCAACTCCCTACACCATCAATCTTTGCAGACACACGCACACACACACACACACACACACACACTCACACAATTCTTGTCACTCCTGTGTAATAGCGCTATCTGCACAGCACACATCACTCTCCCTCTCAACGAAGCTGTCTCCGCTCTCACTTTCACTGAGAACCTACTGTAGACCACGGTTTTCATCGTGTAAGGTCCCAACGGTCCCTCAAGAATGGACTGTCCCAACGGTCCCTCAAGAATGAACGGTCCCAACGGTCCCTCAAGAATGTTCAATGTCGAAAAGGACCGGTTCTAGGAACCGGAACCGGTCCTTGCGGTTCTCATTTCCAAGGAACCGTAGGACGTGGTCCTTAAGCTTGCCAAGGACCGCCCCGCACTAGATATAGCGTACTTTCCAACACACAAAACTAAGTGTAACCTTTAACGTTTATAGTATGATTGATAGAATTTATCGAGAATTATTCATTAAAATTGGCTGCATAAAAACAATAACGAAGAGCTCGGTGACGTCAAATTCATTCCTTCTATAATTTAGTGACAGCTAATCACCAAAATTGGCTGTCTAAAAAAACAATAACAAGGAGCTGAGTGACGTCAATTCCGTTCCTTCTATTGATGCATCCGTGAAATGATTAGGCAGTCACTGATCAAGGGACTGAAACAGGCACAAACGCATTCGTTCTCTTGATGCAACGCGTTTAGGTAAAACACTCACATGTTTTGCGTGCCCAATCAAACATAACGACATACAAAACATTAAACATGGTTGACGACCTTTAGTGAGAATAATCGCGAACTGACGGCCTTAAAACAACAACAAAGAGCCAAGTTGTGTCGTCATCTTCATTCATTACATGACTGAGGATGTTTGGCGTATATATAGTGACTTGACCGGCTGTTTGGCACATAATATAGTGACCGGATTGGTGACGGTGGTTACAAACCCTGGCCCAGGCGTCATATCCTTGAGTAGGGTAATTTACACACACGGGCCTTCTGTGTCGGACGCCTTCCCATGGAGCATTCGTGAAAAAAGAATCTTTATCTATTTTTGTTCTTTCGCGTAAAACCTATCTATATCTTATATTGATTTTAGTGGATGGTATGAGAAGCAAGATAAACAACTGGGGCCGTTCTCATGAACACGGACTATCGCTTAGTCTCTGAATATCTCTGACTTTAGTCAATGACTTGAACAAATCGGAATTCATGTGAGCTGGCTAAGCAAGTCCGGGACTAAAATCACGACACCTTCGTACTAAGTTTGTCCAAGATTTAGTCATTTGCCGAAGCAAGACTTCATGCTTTAGTCTGAGTCTAGTTACTAGGAGTCGTCATAGCGTCAACAAGGTAGCAGCTAGTTTTAGATTGAGTGCGCTTCGATTCGGAAAGAAAATACGTTGTTACGAACGAATGACAGAGGCAAAAAGTGTCCTGTTGCCATTGACACTGGCTTTAAAAAAACTAAAAGATAAGTGCAGAACGTTGAAAGTACACATTTTTGTGAGTAAAAACTAAAACAAAGAAACAACTGAATCTATCGGCTCATGAGTTGAGAGGGAACGAAAGACTCCGAAATCAAAAGGTTTGCGTCAAAGAACAACCCCCCAAAAAATGATTAGAAAGTATTTTTTTGAAATTATGCCCTTTCCGCCACGACATCATAAGATATCGTCGCCTAGGCATTCCACGAAGGAATATAGAAAATTCATCAAACAAGATGTCTGATGTCAACAGGAATCACCCATGTTGCCCAAGTGAGCAAATTGAGGGTTAATAATCTTGCTCAAGGAAAAAAATGAAAGTGCCTGAAGCGGGGCTCGAACCCAGGACCTTCCGGGTCACAGTGCAATGCCTTAACCACTCGGCATGCACCTGTTTACGAAAATCTGTACACTCCTTATACATGCCTGTGATGCGTTCCAAGGACAGACAGACTTCACTTTTGAGTTGAAAAATCTTAGCTTTAGTCGAAGGGAGATATCTTTAGTTTTCCAAACTCTATTCAAAGATGTGAATGCAGCTTGTGCCTTTCCTAACCGTGCTTTCACCTCTGCTTCCGTGCCTCCATCCTTGTCAATTATACTCCCAAGATAGCAGAAAGTATCTATATCATCAAGTTCCTGATCTTTTACTTTGATCTGATCCCTTTGACGCGTACCTATCCTCAAGACCTTTGACTTTGCAGGGTGAATTCTTAGACCAATTGATTTCAAGAGGCTGTTTATAATTGTGGTTTTTGCTTGCATCTGGTCCTGGGTGCGGGACAGAAGAGCCAGATCCTCTGCAAAATCCAGATCATCCAACTGTGTCCAGGGGGTCCACTGCATCCCATTTCTTCGCCCTTTTGAGGTTTCCTTCATTAGCCAATCAAGGGCAAGGATGAACAGGAATGGTGAGAGCAAGCATCCCTGCTTGACACCAGTCTTAATTTCAAAGCTGTCAGTAAGCTGATCATCATGTACAACCCTGCAACTTGATCCTTCATACATTTCCTTAATGAGGTTTACTATCTTCTCAGGGAGTCCATAATGTGCCTGAATTTTCCACAATGTTCCTCTGTCAATACTGTCGAAAGCCTTCGCGTAATCCAGAAAGTTGACAATATGAGGAGAGTTCCATTCTATAGACTGTTCCACCATGACTCGCTGAGAGGCAATCTGGTCGGTGGTTGAACGGTTTTTCCTAAAACCTGCCTGTTCGTCCCGCAGTTTAGCATCTGTTGCATTCTTAATTCTCTCTAGAATAATACGGTTGAAAACCTTTCCTGGAAGAGAAGAGTTTTTCCTCGATAATTATTACAATTACTGAGGTCCCCTTTCTTTGGAAGCTTGATAAGATGTCCTTCCTTCCAATCTTTTGGGAATATCCCGTCATTCCAGATTCTCTCAAATAGTGGGTGCAGGGCCTCAGCATTTCTTTCAGCATTAACTTTTTGAGCCTCCGGTGGAATTTGGTCTCTTCCAGCAGCTTTCCCCCTTTTCATCTTGTTAATGGCACACACAATCTCTGCTATCGATGGTGGATCACAGCTAATTGGTAGCTCATTCCTTGCAGGCAAAATTTCCGGTGGGTTGTCTGGTGGAGGTCTCTTCAGAAGGCTGTTGAACTGTTCCCTCCATCGCTCAGATTGAGCCTCTTTTCCAAAAATAGTTTTCCCATCTTTGTCTTTGACTGGTGCCTCTGGTTTCCCATATTTTCCAGCAAGTGTCTTGGTAGTTTGATAAAGGATCCTCATGTGTCCTCATGTCGCTGCTGCTTTTGCTTTCTCTGCAAGTCTGTTCATGAATGCTTCCGTGTCTTTCTTCACAGATCTTTTGACTTCCTTAGCTATGGCTTGATACAGCTCTTGTGCATCCAGTCTTGAAGCCCTTGTTCGATTTGCATTCACTTGTTCCTTCCTTGTTCTCCTCTTTTCAATAAGGTCCAAGGTATTTGGACTTATCCATTCCGATTTCTTTACACCTAATACCTCGTGGCAAGTTGTTATGTAGACTGCCTTGATCTTTGCCCAATGTGACTCTACATCTATGTCCTCCTCGAGCTCAGCGAGAGGTTGGAATCTATTACTCAATTGTAGTTTGAATTCCTTATTCTTTTCCCCATCTAGTGCATTCACCTGGAATTTTCTTCTTGTATGCGATCTGGTCCCATGTTTTCTGAGTCTTTACCAATAGCAGGTGGTGGTCTGATCCAACATCTGCCCCTCTCCGTACTGTCACATCTTCTAATGAACGTCTGAATCTTCGAGAAATACAAAAATGATCAATCTGATTCTCTGTCACACCATCTGGTGAGACCCAAGTTGCTTTGTGGATCCTCTTATAATAATAATAATAATAATAATAATAATAATAATAATAATAATAATAATAATAATAATAATAATAATAATAATAATAATAATAATAATAAATGGCATTTATATAGCGCTTTACCCCGTTGTCACAGGCTCTAAGCGCTTTACAGTGATATAAAACAAAACATATTACAGTGAGACAAGTGTGAAGGAAACGTGATACGAATTAAATTTAACAACAACAAAATATGAAAATAATATTGCAACATTATGACGTAAAAAGATAAAACTTTAAGCGAGATTTGAATGTCGTCAACGAATCCGAGCATCTCACGTGTGATGGGAGAGAGTTCCAAAAATTGGGGGGGGGGGCGAAAATGGAAAAGACTGTTCACCTATTTTACGCAATGGCTTAGGTTTGACAAGGATTGATTGGTCATTGCTTGACCTCAAGTTTCTATTGGGGACATATATGTTTAGAAGGTCTTTAATATAGGAGGGACTGTTCGTGCTCAGGGATTTGTAGACAACAGTACAAATCTTATAGGCAACTCTTTTTTCCACAGGAAGCCAATGTAACTCACGGAGAAGAAGAGTTGCTGACGGGTATTTTTTGTTATTGCGTACAATGAGCATGGCTGCGTTATTTTGAGCAACCTGAAGTTTGCTAATTTTGTCTTTAGCTAAATTCGCCCAAAGGGAGTTACAATAGTCCAATTTAGATAACACCAGGGAATTAATTAAAAGTTCTGTTATATACTTCGATATTAAATTACGAATTTTGCTTATTTTTTTCATTTCTATGTACATAGATTGTATGGTGTTATTCACGTGGCTTGTCATGGAAAGATCTTTATCGATGATGACGCCAAGGTTTTTTGCTTTATTTGAAAATTCTATTGTGCTATTTCCGAGAGTAAAAGGTGATTTATTTGCCTGTTTAAGGATACTCGGCCTTCCACACATTAAAATCTCAGTTTTACTATCATTTAATTTTAACTTATTGTGGTACATCCAAGATTTAATCTCATTAAAACAGCTCGTAATTCGTTGTATTAAGAACTGTAAATTACTAAGGGGTGCTGAATCATATATTTGCGTATCATCTGCATAAGAATGATAACTCAGATTGAATCTGGATATCACACGAGAAAGGGGCTGCATATATACAGTAAAAGGACAGGGCCAAGAACAGAGCCTTGTGGCACTCCAAAATTTAGTAAAACTTGTTCTGACTGAACACCATTCACCACGACAGTCTGCCATCGATCCTGTAAATATGATGTAAACCATTTAAGGGCAATTTCTTTTATGCCGAACGTATTTTCTAGTCTTCTTAACAAAATGTCATGGTCAATGGTGTCAAAGGCAGCTGAAAGATCTAAAAGGCATAATACATTGATATTGTTAGCATCAGCATTACATAACAAGTCATTAAAGATTTTAAGAAGCGCCGTTTCAGTACTGTGTTGATGTTTGTAGGCTGACTGAAAGGGTTGTTCCAAACTGTTGTTCTTAAGATGAGATGTTAATTGTGTAAGAACTACCTTCTCCAAAAGTTTTGACAAAAAAGGTAAATTTGATACAGGACGATAATTGTTTAATATATTGTGGTCCAGTGATGGTTTCTTCAGAAGTGGTTTGACGAGGGCACTTTTAAAGCACGATGGAACTTCGCCAGTCAGTATGGATGTATTTATGATTGATGTAATGGATGGTAATAATGTATCGATGGAGCTGGCCAAAAGCTGTGCTGGTAGGGGATCAAGGTCGCAGGATTTAATGGGGGCTTTTTTTATCAACTCGTTTATGAAACTAGGTGAAATTGGTTGGAACTTGTCTAAAGGGGTACCACAGAGTGTATTTGTATCTATAAATGGTTCATGCCGATCTAGTTCTGAACGAATGTTATGGATTTTGTCTTTAAAAAAGTTGACAAATGTGTTTGGCAAGTCTGTTTGATTGGTTGTAGATGGTAATGAAGTGCATCTTTTACGTCCAAGTAGATCATTGCAGATGTTAAATAATTGTTTACAAGATTTAGAAGTTTCGAATTTTGAAAGAAAACACGTGGTCTTTGCCTTTTTTATTGTTGTCTTCCAGACACGAAATGCGTTCTTGAATATTTCACGATGAATCGTAAGGCCTGATGTTTTCAGCAGTCTCTCTGCTCTCCGACACTTGGTTTTAGCTTCTTTAACGTCCGACGTATACCACGGAGCATACTTGCGGTTGGTGACGGTCCTGTTTGGAATGGCGCATGTTTGTCAAGCGTTTCGATGAGACAACTATTCCACTGGTCTGGAGAAATCATTGAATTTTTAGTAAGTTTTGTTTCTAAATCGCCTCTGAAATTGTCCAAATTAATGCCTTTAATGTTTCTGGTTGATGTGGTGGTGGTTTCTTGGAATGGTTTTGAAACGTCAAGATTGAAAGAAATGAGGGAGTGGTCCGAAAAGGGGAGATAATCGACGGTGGCGTTGGTTTTTTGGAACTCTGAATTTTCTACAATTACCCAATCTAAAATATGACCAGCAGAGTGGGTTGGCGTTGTTACGATCTGGCACATGTTGTTCTCCGATAATGACTCGTGCAATTTA
The DNA here is from genome assembly GCF_034508935.2 of Berghia stephanieae. Classification (NCBI taxonomy): domain Eukaryota; kingdom Metazoa; phylum Mollusca; class Gastropoda; order Nudibranchia; family Aeolidiidae; genus Berghia; species Berghia stephanieae. The sequence continues at coordinate 33,621,812 of NC_088362.1, forward strand.
GTGGTGTCTGTGACGTTGTCGAATTGAAAATTAAAGTCGCCGAGTATAATTGAATGGCCAGGACGCGTGTGTTGCAAAGTTAGCATCTCGTTGATTTCCTTCCTAACATCAGGTAATTTTATTTTGTTTTTCTTGTTTGCTGGCGGTCGGTAGATGCAGTTGAAGTTGTATCTTGTATTCTGGAGGGATAATCTAAGATCAATGGCCTCCATTGTTTTGCAGCGCATTTCGAGGATTTCCGCATGTTTAGATAATTTTGTTTTATAAAATACGCCAACGCCACCTCCTCGCTGATCTTTCCTTGGATACGATCTAAATTGGTACCCAGGGGGTGTCATAGCTTTTTCAACTGGGTCGTCTCCAGACTGTGAGAGCCATGTCTCTACTATAAATAGTATGTCGAAGTTCTTCTCCGTTAATAAATCGTTTAATTCTTCGGTTTTGTTACGGCAGGACTGTGCATTCAGAAGACCAATAATAATGTTATTGTTGTCGTTTGTGAAACTGTTTGTGGTCGGTACAGTTACAAGTGTTGGTGGTGGACGGGGGTTTGTGTGGGGGTGGGGTGGACGACGAGTTGTTACCATTGAGATGTTATGTTGTTTCCGTTTGCCTCCCCGAGGCCTGTTCTTATTAATATTATTGTAAAAAACCGGATCACTTGAGTTAAAAATCACAGCTGGCATGTGACGTTGTTTACGTTTACCGCCTCGAGGCCTGTTGTAAAAATCAGATGTTGAATAAAAGTGTTCACAATTATTAAAAGAATGATGGTGGTAAATCACGGCTAAAAATAAGGTGAACAATGTTCGTAAGAGTGCGGCGGCTATTAAGTGTCTGTGTAAAAATCTTTTAAAACTTACAGTTTCCATGATAAAATACAGAATTATACAGTAGTCCTTTCTTAAGAATTGATAAAAAATATACAATAAGAAACAGTATGTTTTAACGAGTACAACGAAGTAAAAATGTCCAGGTATCAATATGTAGAAATCACAAAACAATTAAAATACACCAGAGCACACAACGACACGTCTTGCCTGTTAGGCGTGTTTACAATATATAAATTATGGGGAAACACTGATCCTCCAATCACCAAACTGTTGAATGTACAGAAAGCAAATCTCTCACCTTTGTCGTTCATCTTTCCCATGCCATGACGTCCCATGATACCTTCATAACCTACGTTATCCTGTCCCACTTTAGCATTCGCATCTCCCATCAATATGTTGATGTCTTTCCTTGGCAACTTGTCAATGACTTGTTGTAGCAGACTATAAAATGTATCTTTGTCCTCATCCGTTGCGTCATTTGTTGGGGCATAGATCTGTACAGTGTTCATGTTGATCTTCTTACTCCATGTTGTAAAGGACGCCATGATGATCCTTTCTCCGTGTTGTTCCCATCCTCTCAGTGACTTCTGGGAAAACTTGCTTAGAATTATTCCTACTTCCTGTGTATGAATCCCGTCCCCTCTCCCTGAATATAAAATCTTCTCCCCAGACTTGAGGTGTTTCTGTCCGGATTGTATCCAGTTGGTTTCGCTTACTCCAAGTATATGCAGCCGATATCTTCTCATCTCAGTCACAACTTGAGAGCTTTTTCCTGCTTCATACATGGTGCGAACGTTCCACGACGCAATTCGAAGCTGATTGTTTGGCGAAGACGTCATCGGGTCAGCAGAGTCCTTTCGGCTTGGTCTGTTGTCCTTCATAAATTCTGTCATTGCAGAAACTCTTCGGTCGTCCAAGCTAAAAAAAGATTTGATTTGTCTGTCTGCGTTTCTGCAACGGTTTGAGTTTTACGGAAAGGGGTGTTAACCCTTCGACAACCCCCAACCTGGAGGACCAGGTGACTCAAAGATGGGGGAGTCACACACCATTAGTCGCCTTTTACGACACGCTGGGCCATTCTTGACCTTCTCAGTTGAGGGACCCCGGACACCACACGGGGTGCAATATCACGTGTGTTGCTATATTCCTCTTTGGAAAACTTTTGCGTTGTAAGTATGAAAGCGGTTGTATCTTACCTGCCTTCGTGTAGTAGAGAAGTGATGTTACCCGCACAAATAGCCGAATAGGATTCAGTAGTCTGATGTCACGCCGCCCGGCAACGGCGGCCATCTTGGTTCTAAACAAAGAAAATCATTACTTTTTATTCTTCATGCTGGCTAGAACTTTTCATATGCCTTGTGATCAGAATGTGTAAAAGTCAAAACATGATCAAATTTATGGGGTTTTTTCCTCTGGAAACGCTTTTTGCTGGCCGGAGAAATATTTCATACGGGCTTCCGCCATTGTTCCGATAGTTTAGAGCCAGTGTTACTAAGTTACCAAGCGTCATTAGGAAGGAAGTGACGTTACGACTGTTGAAGAGTATTAGTCACCGTCCTTACAACTCCCACTTCTAGGCAAGAGACTAGTTAGTCCGAGACTAGAAAATGTTCATGAAATCCGATTTTTTTAGACACTTGACACTAGACACGAGCTAGTCATTTACTAGACTAGTAAATTACTAAATCTAGTCCTCGTTCATTAAAACGGGCCATGGTTTGTGTTGTGTTGTGTGTGTGTGTGTGTGTGTGTGTGTGTGTGTGTGACTGTGTGTAGTGTGTTTGTGTGAATAATTGTGGTGAAGTGTGTGTGGTTGTTATCATGATTTATGTCATAATATCACTATGACCAATGCATAAAACTAAAAGTAGCCACGACCATTACCTAGTTGTGAACCTTTTGTTATCACCTACCACCTACCTCTTGCAGCCGTCATTCGTCTCTTCATTCATTCTCTGTCTTCACCTGAATTTCTCTGGTCCCTGTATATCCCATAATCTCTGTTGGGATTTTAGTCGTTAGTAAAGTTTGGAGTTTCCTAAAGGGGACTAAAAATCTCTAAACAGTGTCAGACAAAGCGGAAAGAAAAATACAAGAATAAAATCACTCTGCATCGACTTGGGATCGAACTAAAGACCTGATTACCGGCGGAAACAGGGTCTAAAGTCGATCCCCACATTCGAGTCAGACTTTTTGAATGTGATTTTTTTCTTGTATTTATCTACTTCGTGTGACACTATTTCATACACGGCTTTGCAAATTTATATCTTACGCCAGTGCCTGCTCCCTAATTTGTCACTTTCCCATTCATCTCGGTTGGGTTGTCAATTGTCAATTCGTTGTAAGCAAAGTTTGGAGTTTTCTAACATGGACGAAGGTGTTTATGTTTTAAAGAAGCAAGCAACAGATGTTTACGGTTAGTTGTGATATTGAATGACTAATTTGATTCAGGACAAGGAAAATATTTTGTCATTCTTTCACTCATTTCATTCAGAGATTCGTTCAAGTTAGTCTTACAGAAAAAAAGTGAAATAACATATAATAAATAGATAAGTAAATAGATAAATAAATATGTAGCTAAATAAATAAATAGATAAACAAATAAATGGATAAGTTAATTAAATAAATAATTAAATAAAAGTGACAACAAACAGTATATTATATAAAAACATTTTGAGTATTTATACAGAGCTATGTCCGAACTGCTCAAAGCTCTTTACAGGGGGTCGGTCCCCAGCCAACGTTTGTTCGACAGTATTACATCCTTTTTTTCAGAGACAACACTACAACAGGCCAGGTACTCGTGTCAAATGTGAACCTGGTGAAATAAAGTGATTAAAGAGCTTTTTCCAAGGACTCAACTTTGCATCACTCAGTCGTACTCGAATGGGGACATACGGTCTGAAAGTGATTGGCATGTCACACGTAAAAGCCGCACAGAGCGAGAGGAAGGGGCGCAGTACTTTGAAAAAACACGTAGTATCGATAGATAGTTGAAGGACTAGTTTTCTATCCAAGATTTTAAATTCGTGTTTCTCCGGAATGCGACAAAGAAGAGTTGTCCAGTCTTGTCTCCAAAAAGCCCCCTGTTAAAGTTAAAGTCTCTCTTTTCTAGCCCCAAATGGTGAGAGCAAGTTGAGAGGAGAAGTCCTGTTAGGTGCCTTCTCTCTCTCTCTCTCTCTCTCTCTCTCTCTCTCTCTCTCTCTCTCTCTCTCTCTCTCTCTCTGTGTGTGTGTGTGTGTGTGTGTGTGTGTGTACCCTTAGTTTAATATAACTTGAACATCCTATACTCATTTAAGGTCTGATAACCCAGATATTTATAATCCCATTGTTGTCATGCAAATACTCTCAAACCAAGGCAAAATATCCTCTATTACAATAAGGGCTAACAACAATGTTGAAACAAGCCTATAAATACGTGTGGTTATCAGACCTGCAAAATATATGCACGTCGGTTCGGAAGTCCGGATGGGTTAGTATAATATAACTTGACCCCTACGTTCACATGTAATCAATAACTGTATCGATAATATAAAGACCGGTGTACAATTGAGATAAGCTAACAAGGCCGATGCTGACCTCTTAAATAAGCAACTATCATTGTTGTTAAAAGCCACTGACCACTCTTAAGCTCGGATTGCTATACAGTATTCTCTGCATTCTAGCACGCCGAATTCCTGCACGCTCTGAAACACGACACGCTGGAGCTGGGTGACCAAATGTTTTCTTTAGAAGGAATGGAATTTACGTCTCATCTGCTCTTTATTGTTTTTTTTAATGAGTAGTTCTCACTAAATTCTATCAATCAGACTATAACCGTTCAATGTTACACATAGTGTGGTGTGTTGGTACGTTATATCTGGCTGGTGTATGTTATGCGTTTTATGGCTAAACGCATAGCATCAATATAAGTAAGTACCTCCCGTGAGAATTTGATTCTGGACATTCGGATTCTAGAACGGTTTTCGGCTTTTGGTAAAGATCTGAACAAGTGTCCGTGAAAGGTGCCAGAAAAATACAAGAAAAAAAAGCAGTTTAAAAAATCAGTCTACCTCGACAGGAGATCGAACCTCAGACTTTCTGATTACCGGTCAGACGTGCTACCATTCGTTCTTTTCCCCTGTCCTCAAGACGCCTAATCCAATTCCACCTTTTCCTTCTCACCACCACATTAATTTTCTCTGCATCTGCCAATTCCAGAATCCTCTCATTCTTTGCATATTGTTATTCTCATTATTCCTCTCAAGCAATTATTTAGAGTTCTATATCTTTTTTGTCAAGCTTCATGTCTTGGAGCATATCTATGAGTCAGACAGACCAACGTTTAACGATCTTCTAGCTTATCATTCCAGATTTTCCAATCATTAACCAATTACTGCAGACTCTGAAATCATATTAAACTTTGGCCAGAAAACGTCCTGGAACCCAATTTATCGTTTTTGACAAGATAGGACAATTAATCGAACGATAGGTGAATGACAAGTGTTCTGGCCAAATTTTTAAATACGTGTTTTCCAGCGTACGGCAGTTTAGTGGTGAATGAAGACACAAAACTAGTAGTGTAGAGAACATGACCATGCCTCTCTGCCTCTAACCCAAAATGATTTGGATTATCCAAACAGTCAATATTCAGCAAACAATGATAGTGGTGAAAACTCAGAGAACTAGTGTGTTTATTTTTATAATTGCATACTCCAAGTGCACACGTGTTAATATCAATCAACTAAAAATCTCACAGTTCTCGAGTTATTCAAACTTGAAATTGTCATAATATGGATTACGCACTGTAAATAGTATCAGATGAACTATCAGGTTTGTTATTGTTTTTCCATCGCGTTTGTGATTGTTCCAACTCAACTGTATTAACAACTATAAAAATTTCATGTTACACAGTTTGTGTGTGTCGTTATACTTCCGGATGCAATGTGTGAACTCCTTGGCCAAGCGCATTCTATCTATACTTACTTACTTACTTATCCGAACCAGCGACCACCTGAGCTCTAGCCCTTCGGTCTTGTGCCATGACGTAGAAGTTAGACGTCTTTTGTAGTTGTTCCTGGTGACTATAAAGTGTGTTACTGATGCTTGGATTTGTAGGGAGGAATGTGCATCTCAGGTCTTTAAGAGGTTGACATTCAAGCAAGTGGTGTGTTACTGTTTCATTGGGGTGTTGACATAGGGGGCAGGAAGGGGATGTGTCTTTTGTAATTTTGCTTAAATGGTTGTTGAGCGGTATGTGTTGTGTTCTTAGTTGAAAGATGATGCTTTGCTGGTGCCTTCTGAGCTTATTTAGGCAATCGGTCTTTACAGTAGTGGTCATATGGGAAAACATACATCTACCCATGGTGCTTATTGCCCAACTGTTTATCCATTCTTCTCTCTTATTTGTTTTGATTATTTGTTTCGCTGTGTCTAAGGTTACTGGAATTGATGGTTGTAAAATTGTTGATCCGAGTCGGGCTAGTCTGTCTGCATTGTCATTTCCTGGTATATTTGAATGTCCGGTATCCACTGGAGAGATAAGTCTACTCTGTGTGTTGTAAGGAATTCATCTAGTTGAGATCTTAAACTATTGAAGGTTGAGGAGAGTTTATCTAAATCTAGAGCTTGGAGAACCGATTTGGAGTCTGTGAAGATGACAGTGTTTTGAAGTTTTGAAGGGTTTCGCTGGAAAACAAAAGAGAGGTGTCGCAGTGAGGCTTCTATTGCAACTGCCCCTGCCTTGTAGTTTGAGCAGGAGCTTCCGCAAGAATTGTGGATTTTATCACGGGTTTTATCTGGGTATTCTACTACAAACCCATACCCAGTATTTTTAGTTCCTTTGTGGGCAGATCCATCTGTGTAAACATGTATCCAGTTGTCTGGGTATTCTTGTATTGTCTTCATTGCTAATGTTTGTATATCTGATTTGTTTTTATTTCTTGTTGTTTCTTCTATGAGGTTAGTCTTTATTTTTAGAAGTTTTAGTTCGGCGTATGGAGGTTTTTGACTGATTAAAATAGATTTTTCTCTGTTTTCTGGGAGTCTGTGTCTTTCATTCAAGTTGTTAGCAATGTGTAGCAGGGATTTTTGTTTTAATCTTGTTCTTGGTTTCCATTTCTCTACTAGAATTCTGTTTGGATGGTTTTCCTATTTTGGTTTGTATCTTTCAACCATTTCAAGCACTGCTGATTGTCTGCGAAGTCCAAGTGGTTCCACATTAGTATGTGTGTCGATCTCAGGGCACCGGAGATGAAGCGAAGGGCTTGGTTTTGTACTCTGTCCAAGGTTTTATGTGTGTTTTACTACCTACATTTTGGAGGGCTAAATTGTAGTCCATGACGGAACGCACATAGCCTAAATAGAGTTTTCGAAGCGAGTTTTTGTCTGCTCCCCAATTAGTACTGGCTAGTCGTTTTAGTAACTGGAGTCTCTTTGTGGCTTTCATTTTTACATTCTGAGTGTGTTTGTTCAGAGATAGTTGTCTGTCTAACTGTATGCCTAGATATGTGGGATTTTCTTCTTTCTCGAGTCGATGGCCTTGGATGGAGAGTGTTATTTCTTTCTTGGAAACAGGATGGCTCTTAGTAAATATGGAGTAGACTGTTTTATTGCAATTTACTTTTAAATTCCATTTATCACAGAAGGTGTTTAAGCTTTCTAAATCTTCATTTATTCTATTGGAGGCTATTGGTAGGTGCTTCGTATTATACGACATAACTAAATCGTCAGCATATAGGGCCTTTTCTGTCTGTAATACTTCTGGTAGATCATTTATAAAAATAAGAAAGAGAGTACAGCTGAGGCAGGATCCTTGTGGGAGACCTCCCTCTAATACTTCTCTGTTTGACAGTCCGTTATTAATTTTTGTTTGGATTGTTCTGTTACTGAGAAATTATTTAATCCAGAAGTAGAGATTTCCATCAATTCCGTAGTCCATCATTTTTGATAACAACCCTTTCCTCCATACGTTGTCATAGGCTTGTTGGAGTCAACAAAAACCGCGACTGTATGTTTTCCATCTTGAAAGCCATCAGTTATTTTTTGACTTAATCTAAACAATTGATCTTCTGTTCTTTGTCCTATCCTAAAGCCTGCCTGATATTTATTTAGTAGGCCACATGTCTCCAGCCACCAGTATAATCGGTTATTTACCATGCTCTCAGCGATCTTTCCAACACATGAGGTGAGAGATTTTGGTCGGTGACTTTTCGTTTCGTCGGATGGTTTATCTTTCTTTAAGATTGGAATTATAATAGCATTTTTCCATCCCCTTGGTACTATTCCTGTCTCCCAAGTTAGATTTATAAGTTTGAGAAACATCTGTTTACCTCTCACGCTAAGATGTAAGAGCATTTCATTGTGTATCTTATCTGCTCCAGGGGATTTCCTTAACTTGAGTTTTTTCATAGCTCTGTGAAGTTCTGACATGATAATGCCCTCTTTGAACAGATATGAGAATTTTTTTGTCCTTTTCACTTATTTTTGATGCCTTGTTTACTGAAGCAAAATGTTTGTTGAAGATTATAGCTTTTTTTTTTTTTTTGGGGGGGGGTCATCTACGATTGTTCCTTCTGCAGTTTTCATGGGCTTTGGGTTGGTTTTCGGGGTTTCATTGTTAAGATTATTAAGTAAGGCCCATGCTTTTTCCCATTTAGATTGAGGTCAATATTAGCGCATGTGTCTGCCCATTTCTTTCTTTTAGCGTTGTTAATAGTTCTTTTGACAATTGCAGATGCTTTATTGTACTCAATCTTGATTTTAATGGTTTTGTTTTCCTTTAAGTTTTTCCTTGTTTCCTTTCTTGCATTTACTGCTTTTTCAATTTCTTTGCTCCAGAAGGGTTTGTAATTTTGTCGACTACCTCTTGGAATTCCTGCTTTTGCAGCTGCAAAAATGGCTTTCGTTTAAATGTTCTACACTTGATGTATCTGTAATTTTTGGAAGCTGGTCATCTAATGCTGCTGTGAAAACATTCCAGTTTGCTTTCTTGAAATTCCATTTGGATTTCTGCTCAAATGTTTTCTTCTGTGTTTGAACTGTTATTTGTGTTAAAATTGGTTTATGGTCACTGCCTATTTCATCCAGGACTTTAATGTGACAAGAATTCAGAAGGTCAGAGGAGATGATGGTTAGATCGGGATGACTCAGGGACATATGAGCTCTGTGAAGAAGGGTGGGGACTGAGTCTGCATTTTGTAAAATGGTGAGGTTGGTTGTATTGCAAAGCTTTTCTAGTTCTTTTCCTGTGTTGTTTAAATTTTTGTATCCCCATAGTGGAGAGTGGCCATTGAAGTCACCAGCAATTATTGTGTTGTTGTATTGGGAACTGTTTAGATCTGTTAGGTTTATAGTACATCGTGGAGGGTTGTAAATATTGTAAATGGTAAATTCCTTATTTAGGTGCCATAAGGTGACTTTCTGTACATCGGTTGAGTTCTGTGATGGTTTAGAAGTAACATCTCCCGTGATGGCATTTCTTATATAAGTAATAACACCACGGCAGTCGTCACATTTGCAGGTATAGTATGTATAACCAGCAATATAAGGATCGCTATTTTTATACAGGGTTTCCTGAAGTAAAGTAATGTGAACTTCCTTTTCATTTAATAATTTCTTCAGCTCTGTCTTTTTATTCCTGATTCCACAAATGTTAATTTGTAAAATATTCAAATGTTTCTGGAATTTCTTTGTCCCAGTAGCTTACTTTTCGGGCAGATCAGCCTGGGTACTCACTGTCTGGCGCGGACCTTTTTCGAGAGGACGTCCGAGCTCGTATGATTTCCTTTTGTTTCTTATGGCATGCTGGGGAGTCTCTGGTCTGTCTTCCCACCCTAACCTGTATTCCTTGTCAGCTGCATAACATCAGGAGTTGAGCTGCAGATGCATGTTCCTCATATAATTAATTTTTATTGGGTTTAGCCAAGTAGCCTTCATTCTGTCTTTCCCACAGTCTCTTTCATGACTGACGGTCGCCCATTCCCCGCCACCTACTGTTTCCTGGCTTGCAGTTATCTATTTCAGTTATTATTTCTGCTTAAAGGGCCATATTTCATAAACAGAGGATCGTCACGTCCTGGGTCATTTGTGTCGATGAGAGATTCTGTGGGCCTTAAACAAAGGGATACCAGCCCTTTCCCCTAAAAATCTCAATTTTTTAAGAAGGATACATGATTACAATCAATCACAGATAGTCATACAGAAGACATGGGCCACAGGCCGACCAAAGAGGGAGTATGGAAGTGTTAATGTTACAGCACTAGGAACAAGTATGAGCTATAGGGGTAGATTAAGAAAAGTAAGGACATACAGAGGACACCACACTACAGAATGAGTGTGAGGTGGGTGGGTGAGGAGCAGAGCGTGTACCACTCACCTATGGGTTCTGTCTCCTGCACCTTAAGAGGAAGGGGTCCCAACTACTCCCTAGCCCGGTTATACCGCCGGGGACTCGGTCGCGCCCATAACAAACTCAGTAGAAACAGGGAACACCAAGGGAAGGCGCTGTTATGGACACAATAATACATGAGAGGCCATATGCAGTAATCTCTGTCAGACAGGATCAATGCACCTGGAAATGAGAGATGTTGGGTTCGAAATGCACATCAATTTCCTTTCAGCAAGCGGGACGTCCGGCCCAGACCTTACAGCTCCCCACGCACTGTATAATAATTTAACACAATATATTTTTTCTCACTGTAAGAGAATTATTTCATTAATTATAAAATATCTCACTACCACTTGAGGCAGCGGAATATGACAGCTCTTACGATTATCTTTTCTAACCTTTGATATCACACTGTAGTAGGTCCGGAAAACTGATTTTTCAAGCCATACAGTTCAATTTTGTCATTTTTGCTGAACAATTTGCAAATTATAAGTATTTTTAGGGAGGTCTGAGATTCCATCTCCAGTCGAAGTCGACTGATTTTTGGGATGTGGTTTTATTTTCGTTTTGTTTGTCTTAATTTTTGTTTGTTTGTTTGTTTGTTTGTGTTTTGTTTTTGTTTTTGTTTTGTTTTTTGGGGGTTTTTTGTTTGTTTTTGGTTTGCTTATTTGTTTGTTGTTGTTTCTTTTGTTTGTATATTATGTAATTGTTTGATTATTTGTTTGTTTATTTATATTTTTATTTCACATTGTTTGGCACTGTTTCCTACACACCTTTTCAGATTTCTATCTTACATCAATCTCTATAAAATACAATACGCAAAATTAAGTCCCTGGAAAAGGGAAAAGCTTTTTATTCACATTCTTTATCACCTTAAACAGATGTAAAAGGAGTACCTAGCCGCTAACAGTTGTCTCTGTCAAAAATAAAATTGTAATATTATCATCTCACTGGCGTCGAGAGTGTCTCGTCCGACATGTTAAGTGTTGCTGTTGGTTTGGGACATCTTGTAAAACGCTTTTAGCATATTTAGTGGATGTTGCACTATACATAAAAAAGAAGTCCCTCAGAGCTAATTCCCGTTTCAAAAGCGACAGTAGCAATTGCTTGCTTTCCTTTTGATAGGACGCTAGTCTATCGCAAAGTATTTCCCACCAGATAAAACAGAACCGGCTACCCAATCACTTGTGGACGGACACGGAGAGTTAGACTAAATCTCGACTTTACTCAGGATCGATCCATGTGCCTTTCCGTGTGGAGCGAGTGCCCTACGAACTGAGCTATCGGGACTGCCATAAATAATCTCAATATTTTATATGGCCTTTTTAATTAATTTATTTATTTATTTATTTATTTATTTATTATTGTTTTTGTTTTGTTTTGTTTTGTTTTGTTTTGTTTTTTTGTTTTTTTTTTTTTGGGGGGGGGGCTGTTTCTTTTGTTTTGTTTTGTTTTTAATTGTAAGAAGTTAGTTTGTTTTTGTTATTTGTTGTTTTTGTTCTGTAATTTTTTTTGTTTTTGTTGTTTGTTTTTTGGGGGGTTTTTTAATTAATTTTTTTTTTTGCCTTTATTATTTTTTTGTTTGTTTGTTAGCGATGATTTTGGTTTGTTTGTTTTTTGGTGCTTTTTTTTTTTTTTGACGGGTTTATTTATTTTTAATTTGTTTGTTTCTTTTTTCTTTTCTTTGCTTTTTGGTTCGGGGGGGGGGGAGGTATGGAAGGGAGTGGGGGTTGTATGTTTTATTTTATGTTTTCGTTGCTTCAATTCATAGTGTACATTTCTATCTCTCACCCTTCAGATCCAAATCATCATTTACAAGAGCATGAATTGGACACCTCCGGTCTGGCCGACATTCCATTTGGGCGTGGGCTGATGAAGGAATTTGGCCTGAAACAAGACTTAATATTCCTGAACCACGGCAGCTACGGCACTGTGCCAAACCGTGTCCTCCGCCTTCAACACGAGTATGGGTTTCTATTTTTTGCTATTAAGATTATAATCACGAAATTAATAATAATAATAATAATAATAATAATAATAATAATAATAATAATAATAATAATAATAATAATAATAATAATAATAATAATAATAATAATAATAATAATAATAATAATGATATAGTAGTGTAAGTAAGAAGAAGAAGAAGAAGAAGAAGAAGAAGAATGATATAGATTTATAGTGAGCCAAACATCCCTTCATCTGGACGGCTCAGGGCGCATAACAAACATTCAGCCCTAACACAGTACACGAACAATGCATTAATACACATAATAGGGAAGTTAAGTTTTGACGTCACGTTTTCTATTTATTTTTTGTTCCTAAATCCGTGGAAGTGTGCACGTAACCAGTCCTTCGGAATAATGAATAATAATGAATAGGTTACATATTGAGTATAAGGTAGCATAACTACTTTAGTTACTTTAGCAGGATGTACAGTCATATTATAAAAATTACGGGACGTAGAAGAGCGAGGGTGGATGGTGTTTACTGACGACTGGTATACATATTCATATAGACTAGAAAATAGGATGCCATCAATCTGAAACCAGAAGGTATGTATTCAGTTCCCCGGAAGAGTAGTTTTACACTTCCAATTAGATAAGAAACAATTATTTTGGAATCACATTTTTCTTCCCTATTAAAGGAAAGCCTGTCTGAATGAAAATGTCTTCAATCGCCGCTTGAAATCCTCTAGTGAAGACAATGAACGTTTTTTATATGGTAGAAAATTCCACAGCCTTCGACCAAGTGCTGAAAGGCGTGTTCATTTAAATAAATAAATGTGAGCCATCGCCTCTAAACGCTGTCGTGTCGAAGTGGTTTAGTTGCCAAAAACTGAATTTAGAATCATGTGTTCGATCGTCCCAAAACGCTATTATGTCGGGATGACCCAGATGCTAAAAAATCATATTAAAGCCAAACTGATCAAAAATATTCAATCATTGTTTTAGCACTCTCAAATTCTGTATTCATTCTTCTCAACAAAACATATAAACTCCTCTAATGGTCCCGACATACACCTATTTGAGACGATAGGTCAATGATTTGATATCTACTTGGACTACGTTTCTATCGACGTGCTCTTATTTGCAGGTCAGATGACTTACTTGACTTATGCCTCTTGGCTCCTGGCGGAGCATAGGGCCTCAACAGCACTCTTCCATCTTCTTCTGTCCTTGGCACAGACCTTTGCCTCACTCCAGGTAACATTGGAGACGCTCAAATCTTGGTGAAGGCTTCTTCTCCACGTCTGTTTTGGACGACCCCGTTTCCTCTTGCCCTGTGGGTTCCATTCGAGAGCCTGCTTGGCTATATTACAGGGCTCTTTCCGCAGGGTATGGCCAACCCATCGCCACTTTCTGCGTCTAACTTGGACATCCATTTTGTTCTTGGTTTGGATTCGGCACTCTGTCAAACCATTTCAACCCGAGTATTTGTCGAAGACAGCGATTGACAAAAGTTTGTATCTTGGCTGATGTGGTCAAGGTTGTTTGCCAAGTCTCTGACCAACAGGTCAGATGGCGGAACGTTATTATGGGCTTGGTTTAGAAATGTTAAGAGAGAGGAACACCCATTCATTTCAGTCAGACAAAAGATTATTTCCACTCATCAGGTATAATGTTGAGAGAGAGAGAGAGAGAGAAAGAGAGAGAGAGAGAGAGAGAGAGAGAGAGGGAGAGAGAGAGAGAGAGTAACATCCATTCATTTCAAAGCCTGTCTTGTTTTTGTTTTTTCACTCACCAGGTATATTGTTGAGAGAGAGGGTCACCCATTCATTCCAAGCAAAGATCGTTTGTTTTCTTTCTTTTTTCCACTCACCAGATGTAATGTTGTGAGAAATATTTATATATATATATATATATATATATATATATATATATATATATATATATTAAGAGAGAGAGAGAGAGAGAGAGAGAGAGAGAGAGAGAGAGAGAGAGAGAGAGAGAGAGAGGGGGGGCACCCATTCATTTTCAGACAAAGATCTTTTTTTCCACTCACAAGGTATGATGTTGAGAGAGAGAGAGGAACACCCAATCATTTCAAAGATCTTTTTTTTTCCCACTCACCAGGATACTGTTGAGAGAAAGGAACATTCGTTCATTTCAGGCAAAGATCATTGTTTTTCTTCTGTTTTTGTTTAACTCACCAGGTATAATGTTGAGAGAGAGGAACACCCCGACTTGTTTTATCGACTCAGCGCCAAGCAGTACGTGGACAAAGCAAAGCAGGAGATTGCGTCTTTCATCAACGCTAAAGTCGAAAATGTCATGCTGATCAGCAATGCAACGACAGGTGCACTCCACACCGACGTGTATATATTTACAGGTCTGATACCCCAAATTGTTTGGACACATTGTTGTAATGAAAATACTCTCAAATCAAGTGTTCTCCATTACAACGTTAAACCAAGCCCATAATTGCGTTCGGGTATCAGACCTGCTAATATGTGCACGTCAGTCCGTGGCTATGTGCAATATTTTTTTTTTTTTTTTTTTGCGTTACAAAATTTGAAGATCATAATATTTAAGAACATTTTTTTTTAAAAATAAATAAATAAAACTCAAATGACGTGAATCTATTAGTCGTTCAGAGCCATTAGGCTCATGGGACCGGAGTTTATCCTGGTTTCTATAGCGGAAACAGACTATATCAATTACTTGCTACCCTTGAAAAGCATGCTAGTCTATCGCAAAGTACTTTCCACCAGATCTTACAAACCCAGCTACCCAATCTCTGCTGGGTGGACAGGAGGGTTAGTTAAAAATCTCCATTTCACCCTGACCGATCTCGGTTCCTTTGCATATAAAGTAAGTTCTATACCAATAGAGCTATTGAGACCCTCATGGTGAAAATCTAGGCTACCGCCTTATTTAGTCAATTAATGTTGAGTTGTGCCCCGCTTTGTGGTCTAATGGGTTGACATTCGCCTTCGGATTTGTAGTTCCCTTGTTTGAGCCCGCTTTGGCGGTTCAAAGTTGAGTCTTTGGAAAAGGCTCTCTCGGCAATTCCCTCATCGTAATCAGGTTTTAAATGAGTGCCTGATTTGTAACTGTGTTGTCTATGTCGACAAAAAAAATTGCAATAGCGGCTTTCAGGCGTGATGTTTCACTCTACATGTCATTTTGACTTTGGGCCTCTTGTAAAGCGCATTCAGCACAAGTGGATATTGCGCTATATAAAAGCTCAAGTTTGTTTTGATTTTGTTGTTTGCGGGGGTTTTTTAGCTTTATTTTATCAGACCAATAAATAAATAAATGTTATTTTTTAAACCAGACATTGTTGCTTCCCTCTGTTTTTTTTTTATGCTCAAGGCTTCAACTGTTTGGTGAAAAATTATCCGTTTAAAAGTGGAGATGCCATTTTGGACACGTCCATATCCTATGGCTCCGTGATGAATCTGACTTATGACTTCACTAGGAGACTCAGGCCAGGTAGGTGATACGCATTTCCTGTATCCCTCCGTGTATCTCTCTCTCTCTCTCTCTCTCTCTCTCTCTCTCTCTCTATCTATCTATCTATCTATCTATCTATCTCTCCCTCTCTCTCTCTCTCTATCTATCTATCTATCTATCTATCTATCTTTCTCTCTCTCTCTCTCTCTCTCTCTCTCTATCTATCTATCTATCTATCTATCTGTCTATCTATCTATCTATCTATCTTTCTCTCTTTCTCTCTCTCTCTCTCTCTCTCTCTCTCTCTCTCTCTCTCTCTTTCTTTCTTTCTTGTTCAAAGCGCTTTACGAGGAATTCCTAGCCAACAGCAATACTTAACACGTAGAACGAGACATGACGCCTGTTTGGCGATATTGCAAACTTTTTTTTCGGACAGAGGCAACGGTGTTAACGGCCAGGTACTCATTTTACACCTGAGTACGGTGAGTGAATGCGATTAAAGAGTCTTTTCCAAGGACTCAACTATGCGCCGAGCCAGGCTCGAACCCAGGACCTTCCGATCCGAAAGCGAGTGTCATACCACAAGACCGCACTACTCCGTCTTTACTCAAAATGTTATCTCACGCTATCTAATGAATGTGTTATGATTATATTTAAAGCAAAAGGAACAAGTTTAACTTTGACGTCTTTTATACTCTTTGAAAGATGTTCAAAACAGACGTAATGTGATGTATCAATTGATGTTATGCGTTAGGTAAAATACTCACAACATCAACCAGTCAGATAAAATGTACCAACTCATAAAACTATGTGTAACCTATGTTTACAGTCTGACCGATAAAATTTAGTGAGAACTAATCATCAAAATGACTGTTTAAAACACAATAACAAAGAACTGAGTGTCGTCAATTTCGTTCCATCCATAAGCCGAGCCTAACCCATCTTTTTCAAGTGCTAGAAACGAAAATTTCCTATCTCTGATAAGTTGAACTTTAATTAGATTTTTTTTTTTTTTTTTTTTTTTTTGGCATCTCGTTCATCCGACATAATACCATTTTTAAAACGATGAGTGGCATATATATATATTTCAAATTTTGTTGTTTTTTTTTTCCTATTCATTATTATTCAAAAGATGTGGAAAGAATTCATTTGGAGATCAGCCTACCCATCAAAGATGAGGATGAAATTGTTGCCAAGTACGAGGAAATTCTGACCAAGCATCCAAACATCAAGGTGGCTCTTTTAGGTAAGATTTAATGGATTTTCATTTTCATAACGTTAATTACAGAAACTAGTGGAAAACTCGCAATATTTGCAGAGAAATAAAAGATTTTACAAAGAGGCACTCATCTCTTTTAATTATTACACTATTGTATTGTGGAAATTAGCATAGCTCGAGATGAATCTTTTGAGCCATCTACGATCAAAATCGGTCCGTAGGTTAGCGCAAATGAATCTGGCAATTCCCAGCATCAAATTATTATCATTATTCCCTAGCAGATTTTATAAATAATCAATTGAGTCAACGGTTGATAGAATTACTCTTACTCTTTTAAAAAGTATTGCAAGTTACTCGATCCAAAAAAAAATAGTTTTATAATTTTTAGATTTGCCATAATTTTGTGTTCGTTGACAAAACATTTAACATGGCTGTTCTGGACAATGTTAACACCCAACCCTATTTATTTTCTAAAGAATAGATGAGACCAATTCTGTATAAACAATTTGAATATTAATATTTTTGTTGTTTTTGTTATTGGTTGATGAAGGGTTTTGAGCCCAAAACGTTCCGCGCTTGGTATTTTGTTCTTATTCGAAGCTGTTATATGTATTTTTCTTCATTACTTTATATCACTTGATTTCTAACCGACGTTTACTCTAAAACCAACGCAATATATTGTCCAATACAAAAAAGTTTAAAATAATCCCATAATTGCCTTCGGTTATCAGACCTGCTAATATGTGCACCTTGTTTCTAACCTTTGTGTCCATTTTCAGACCACATCACGAGTCCCAGTTCCATCGTCATGCCGATTGCCAAGCTGGTCAAGGTGTGTCACAGTAAAGGTGTGTTAGTCTTTGTGGATGGAGCTCATTCCATTGGTCAACTACCATTAGACATGGAGGCCTTGCAAGCCGATGCCTTTACGTGTAAGTCTTTTTTGGGTTGTTTTTTTTATGTGCCAGTGAAGAACCTGAAATTTTGGCAAGGAAAATGACACTCTTCGGTTTTAATCATTATACTACTGCATTGTGAAAGTTAACATAGATTAAGACGAATCTTTTAAGCCATCAACGATCAAAATCGGTCAGGTGATAAATCTGGCAACAGGGTGGCAACTTCAAATGACCGATCACAATGCCCTAATCATTTAAATCAACAAGTGATAGATTTACCTTTAATTTTAAAAGAAAGGTTTGCAAGTTATCAATATGTAAAAAAAAATGTTTTATAATTTTTATTTTATTTTTTTCCCTGTAATTCTGTGCTTCTTTGCAAAAATTTAACAATGGCTTTACGGAACAATTTTGAGCCCCAACCCTATTTTTTCTTTTAAAATCTAGATGAGCTTTTGTGTAGCCCAAACATAAAACTGCACTAAATGCTACCAATACGGTAATATGTCCAAATAAGTCCAAATAATAAATTTCTAGATGAATGAATTCATTGTTTCCATTCGGGGCAATAATCTTTAATAAGGCAGTCATAACTTAAAGTCAATAATTGTCTTCGATTGATTCATTCTGATATAATACAGGATTAGCTCACTTGCGTGCTCAGAGTGTTTTATCAGGAGTCCCAAGTGAACAACAACACTTAACTTCTAGGACGCATAGCGTCTGTGGCTGCAGTTTCTGACGGGACCACGCTACAATCTTATGGCAATCTATCCAGGTGGCGATATTTGTTACCATATCTGTGTACAGTCGCAAACCCGCCCGGCAGTCACGTCACAATCCAACGTTCAACCAGATGCTCTGCGATTTCAGGTTCTTTGCAACAATATTGAAGGACCGGAAGTACCCACTGATGAAGCTTGGACGCTGTACTTTAGTCTGTTTGCAGCCACCCGGTGCCTCTTTTTTGCTGCCACAGAAGCCCGGTAGCTTATCTCCCACTTTCAATAAGACGACGTTCTATGGCTGTTTAAAATTCATACTGTTCCCATGATATATATATATATATATATATATATATATATATATATATATATATATATATATATAGCTAAGGCCTCAAACCAACCTGGTGTTTGATCCCGAGTTCATTATCCATCACTGCAAAAAGTTTTTATCCTCTATTGTCTTTGGACACTTCTTTAAAAAAAAAAAAACTTCATTGCATGCTTGAACTTCACTCACTTTTCTGCCGTTTTGTGGTCTTGGCGTATGACACTCGCCTTCAGATCGCCCCCTCGTGGATCTTTACCTTGCAGCGGTGAGGGGGCTTGAGCCACACGGGAGGGCAAAGGTGTAAATCCCGGTTGACCGTCACGAGACCATCCCGGGTATCGAGCCAACGAGCCACATGAGCTGCTCGCCCCGGTGTGTGACTAAATTTGATCCAACCCGGTGCCCGAATAGCAGCCGCTATCCCGGGCGTCACACTACTTCGATATGATGGTTCCAATTCAGTTCAGTCAATGACGAAGCGGTCTGCCGCCTAGCCAAATAATACCGCGTTCGTGTCGCCAGGGTCGTCGGCACGTTAGAGAAAAAAGCAAGCGTCCCTCTACACCTTCGATTTGCGGCCTGCCGATCAGAAAATGCGATATCGGGGATTGCGACCTGACGCACATATTGTCCCTGAATATCGAGAGCCAGAGGATGGCAAAAAATGAGCTTTTGTCAAAGCTGCTGGCCGCCCATAGCGTAGACATCCTCCTGTTACAGGAGACCCACCTTTACTCAAGCACGCAATCTTCCCGATTCCAGATCCCAGGCTATACGGTGGTCCAACGCGAGGACACTTCGATGCTCAAAGGAGGGGTTAGCGTTTACACTAAAGAGCCATCGAAGGTAAGGGTCATAGAGAGCTTAACGGACAGAAATGGGGTGAACCGATTTTCCGTGGAAGTAGGTGGACTGTGTTTGCATAATATCTACAAACCACCTGGAGCGAATTGGACTACACCACCGGTACCGGTTGTCAGCCATCCTTCCATCTGTCTGGGATACTTTAATAGCCACCATCACGAATGGGGCTACCGAAACTGCAACGAGGCAGGAAGACAACTCCGCTCATGGATGGACTGTAATGATCTACACCTAGTGTACGATCCTACAGCCAAGGGTACTTCAGGGGTACCCGCCATAAGAAGGAGTATACTCCAGACCTCACCCTCGTTACGAAAGGCGCGAACGGTGAACCGCTGAAGGTGAAGCGAACAGTCCTCGGGGACTTTCCACATAGCCACGGGCCGGTTCTTGTCACAGCTGGGGTGACAATACCGAGGGTGCAGTCTCTCACACTTTGCAGATGGAACTTCAGGAAGGCTGACTGGTGGGAATTCAGTTCCTATATCGAGCAGGTTTGCCCTGCCATTCCTCCCAAGTCTGAGAATATAACCAGATTTAGCACGCTACTGATGAAGAGCGCTCAACGTTCTATTCCACGGGGCAAACGGAAATTCTACACCCCTTGCTGGACAGCAGAGTCGGAAGAGCTGTACCAAGAGTACCAGCAGACCCAGTCCCAGGACGTAGCCGATAGACTACTTCAGTCTCTGGCAGAGGGAAGGAAGCAACGGTGGCAGGAGACCGTGGAAAGTCTCGACTTTACACACATCCAGCCGCCACGCTTGGCGTCTGATAAAGAAATTGGACCCGGAACGGAATTACGCGAAGGCTGCACCGGAGTGTGAGGCTGACACAATTGCCAAGAACATTAAGAACCGTAGCAAACGGGTCCCTAATCAGGCTTTTGAGCGCGGTGTCCGCAAGGCGTACCGTACGATTTTGGACTCGTTACCTGCGGAGGAATCGGACTGGACGGCCCCGTTCAGTCCCCGAGAAATGGGTGCAGCCATTAGCGATGTGAATAACGGCAAAGCAGCAGGGATAGATGGTGTATATCCCGATATGGTGACGCATCTGGGCCCCAGGGCACGGACCTGGCTGGCAGAGGCAATGTCCGACGTCCTTGCAAAAGGAAAGCTTCCACAAGTGTGGAAGCATGCGAAGATAGTTGCCATCCTGAAGCCCGGGAAACCGGCGAAGGAGGCCGACAGTTACAGATCCATATCTCTACTGAGCTGTCTTTACAAATTGTTGGAGCGTGTTCTATTAAACCGATGGGGGCCGTTCCTAGACGCTGCCCTGCCACCCGAGCAGGCGGGCTTCAGGGAGGGGAGGTGCACCACGGAGCAGGTCATTGCCCTTACAGAGCATATTGAGCATGGGTTCGAGAGAAAACAGCAAACAGGTGCTGTCTTTATAGACCTATCAGCGGCGTACGATACGGTCTGATGCGAAAGGTTGATGCTCAAACTAGCAAAAATCATAAGGTGCAAAAAGACCTTGAAGTTGTTCTCTTTGATCTTGGGAGAAAGGCAATTCCATGTCGCGCTGGGAGACGCCACGAACAAAGTAAGGAAATTGAAGAATGGGGTCCCTCAGGGGTCGGTACTTGCGCCAATGTTGTTTAACGTCTACATTAGCGATATGCCGAACACTTCCTCCCTGAGGCTGGGATACGCGGATGACTGGGCACTCGTTACTCAGAGTAAAGTGTGGACCCGTCTCGAGAGCGTACTCAGCGAGGACGTCACCAGACTCAAATCCTACTTCGACAAGTGGTACCTGAAGATGAACACTTTAAAAACCGTGGCCACTGCATTTCACTTATGCAGTTCTTGGCACACCCGCAAACGTCCTAGTCGGGGACCAGCCACTCCCATATGAGCCGCATTCAAAATATTTAGGGGTGACGTTGGATCGCAGCCTTACCTATCGGGTGCATCTCCAAGGGGTTGCCCGGAAAATAGAGAAGCGGTGCAGTCTTCTGAGGAAGCTGGCGGGATCGACTTGGGGCGCTAGCCAAGCGCTCCTGAGAACGTCCGCCTTGGCACTATGCCATTCCACCGCGGAGTGTTGCGCTCCAGTGTGGGGTAGAAGCAGAAACGTTGAGAAGGTGGATGTAAAACTTCGCAAGTCGATGCACATGGTGTCAGGAACACTAGCAACAACCCCTAGAGAATGGGGCCCGATAATGGCAGCGATCCAGCCCCCGATGTCCGGAGGGAGACGATTACGGGAAACTGGCTGAGTAAGATCAAAGAGAGAGGGAATGGGGATACCCCTCTGATGCGCATAATGGACGGCGCCCCCGTTTCGAGCTGAAATAAGTCCCGGCAACCCTTGTACACAGAATCCCTGACTACGTCTAGAGCTGCACATACGAGATGGAAGTCGGTTTGGACGAATTCAATCCCTCGTGGGGGCGGGGACGTTACCTCCTCTAAGCTTGGTGAGAAGTTGCCATGCTTTGATACCAGTAAGAGGAGACACTGGGTGACTGCGAATTTGCTTCGGTCGAGGAGCTGCCTCACGGCCAGTGCCCTTCATCGGTGGGGTCTTTCTACCTGTCCAACATGTACTCGCTGTGGGCAAGAACCTGAGACGGCAGAGCATCTAGTCAAACGGTGTGTTGTGACGATGCTACCCGGCGGGTTTGCGACGGTGCACGAATGCGGACTTTGCTGATTGGGTCGATCGTCATAACATAGTAGTGCGAAAAACCATAAGAGACTGCTGCCTTCGGATCTGTAGGTCCACGTTTAATGTCACGCCCACGACTAAAGATTTAGTGCTTAGAAAAGTCTCTTTACTCACATTCTCTCACCAAACTCAGTTGTAAAAAGAGCACCTGGCTGTTTCTGTCCAAAAAATCAAATTGTAATTTCATCTCATATGCGTTATGTCTCGTCTAATATTTTAGGTTATAATGTTGGTGAGGCACCGTTGTAAAGGGCTTTGATCAAATTTAGTGGATATTGCTCTACATCCTACTAATACTACTACTGCCACAACCACCATCACCACAACAACAACTACTGCTACTATTTATACAACTTCTACTACTACTACTACTACTACTACTACTACTACTACTACTACTACTACTACTACTACTACTACTACTACTACTACTACTACTACTACTACTACTACTACTACTACTACTACTACTACTACTACTACTACTACTACTACTACTACTACTACTACTACCACTACTACTACTACTACTACTACTACTACAACTACTACTGCTAGATAAAATGTACCAACTCATATTACTACTTCTAATGCGACTACTACTACTACTACTACTACTACTACTACTACTACTACTACTACTACTACTACTACTACTACTACTACTACTACTACTACTACTACTACTACTACTACTACTACTACTACTACTACTATTACTACTACTGATACTACTACTACTACTACTACTACTACTACTACTACTACTACTACTACTACTACTAATACTAATACTACTACTACTACTACTACTACTAATACTAATACTAATACTACTACTACTAATAATAATAATAAAAATAATAAAAATAATAATAATAATAATCTTCTTCTTCTTCTTCGTTCCTCTGATGGACATCTATGGCTGCAGTCCGATATCTGCTATGAAGTCTGTGGTCCGCTTTAGGTCCTCAGCCTCACCATAGAGCTTTGTGTTGAGTGTTGTAGGGGTGACCCAGTGGTTCGAACGTTGCACGTTGTATAATGGGCAATCCATAAGCACATGTAAAGTGGTTTCATGGTCGGTTCCACATGGGCAATAAGGGGTTGTTCCAATACCTAGCTTTGTAAACATATGTCCTCTTAGTCTATTGTGTCCTGTTCGGAGGCGGAATAGAGTGACTTGGCTACTTCGCTGAATGGCATGGATTGGATCCTGCTTGTTGTGTTCTAGGTGTGTGTCATTCCTTTCTTTGTCTATTTTTAGCTTTATTATTTTCTTTTGCTGATGGTAAGTGATTGACGACTTCGGTTGTTCCTTCTGGGCTCCTTCTTTGGCCAGTTGATCGGCAATTTCATTTCCATATATACCTACATGACTTGGAATCCACTGCAGCACAATTTTTCCTGTTTTATCAGATAAGCCCTCAAGGGCCTCCACAGTGTGTGCGGCTTCAGAGTCCTGGTAATTTTCAATAGACCGGAGAGCATCATCAGAGTCTGTCAAGTAAACCACATTTTTCCCGTATATTCTGTGATCTCTGGATAGTTCTTTTGTTGCATTGAGGATGGC
The DNA here is from genome assembly GCF_034508935.2 of Berghia stephanieae. Classification (NCBI taxonomy): domain Eukaryota; kingdom Metazoa; phylum Mollusca; class Gastropoda; order Nudibranchia; family Aeolidiidae; genus Berghia; species Berghia stephanieae. The sequence continues at coordinate 33,645,704 of NC_088362.1, forward strand.
TTTTTCTTCAGTTTTAGTACTTGTGCACATTGAACCCACTGATACAGATATTTTTGTTTCTGTTTTATCTGTCCAGTGTATGAGTGCACCAGCACCTCCATTCATGAGGGGGCCGGAAACTGAGCCATCTGTATAAACTCTTATCCAGTTGGTCATTGGGTATTTTTTATCGATCATCTTTAGGGTTTGAGCATTGTCATTATTGCTTCGAATGTTTTTCTTGTTGATGGTTATGGATTTTTGTTTCTTTTTCCACGGTGGTGGTTTGAGATTTGGGACATTGATTTGGGCAATATCTTCCTTTGGTGTCACTTTATATTCGCTCTCTAGTTTTTGTCCCAAGGCGATGAAGTTTTCCCTTTTGAGTCGATTCTCTTTCTTTTCCATTGTACTTGGATGCAGTGGTTGGGATTCCATGAATTTTATCTTTGAGAATTGTGTCACTATTTTTAAATTTCGTTGTTCTTTGAGAGGTTTTATTCCTGTGTGGGTTTCCATCTTGTGAATTGGTGTTGTTTTCATTGCTCCAGTGATCACGCGTAGGCATTGGTTTTGGATTTTTTCAACCTTTTGAAATTGAGCCTGTGAGCACGTTCCCCATGCCGATATGGCATAGTCTATTGCAGGTCTTACATATCCAAGATATGTCTTCTTCAGGACGTTTGAGTTTGCTCCCCATTGCGTTCCAGCAAGTTTTCGGAGAAGCTGCATTCTCTTGTACCCTTTCTGTTGACTTTCATCTATTTGATGTTTCCAAGTGAGTCGATAGTCAAATTTCACTCCTAGATACTTAGGCATAAGGTCTTCTCTCAGAATCTTTCCATCTAAAGTTAATCGCATAGATTGCTTTTTGGTTGATAAGCTGAATGTTGTGTATGTGGTTTTATCAGCATTTACTCTCATACCCCAGTCTTTTGTCCATTTGCTCAAAGCATCAAGAGTCATCTGTATCCTGGCCTTTGCAGTACCAATATTTCTTTCAGTGCATATCAGTGCAAGGTCATCTGCATACATGGCTGCTTTTACTCCTCTGCATTTGGTTTCGCAGATGTCATTGATAAAAACGACAAAGAGGGTTGGTGAGAGAACCCCGCCTTGTGGTACTCCATTTGTCATGTTCGTTAGCTTGCTTTTAGAGTTTTGAGATTGGACTCTTGCTTTTCGATTTGTGAGGTAATCTTTAATCCATGCAAACATGTTGTGTGAAACGTTGGCTTTCTTAAGTTTGAGAAGTAGTCCTTTTGTCCAGACTTTGTCAAATGCCTTTTCCATATCCACCCAAACTGTGACTGTGTGTTTTTTTTCTTGGTAACCATTTTCGATCAGCTGCGAGATGTATGTTATCTGGTCCTCTGTGCAGCGTAATTGTCTGAAACCAGCCTGTTCATCTGATATCAACTTATTGCTTTCTAAATACCATTGGAGACGGCGATTAACAATTCTCTCCATCAGTTTACCCAAGCAGCTTGTCAAACTTATTGGCCGGTAGCTCTCGGTTTTATTTTTTGGCTTGCCATCCTTCTTAATTGGTATCATGGTTGCCTGTTTCCATTTGAGTGGAAGTTTACCCTGTTTCCAACTTGCATTGAACAGTTGTTTCATTTTCCTCTTTGTGAGGGTTCCTAGGTGTTTCAACATGTCATTAGTAACATCATCTGGACCTGGTGATTTGTTCGTTTTTAGAGATTTCAAGGCAATTTCTACTTCTTCTTTTTTAATCGAACTGAACATGACATCATCTGTGGATTCTTTGGGTGTATCCTTGTGTTTTCTCAATTCTTTGTGGACTTCTCGTTTTCGTTCTTTTCTAATCTGTATACTCCCAACACTTGAGTACTGCTTCATAAAACAGTTTGCTGCTTGTTTTTTGTTGAGAATCCTCCCCTGATCATCTTCTACTGATGGTGCAGCATATCTGTTTTCTTGTCCACTTAGAGCTTTGGTTAGGTTCCATAATTTTCTTCCGTCTCTGTCGTAGTCAAGTTGTCTGGTTTTTTCATGCCATGCTTCCTGTTTTGCTTTTATTGTTTCTTTCCTGAGAGTTTTTTCAGCCTCTTTGTAAATTTCCATATTCTCATCATTTGGCTCTCTCTCTGCTTTTTTTTCTGTGTTCAGTGACTTGGCTGTTGAGACTTCCTAATTTTTCAGTCCATCCTGGACAGTAGTCCTTTCTTGATCCTCTGGGGATTGATTCTTTTGCAGCTTTCATGATTGATTTTGTGAAAGCTTTGGCTGATTTTTCTACATTCCTTGTTTTACAGTTTATCTCTTTTGTATAACTATCAGTCAACTTTGAAAACAGAGTCCAGTCTGCTTTTTTATAATTCCATCTCGGAGGTGGTGCCTTTCTGTCTTTTGCATATTCTTCAGTTATTTCAACCAGAATGGGACGATGATCACTTCCTGCCAGTTGTTCCTTTATCTGTTTACTGACTTTTCCGGTGAGATCTTCAGATATGAGAGTTAGGTCTGGGGTTGATGTTGTCTTCCATGCTCTTGAGAAGTATGTATCTGGGTCATCTTCATTTCTGACAATTTGAAGCTTACTGTCTGTAAGCCAATTTTCAAGGGTTTCACCTTTTCTGTCTAAGTCATTGTATCCCCAGCTTGGGGAGTGGCTATTGAAGTCTCCCACAACAATGAACTGTTCTTCTTCACTTCTTATGTTTTCAATTGGCAGATTCTCTGATGGTGGCTGTAACAGTTATATATTGTGTATTGCAATTTGTTTTTGGTAATTTTTACAGCCAATATTTCAACAGATTCATCTGTCGTTATTTCATTTGTCGCTATGTCATTTCTGACGAAGATGATTACTCCACCTTTGTTCCGTTCTTTTCTGTCTTTCCTAAAATGTTGATATCCCCTTATTGAACACCTAATGTTTTCTGTGAGGTGTGTCTCCTGTATGCAGGCAATATCTATCTTCTCATCCTGAAGAAACTTGGAGAGGGCAGTCTTTTTATGTTGTATCCCTTCTGCATTCCATTGTAGCAATTTGATAGTTCCAGTAGTCCGTAACCTTGCATCTCCTACCCTGGTTCCACAGTAGGAGGGCAAGGTACCACCAGATCGCTTGGGTGAACCCTGTTTATCAGGGCTCGACGCTAGGTCCGTCCGGCGGGAATCCCCAGACTTCGCGCCATATCGTCCGACAGTTTTGTTGTCCATCATTGTGAGGAGGATGCGTGTCACATTAATTTTTGGGTTGGTTTCCCTCTCCAGACTATTTGCGCCTTTCGGCTCTGCGACTCCGACTTCAGCGGTTCTTTATTCTCTGGATGTGATTCCATAGCCTTTCATCTTCCCAGATCCACAAGGCAGTGGTGGTTTGAAGTTGGAGTTTTCCTTCTCCTAGACAGACTGCTTTCCAAGGCTATGAGCTCTGTCCACCCATTAATGGTGTCTAGGCTGGGAGTCCAGGAGGGTATCTTTGTAGAGTGACAGTTTCCCTTCACCCCACCAGCGTCATGGGGCTAGCACAGCTTATTGCGTGAACTAGGGCAATCTGGCCACGGCGGTTGATTCCTCCCTTCATCCGTCACCTCAGACATATAGAAACTCGTGTCATCAGCCGGTTAGAAAGTTCCTTTCGGAATACTCCAACCGTTGCCCAGGAGGCGGGCGGGGAAGAATGCCCCTACGTGGACCCTGACACGAGCTGGAATGGGTTGCGGATCAGTACTGATCAAAATAATCCAATCCTGCCTCCCATAATAATAATAATAATAATAATAATAATAATAATAATAATAATAATAATAATAATAATAATAATAATAATAATAATAATAATAATAATAATAATAATAATACTAATACTAATACTACTAATACTAATACTGCTGTGGGGCTATGTGGTCTGTTGAGCCTCTCTCGGCGCATAGTCGATACCTTGGAAAAGGCTCCTTACTTACATTCTTTAATCGTACTCAGGTGTGAAATGAGTAAGGGCCCTTAACAGCGTTGTCTCTGTCCGAGAGAAATTGCAATAACGCCTACTAGGCGTCATGTCTCGTTCTACATGTTACGCGTTGCTGTTGTCATGGACCCCTTGTAAAGCGCTTTTGGGCACTTTTAGTGGATATGCTCTATATAAAAGCACACGTTTTTTTTTTTACTATTACAACTACTACTACTACTACTACTACTACTACTACTACTACTACTACTATACTAATAACTACTACTACTATATAATAATAATAATAATAATAATAATAATAATAATAATAATAATAATAATAGATCTTTATTGTCCATAAATATGGCAATTTGTCATTTAGTTACACTAGTTATAACGTTAAATGATAACTATAACATTGAACAGATATTTCACTCCTACTTATTTTTATACTACTACTACTACTACTACTACTACTACTACTACTACTACTACTACTACTACTACTACTACTATTACTACTACTGCTACCACGACTACAACTAGTACTACTAATACTACTTAATGTGTCTTCTATTCCCCCTTTATCTTCTTTCCAACATGCGTTATGCCTTTGTCTTCGGATGAAACTACTTGGTTTTGTCCTGGCCCTGGCCGGATACCCTAGCAGGGAGGGAAACGGTAAAATGTATAGTTAGTTTTGGGAGATGATATTTTTTGTCTTGTAAATCATCTCTCTGTTACTCATTGTATTATGTTTTATTTACATATTATATATGATTTCTAAACATTTGAGTTTAGGTACTCCTCTTAATGGGGACCTGTGCTTGTGTCTGGATGAGACTTTTATGTGATCTCAAACTAAGTACCTTGATAGTGTGCTCTTGGAATCTACATCTGTTTCCTATTTGAACCAATTTCCCTTTGTCTTACCTTTTCTTGGATGCTTTAATTGTAATTCTATAACTTTATACTAACCCATTTTCTTCCTTTTTACTGGCGCTGATATGACCTTAATGTGTTGCAAGCGCCGTAAAACCCTTAAAAACAAAACAAAACAAATGATACTACTACCATTATTACTACTACTATTACTTCTACTACTACTACTACTACTACTACTACTACTACTACTACTACTACTACTACTACTACTACTACTGCTGCTGCTGCTGCTGCTGCTGCTGCTACTACTACTACTACTACTACTACTACTACTACTACTTCTACTACTATTACTGTTACTAGTACAAGTACTACAACTACTATGCCTACTACGGCTACTACTACTACTACTATTACTACTACTACTACTCGTCATAATGTTGCAATATTATTTTCATATTTTGTTGTTGTTAAATTGAATTCGTATCACGTTTCCTTCACACTTGTCTCACTGTAATATATTTTGTTTTATATCACTGTAAAGCGCTTAGAGCCTGTGACAACGGGGTAAAGCGCTATATAAATGCCATTTATTATTATTATTACTACTACTACTACTACTACTACTACTACTACTACTACTACTACTACTACTACTACTACTACTACTACTACTACTACTACTACTACTACTACTACTACTACTACTATTACCACAACTACAACTTGTATGTATTCACTTTGTAATATTTTAGCCAATCTCCACAAGTGGTGTTACGCTCCACGAGGCAGTGCCTTCATCTGGTTCGCTGAGCAGCATCGCAATTGGATACACCCACCAAACACATCCTGGCAGCTGATGCATTCCCTAGACATGCAGTTCTTCGACCAGGGAACCAGAGATCATGTGTCTTTGATCTGCGGACGCCACGGCCTCCAATTCTACAATGCCCTGGGAGGAATGGTAAATTAGAAAGATAATGTGCTGATACCTATGACTTAAAAAAAGAGAAGAAACAAAAGGACCAATTTTCGGTCACTTCTCCTTCCTTCCTTCCTTCCTTTCTTTCTTCCTTCCTTCCTTCCTTCCTTCCTTCCTTCCTCCCTCCCTTCCTTCCTTCCTTCCTCCCTCCCTCCCTCCCTTCCTTCCTTCCTTCTTTCCTTCCTTTCTTCCTTCCTTCCTTCCTGCCTGCCTGCCTGCTTCCCTCCCTCCCTCCCTCCCTCCCTCCCGCCTCCCTACCTACCTCCCTTCCTTCCTTCCTTCCTTCCTTCCTTCCTTCCTTCCTGGTATTGTAAGAGCGTTGGTACAAAAAAAAAGGACGCCTGACAAGTATGAAATAGAAATAAGGTTCAATTCGGCCTGCTGGAGGAATAAATGAAACATTATGAAGCGCATGGAGCACGTCAAATCCATGTAAATATTCATATTTTTCTTTTTAAGTGTTTCTAAGATCCATAAGGCCAGAAGAACAGGAGCTGGAGGTGCCAGCTATGTACATCGGTATGATCTTTAGTTTGAACCCAAAAGGTACCGTGTTAGGGGGGGGGGGGGGGGGGGGGGGGGGGGGGTAGTGTTCCGCCTCCCCATTGCGTTGTAGTGTGGCATTGAGCAAGTCACCTTGCCCTAACTCAATTTGAACGCTGTTCTGCTGCTGACGATGAATAAAGGGAATTTTATTTTATTCATTATTATTATTATTATTATTATTATTATTATTATTATTATTATTATTATTATTATTATTATTATTATTATTATTATTATTATTATTATCATTATTATTTGAAGTACGGTAATACTATATTTTTTCTGCCTATTCTTCCAAATATACTAGTAGATTTTGAACCAATCAAAACATGGGGTTTCTAGCCCGCCCGAACAAGCATAATATCTGAACAATAACATTAATGAAGTTGAAGTCGCTCTGCTCTTTGTTACTGTTTTGTTTTGTTTTGTTTTTGTTTTTGTTTTTTAGGGGGCGCCAATTGGGTTGATTAGTTCTCAGAGAAAGGTTACTCATAGTTTGTGTGTTGGCACGATTGACCAGTGACCAGGCCAAATTCCCTTTGTCAATTTCCATTTCCAGGCCGGAGTTCATGCAGACATAATAGACATCCAGTGGAAGGGAACATAACAACGCTCCTCGGATAGTCTGAAAGTAAACAATGGGTTAGTGCTAAACTAACCAAACTACACAGTTATTGGCATGGATGGTTCGCGTTTAAATAAGATACTCACTCTTTCAATACACCTGAGTAATCGTACCATCATAGAAAACTATAGATAGTTCGAAGATGACGTCACTCAGGTCTTTGTTATTGTTTTTGTTGCCATCCGCGTTTATGAGTAATGCTCACTGAACTGTATTAACCCGACTATAAACGTTCATGGATACACACAGTTTTGTGTGTTGGTCCGTTATACTTCCGGATGGCAATGTTATGAGCTTCTTAGCCAAGCGCATACAATCTATAATGTGTAGCCTTGTACGTTTGTTGTCTGATTGAGCGAATGCAATTAGAACAAACCACTCAACTAGCGGTCGAAAAAGAATAACAAAGAGTAGAATGACTTCAACTCCTTCATTCTGTAGATAGAACGAAGTTGACCTCACTCGGGCCTTATTATTGGGGTTTGTTTTTGTTTATATTTTTCAATCCATCTGTATTGAGTAATTCTCACAAAACTGTATTAACCGGAATATAAACTTTCAAGGTTACACATAGTTTTCTGTGTTGGCCCGTCTTCTTTCTGGATGGCAATGTTGTGAGTTTCTCAGCCCAGCGCAAAGCATCGATTGTTTGTAAACATCCAGCTATATTTGTCTGAGCGGGCTTGAAGGTGTGTCGCAAATCTGCGTTTTGATTGGTCAAAAATTTACTGGTTAATTTTCAGCAACTTGTACATCCAGACTTAATACCGCCTTGACGTGATTAGTGACATACCAATTCAACATTGTCTGTACATTTCGTTGACCAGGAAGGAGTAGTTGGCTACACATCCAAGCTGGCCCAAGATGCCCATAGCATGTTGTGTGAGAAGTTGGGCCTTGAAAGGCTCGATATTCCTGCGGCAATGGAAGCTCCGAATATGAAAATGATCAAATTTCCCCAATTCCCAAACTACCCAGTTACTGAGGTAAGTCTGTTTTGGGGCTTTGTGGTCTGACAATCCAGCCTGTATCAATATACTAACCAAAAATGCATAATGACGATAGTATTCAGAAAAAAATTGTGGAGTGGGCACTTGTATGAATAATGATGAGACATAATATGGGGTATAGAGAAGGGCCAGATGAAAACAGAGAATAAAGATATCGGGGTGTCAGAGCCAAACTTGGGAGACAACTGACACGGCACCCTCTGCCTGATTGAGAGAGAGAGAGAGAGAGAGAGAGAGAGAAAGAGAGAGAGAGAGATCCATCCAGTTGAATGGCTCAGTGGCTAGTGCGAATGCTCTCTCTCTCTCTCTCTCTCTCTCTCTCTCTCTCTCTCTCTCTCTCTCTCTCTCTCTCCATCCATCTCTCTCTTTCACGCACTCTCTCTCTCTCTCTCTCTCTCCCTCTCTCTCTCTCTCTCCATCCATCTCTCTCTTTCACGCACTCTCTCTCTCTCTCTCTCCCTCTCTCTCTCTCTCTCCCTCTCTCTCTCTCTCTCTCTCTCTCTCTCTCTCTCTCTCTCTCTCTCTCTCTCAGCCAGGCAGAGGGTGACGTGTAATTTGGATCCCTAGTTTGGATCTGACACCGCGATATTTTCTATTTTCACCTGGCATTTCTCCATACCCTATAATATTTCTCATCAAAATGACGATGGTAATAGTTAGTAGTAGTGTCACTTGGTCACATCAGGTGTCCACTTTGCAGTTATTTGACAACGCTTTTGAAACCGGGATAAACTCCGCCCCCATGAGCCTAATGGCTCTGAAGGAGCTGGACTATGTTGTACTCAACTTGCAGCATCTAGTTCACTCTTACATAATACTATTTTGAAATAACTGGTCACAATAGGGAAGAAAAGTGTGGTCAAAATACTGGTTCTTATTTCATTGGAAGTATGACACCAGTCTTCCGGAGGACTGGATACATACCTCGTGAAACTGGTTTCAAAATCATAGCATCCTATTTTCTGGCCTAAATAAATGCTAGTTGTCAGTAAAGACCCACCATCCTCGCTCTTTTACGCCCTGTAATTGTAATCATAAAATTCTGCCTTACATCCTGCTATTGATATAGTTATACCATCTTATGATTCAATGTGTAATCTATTCATTGTTTATGCATTCTGAAGGACTGGTTACATACTTCCAAGCAGTTTTGAACTGGAAAATAAAGTGTGACGTCACGACTTCTGCTTCCCATTCATTATCCCACGTTCCTAAGTGCGGCTATGTGGCCTAATATGGTCTCTCATATAACCTCAATTGTGTTGGAAGGGACCTAAAGCAACAAACAAAAAAATAATATGACATTCGCCTTCAGATCGGATGGTCCAGGGTTCGAGTCCCACTTTAAGCAGTGTATAGTTGAGTCATTGGAAAAGGCTTTTTACTCACATTTTTCTCTCATCATATTCGGGTGAAAAATGAGTATGTGGCCGTTAGCAGCGTTGTCTCTGCCTGAAAAAATATTACATCGTTTAACAGCGATCATGTCTCGACTTATTTTACTCGTAAGCGTTGCCTTTGGCTAGGGAAAAGCGCTGTCAGCATGTTTAGTGGATATTGAGTTATATAATTGGTCAAGTTTTTGCATTTCTATTTACCCCCCCCCCCCCCCCCCCCCCCAATTGCCTAGGAAAATGTGTGGGCCTTACACAAAGCGTTGTTTGGCGACAGCAACATTTTTGGAATTATTGCACCCGTGCAAGCATTTTTCTACATTCGGATCTCAGTTCAAGTTTACAACGAGATGGAAGATTTCGTCAAGTTGGCTGATATCTTAAAAACCTTTTTGGACAAGTACACGAAAGAATGATGATGATAAATGTGTATTTCTATACTGCATTACACCGTTCCTCCCCGCCTCCCCTTGTTTGACTTAATTAATTGCGCACCTTTTATTAATATTTATTGTTCTATTTTAATTCGTGCATCCTTACAAAGGAGCATATCTACTATTTCCTACTCCATCAATGTTTTTGTTTATTCACCCTAACAAGGCCACTATCACATTATCTCATTCGTCTATAATGTTTCATTCATCCTGTTTTGTTGATAAGGGGAAACCCGAAACGTCCACATTATCTGTTTTTGTTTATTAAATTGAAGCTAACTTTCAATTTCACATTGTTATTTATTTCTTCGAGCTCGAGCATTATCATTTACATAATAAATGTGTCACGCACGGCCTCAAACACAGGATTTATATTGGATTGATGAAAATAATAAAAATTGTTGTGATTTTTTTTCCTGTTTTATTTTATTTAATTTTTTTTTTTTTTTTGGTTTTTGTTGTTTCATTTTGTTTTTGTTTTTGATTTATTCATTTTTTGTTGTGCTTTTGTTTTTGTTTAGTTTTCTTTTTTTTTTTTGGGGGGGGGGGGTTGTTTTGTTGGGGGGGTTTTTGTCAGAATTATTGGATTTTTTGTTTGGTGTGCCCCGTCAACTGGGATAAATTTGTCTCAAAGGAAAACTTTACCTCTATGAATAGGGAAGAAAAGTGTGATGTCAAAAAAAAAACAAAAAAAAGCACGGGTTCCTTTTTTTCATTGGAAGTGTAAAACCACTCTTCCGGAGGACTGGATACATACCTTGTGTAATTCATTTCCTGGTCTCAGGGTGATGGCATCTTATTTTCTAGTCTAAATATATGCTGGTCGTCAATAAAGATCATCCATCCTCGCTCTTTTGCATCCCGTAATCCCAAGAATCTGCTATATATCTTTCTACTGAAATAGGTATGCCGCCTTTATGTAGCCTATTCATTATTAGTACTCCGAAGGACTGGTTACGTACACACTTCCAATGATTTAGGAACCAAAAGAGTAGAGGATTTGATGTCACGACTTTTCTTCCCTATTTGATAAAGATCTCAAAAAGTGTGTAAGATAGAATACGAGATAGAAATAAACGTCCCAAAAAAGCAGCCTGTTTCGATTGGGGACCGAACCTCAGACCGCCTGACTACAGGTAATATTATAACAGCTTCGAAAAAGAACAAAATACTTACCATACATGTAACGTTTCGGGCTACCAATTCAAACCCCATCTTCGGTCAATAACAAAATGAATAAAACCATGAATACATTACTTAAGATCCAGACAGACTGCAGGACACTATATGGAACATGTTGGCTCGTGCTCTTGACATTTCTAAATCATATTTGATTAGCAACAGCCCGACATAATAACCATTTTGAGACCTTATATTATAATATTAATAATATTATGTAATAAAATATATCGAGGCTAAATATGGCTGATACAACAAAACAATACAGAAACACTTCAATGCAATTAGCCACTCCCACGCCTCGTTCTGAAAAAAGTCCGCGAAATTAAAGGGGAGGCAAGAAAAAATCAGCTGATCGTTAAAATAGTAACAGAAAAGTGGAGGTGCTCGGCAATGAATGCAAGAAAGACATTTAAAACGCCGTAAAAATGTTTAAAAATCACTTAATGTTATACGAGTAATTACCATCCATAACAACCTGTCAAATTCACATATGTAAGATGCCAAGCCAAAATTAATAATAAAATAATAAAGAACACGATTGACCGTTGACTACACATGCATACGAGTACCAGAAATATTTTGTAAACAATGTAACACAATATAATGTGTAAGTTTCAAAGCAAATGCAACCACAAATAACATCAAAGAACAATGTGGGACTACTGTTTTAATTTCATAAAACCAAACGCATATTTTCTGCCCCCGATATTGAACGTGTAGTTAGTATGTATCGTACAAACAACATTCGTTTAGACAGGTAGTCGGGATTCTAGCGCCAGTTTTATTTGGGCAACCGTGATTGGGATTTCACTCAATGCACTTATTATTATTATTATTATTATTATTATTATTATATATATATTATATTATTATTATTATTATTATTATTATTATTATTTATTATTATTATATAATATATATAATATATAATATATAATAATAATAATAATAAAAATAATAATAATAATAATAATAATAATAATAATAATAATAATAATAAGCAGTTGAAAGCAGTCTTTGGTGTATAAGTGCATATGTACATTATTTCTTATAATAAATGCTTCAAAACAAAACTAAAAAAATAAAAATAAAGAATAAATGAATAAAAATATCTATTTGGGCATTTACTTACATTAATAGTCTTGAAAATCACAATCACAATCCATGAAAATTAAATATCCCATAATCCGAAGAAGACATGAATTTAATCCAAAATCCAACACAGGAATGTATTTTAATAGGAGACAGATATCCTATTAAAACTATAGCATTACTTGCAAACAACAATACCCCACTCTGCGTTTAACGGGCTTGTGGCCGTCACATTGTAAATTGTGACCGCATTAGGGTAATCGGTGTCCTAAAGACTGACATACTGACATACAATCAATGAGAACTATAAAGAATCCATTCTAGAATTCAACTACAAACTGAAAAGCATGATAAATATCACTCTATCAAATAATTTTCTTTGCACAGGTTCACTCACACTCTCCTTTATTGCAAAACATTGATAAGTGAGAAAAAGTTTGTATTTCAATTATAAACTTAATCACATAATCTAAATGATGGAGAATAAAAAACAGCTAATTATAAAAAATTTCACAGATCAAGTTATCTATTTGAACTCCAAATATTTAGCTTAATTACTCAATGACCATAAATTTTTTAAAACTGCATTGTTTCATTTAAACAAGACCATGACGCTTATGCCTGGACCGGGTATTCACAACTTCTGCATTTGCATTCCACTTTTGAATCGAATTAATTTCTATCTTGTCCGTTTATTTGCAAAGTTTCTGCACTTTATAAATAAGACCATAACGCTTATGTCTGGACCGGGTATTCACAACTTCGGCATTTGCATTCCACTTTCGAATCGAATTAATCTCTATCTTATCCGTTTATTTGCAAAGTTTCTGCACTTTATAAATAAGACCATAACGCTTATGTCTGGACTGGGTATTCGCAAATTTTCCTATTGTGTTCCACTTTTCGAATCGAAATAACATCTAGTCTATCCGTTTATTTGCAAAGTTTCTGCACTTTATAAATAAGACCATAATGCTTATGTCTGGACCGGGCATTCGCAAATTCTGCTTATGTGTTCCACTTTTCGAATCGAATTAATCTCTATTTTATCCGTTTATTTGCAAAGTTTCTGCATTTTATAAATAAGACCACGACACTTATGTGTTAGATTGTTCGCAAATTCTGCCTTTGTGTTCCACTGTTCGATTAGAATTAATCTCTATTTTATCCGTTTATTTGAAAATATTCTGCACTTTATAAATAAGACCATAACGCTTATGTCTGGACTGGGTATTCGCCAATTTTCCTATTGTGTTCCACTTTTCGAATCGAAATAACATCTAGTCTATCCGTTTATTTGCAAAGTTTCTGCACTTTATAAATAAGACCATAACGCTTATGTCTGGACCGGGCATTCGCAAATTCTGCTTATGTGTTCCACTTTTCGAATCGAATTAATCTCTATTTTATCCGTTTATTTGCAAAGATTCTGCACCTTATAAATAAGACCATAACGCTTATGTCTGGACTGGGTATTCGCAAATTTTCCTATTGTGTTCCACTTTTCGAATTGAAATAACATCTAGTCTATCCGTTTATTTGCAAAGTTTCTGCATTTTATAAATAAGACCACGACACTTATGTGTTAGATTGTTCGCAAATTCTGCCTTTGTGTTCCACTGTTCGATTAGAATTAATCTCTATTTTATCCGTTATTTGAAAAGATTCTGCACTTTATAAATAAGACCATAACGCTTATGTCTGGACTGGGTATTCGCAAATTTTCCTATTGTGTTCCACTTTTCGAATCGAAATAACATCTAGTCTATCCGTTTATTTGCAAAGTTTCTGCACTTTATAAATAAGACCATAACGCTTATGTCTGGACCGGGCATTCGCAAATTCTGCTTATGTGTTCCACTTTCGAATCGAATTAATCTCTATTTTATCCGTTTATTTGCAAAGATTCTGCACTTTATAAATAAGACCAAACGCTTATGTCTGGACTGGTATTCGCAAATTTTCCTATGTGTTACACTTTCGAATCGAAATAACATCTATCTATCCGTTTATTTGCAAAGTTTCTGCATTTATAAATAAGACCAAGACACTTATGTTAGACTGTTTCGCAAATTCTGCCTTTGTGTTCCACTGTTCGATTGAATTAATCATCTATTTTATCCGTTTATTTGAAAAGATTCTGCACTTTATAAATAAGACCATAACGCTTATGTCTGGACGGGTATTCGCCAATTTCCTATTGTGTTCCACCTTTTCGATCGAAATAACATCTAGTCTATCCGTTTTTTGCAAGTTTCTGCACTTTAAATAAGACCATACGCTTATGTCTGGACCGGGCATTCGCAAATCTGCTTATGTGTTCCACTTTTCTTTCTCTCTCTCTCTCTCTCCTATACTCATCCTGTCTCTCACGTCCTCTCCTCTCTCTCTCCTCAATGCACAGTGCACCGAACACCAGGTGCACCCAGTCCTGTATAAACTAAGCAAGATGGCAACAGGGACCTCGCTCCTTATCCAATGCCGAAGCTTTAATTTGAGTCAAACGGTTTGGTTAAAAAAAAACACCCAAAATAAGTTCGTGTGTGATGGAAGTTGAAGTCGGCTTATTATAAAATCGTTTATGGTCTGTTTGGATTACCCTTTTTAAATAGAAAAGGTGAATATAACATAAACTTGAAGAATAGGCAAGCTAAATGAAAATTAAATTGACTGATTAAATGAGTACGCGAGGCTGAGTTGCGAACGACTACTGGGTTTCTCCATTCCGATCCCAGTGTCATTCATGTTCACCGTACCGTGTTACTGTCTACACACTACACTGCATTGTTAGTGACTGGTCATGTCTTTTTTGTTTGTATGTTTTACGCAAGCTTAATAAAAATTAAATTGACTGATTAAATGAATACGTGAGGCAGAGTTGCGAACGACTCATGGGTTCCGACATTCCGACCCCAATGTCAGTGTCAGTCATGTTCACCGTACTGTGTTACTGTCTACACACTACACGGCATTGTTAGTGACTGGTCATGCCTTTTTTGTTTGTATGTTTCTTTTAATATGGGTCAATTTACAAAGAATAATAATAGAAATGTTCAAAACAAAAACTAGATTCACTATTACGTGCCTGTAATGAAGTGCTTTCCACAAACCGTGAGCGAGAATGATGGTGGAGGTAATGGCAACCATGTGGGTTTGTTATTGCTTCCTGCCTCCGTCAACCCACGCATCCAGTTGCGTAACCCACGCTGAATCTGACCAATACTTTGTATGAGCCATTGTTACCCAATTATTGTTATTATTATTATTATTATTATTATTATTATTATTATTATTAGTAGTAGTAGTAGTAGTGTGGTGGTGGTGGTGGTGGTGGTGGTGGTGGTGGTGGTGGTAGTAGTAGTCTATAAAAATCAGTCACACACACACACACACACACACACACACAGTTCAACGTTCACAGAGAAATACGATAAGCAGAATGTAAAAGATTGATTTTAAAATGCAAAATCATGCTCAGCAAACTTTGTTCTTGGAATGTTTTTCTTCCTTACCAAAGAGCTGGCGGATCGCAAGGATCGAGTTGGTTTATTTTCCCCCACAAGGCATTAAGTCAGGGTTACCCATAACTAAGTTGATAAAGCACCCGCTTCCAGGGACGGCTGG
>NC_088362.1:33666381-33741381 GCF_034508935.2 Berghia stephanieae
AAGCGTTTTGAGCACATTTAGTGGACATTGCTCTATTAAATGCTCTAGTATTTGAGGGTTTTGCTGGGTTTTTTTAATGTTTCATTTTCCAGCACCTCTCACTTGATGCAAACACAGAAACACATTGTATGTATTAAAGGTTCAAGTAACAATACATCCTTAAGGCCTTATTTGAATTATTCTACATATAAATGGAGCCCACTGGAATGTCTCTTTGTTCTTATCCTCTCATTGTGATCATCTGTGTACCGTGATGCTGACGAGGGTTCACACCCAAAACGTTTAGTGTAGAGAAGAATATAAGCATTAATTTGCCTTAACTATAGGGTGGTGTAACGGTAGCATGTCAGTTCTGAGGTTCAATCGCTACTTGAGGCAGGATGATTTTTTTCTGTTTTATTTTTCTTTCTACTTTGTCTGGCACTGTTTCTTACATAACCCGATTCCATTGAATTTTCTCATTACCATAAAGTCTCATCCAGACACAAGCAAAGGATCCAGATATGAAGGATACTCTCAAGTGCTTTGAATATAGATGATTTACTAGAAAAACAATACAATTGACTTTACTTCCTCTCTGATAAGGATCACTGCCAGGACCTGTGAGAAAATCAATCCAGAACAAAGACATAAAGCAACATGGAAAGTGAAAACAGATTATGTGGGAGATAGAAGACACAACAAGAGCGACCCTCCGCTTACAATGGGGGGGCCAGAAAACCCCACACCACAACAGTGGATAATAAATTTATTGATAAAGATTGTTACCAGATATTTTGGAGTGTAGCAGGTGTGCCTTTCAAATTGTTTAAAGTAACCAAAAAGTTATTCCCATGTTCATCATACATAATGATTTTCATGGTAGACTAGTAACAAACATACGTGTTCTCAAATTGAGGAGGGGACATATGCCAAACGAAATAACCTAAAAAGAAATAATAACAAAACAAAATAAACATAAAAATACACTAAATGAAATTAAATAAATAAAATAAGCGTGAATTAGACCATTTCCCCCTCAGCGAAGGTACCCATCCAGAGCCATGGCAAATATCTATATTGTCCCATTCCAGGATGAAAGCATGGAGGGAATCTTCACATCTACAGTTTATGTTTTTAAGGGTTTTACGACGCTTATGCCACATTAAGGTCATTCCAACGCCAATAAAAAGTAAGAAATTAGGAGAGTCAAAAAATTATAGGTTTACAATTGAAAGCATACACGAAAATGTAAGCAAAAGGGGAATGGTTTATATAGGGATCAGATGTAGATTCCAAGAGCATACTATCATTGTGCATAGTTTTAGATCACCTGCAAGTCTTATCCAGACACAATCACAGAAATTCCACTGAGAGGAAATCACTCAAATACTTACATAAAACATTCAAAGAACAAATATAATACAAAGCAGAGAGACGATTTACAACGAAAAAAATATCAGCTTATTCTATCACTTCGCCATTCGTTCTAATTTTAATGCGGCGCGCCAAGATTTGCTAATAGTAATAGCTGGCTACGACGGTAAATGAAATTTTGTGGTACAGCAGACCCCCCCCCCCCCCCCCCCCCTCCCATGTAACATGCCTTGTATAATGTTATCTCCCTCAACATGTGAATAAAGTAAGTAATAGTAATAATAAAGTTCCCTTTATTTTCGCAGAAAAAGCTAGAAACGTAGGTATATACTTTTAAAATGACTTATCCATGGAAAAACATATTAACTATCTAATATTGCATTTCGAACTTAGAAAGATTTCACAAATATCAAAGTTTTTAAATAGTGCTGCCCTAAAAACTCTAGTTGCATAATTTATATTTTCTTGGATATTACTGTAATTCGCCCTTTCATAACATTCCTTCACAAATTACAGCGCATCCAAAATCATCCAGCTATGATCATTCTAAGAAAAAGGGCAAGAGATCATATTACACTCATGTTATTGTCACTCCACTCCTGTTGAATTAAAACTCAAATACAAAATTGCTGTTCTTTGCTGAATCAACAAAACTGCTCCTTCATATTCATGCAACCTTATTTCATTGTACTCTCCTTCCAGAACTTTAAGATCTAGTGATCATCTCTGATTAACTGTTGCCAAAAAAGGCTCCAAAAAGTTTTCTGATAGGTCTTTTTCTCATGCTGCCCCTTCTATTTGGAACTCTCGTCCAATTTCCTTAAGAAAATGTAATACAGAAGCCACTTTTAAGACAAATATTAATACTTATTTTATTAGGAAATATTTGATAAATTAAAACCAGTCACCCTTTATGAATTATTTTTCATGATATGAACTTCTTAAGCATGTTTTGTGTATGATCTGTTATTGTAGCTTTGATGTTTGTTTTGAAAAGACGCCCAGAACTGTTTGAATTTGAATATATGGAATAGGCACGGAATAAATAATTTACATTATTATCTTGAAGCGGAGATTTGTCTTTAGGGTATAATCCAAGGGAAAACTGATATCAACCACAGCTCAGCGCTGCAAATTGAGTCAGGGAGAGGTGGCTTGCTGAAGGCAACAAAACGTGATGGATATTCAAACTGGGTATCTTTTGGGTGCGCAGCAAAGTCCATACTGCCCCCCTCCCCCTCCCTATCTAGTCGTTATAAATAAATATGTTTTCCTATATTAAATTAAAGCTTACTTTCAATTTCACATTGTTATTTCTTCGAGCTTCGAGCAGCAACATTTACATTATCTAGTCGTTATGGAAAGGCACAGTTTCCTTGAACTTTTTTGCATGCCCCAAGCAGTTCGAAGAGACAGTGCTGGAGTGTACTTAGTTTGAGATCACCTAAAAGTCTCATCCAAACATAAGCACAGGATCCCTTTAAGATCAACACACTCAAATGTTTACATGTGTTCAAATTTATTTTAAAATTATATCACCTCCAAAAACTAACACTATACATTTGACTGTTTTCCTCTCAGCCAGGGACTCTGGACAAATTAATTTGTCTTTAAAAAGACTAGAATAATCCAGGCATCAACAGAAGTGCAGAGCTGTAAAGAAAGATAGTGCTAGGTGACTTGCTTAAGACTACGCAGTGCAGTAGGGAATCTAGCTTGAGAAATTAGTGAGCAGGAACCAGCGTAAGATGAAGATCTGAAAAAGTGTGTATGAAACAGTACCAGACAAAGCAAGAAAGAAATATACAAGAAAGAAAACATCCGCAAAATATCAATGATCAGTCTGGCTCGAGGCACTTGATCAGACCGGAATCTAGCTTATACCATTTGTGCAACTGTGTGGTCTAGTCTTGTAAAATGCTTTGAGCATATTAAATGTATATTGCTATAAAAATGATCTAGTTTTTGTGAAAAAAGCAAAGACATTGACCTGTACAACGCTGCCCCCCCCCCCCCCCCCCCCCCCCCCCCCCCGGATAAATAAGTGTAAGAAAAACTAGGTGGCAAATATTTTTTAAATTCCTTTATTTTGATAGTTAAGACAACAACAACAAATCTCTTAACCTCAATTTACCAAACTTCTTAACAATCTCTACAACTAATATTCAAAAAAGTTGTGGTTGTATCTTAATGAAATTTGATACGCAATTAGTTTAATATTTACTATTACATTTAAAAAAAACTGCACCACTCTACAGTTTTAATGATGTGATTTATTGAATTTGTGTATTTTTTGGTCTTCTGCAAAAATTCTGGGAAAATGATTTGTATGGAATAAAATGGGTGTTATACTTCTATAAACTGTTTTTGAGTGTTAGATAGTGTTCAATATTTTCGTATTGCCAGTACAATCAAAATAGAGAGATTAAAACAGGAATTTTACATGTGTTCGAGATTTCCATGATTTCAAGATTTACATGCTGCACTGTATATATGGGATTAGTCTACATGACCGACAACCGGTCCGTACATATACGGGATACATCCCAAAAGTGTTAAGCAAGGTTGCCCTTATCCATTATCATGGATACACACTTAGATGAAGAAACAAAAATTTGAGACCAACAGGATATGTTGACTTTATGCAGATTGCACTGTAAAAAGAGGGCTTGGTAAATATGAATCAAAACCACTTGCAAGGCTTGCGATAACGAAAAATAAAATCTGTATAAATGTGTACATTCAATAAAATTAAGATCTAATACATAATGTTTTGAATGCCTTCCGAGGTGAAAAATAACTTAGGAAAAAATCTTTAACACTTTTTAAAATCAGCGGTGTTTTCTGGGTTTTTTATCCCCTTTACTTAAATAAGAAGACGACGATGAGGAATCTGGTCTAGAGTGAAGTCTTGATGCACTTGATGATTGTGAAACTCCAGACCTCCTCTCCCCTGAATTTGATCTCACTGTAATGTTGCTATAACGAGAGTGATCGGCAGATCCTGATTTGACGGCACTGTGGTTGTGATGTGAGGCAGAGGAAGGGGAAATGGAATGGGTGGACACAGCACTTGTACGTTGTCCTAAATTGCTAGCATTTCTGCTGGACTCAGACTGACTGATGTCAAGATGAAGGTCACTTGCAGAGTTGAAACTGCTGTGTTTGAGCATCGAATGCAAAATGTCTGCAATCGTCTTTGGGGAACATTTCATCTCAAGTAAGTCAAGGACAATCCTGAAAAAATGAACGAGACAATAATTGTGACAACAGCTAAGAAAAATTTAGTGAAAAAAAAAACGAAAAAAGGAATTCATCTCAATAACAGTATAGTAGCAACACACTTTTACTCGTCTGCAATGTCTGGAAATTTATCAAGGTGTTAAATAACTCTCCTCATTTTATAATTCTGGGAAGATTTACTTTACTAGCTTACTGTCCATGTAGGGCAGCAACGAAGGACCTCCATCTTCCTCTGTCCATGGCCATCATCTTCAGAGAGTCTGAATAGCCTAGTCTCCCTTAGCAAAAAAAGATGTGTTTTTTTGTTTTTGTTTTTTTTTCTAATTTCAATTTATTGTAATTTTTATTATTGACAATTCCATAAAATTAGTGCAAATAAAAATGATAATAGTATATATACTATCATCAACAGGAAGTCTAAACATGCTATCATTTGTGAGAAAGACAAAATCATTAATCAATTGAAAGTCCATTACAAATTAAAAAGAAACGAGTTAAAAACCCTTCAAAAGGAACAAAAGTCGGTAAAAGTAACTGGTATAAACAAGAAGCTTTTCTAACAACTTTATACAATGTCCAAATAAAATCAGGAATTTGAGACAACAATCCTTCTAAATTCTGAGGTTATTTATTCAGACTCGAGTCCGAATTGCCACTTCAATAAACTCACTTGTTCGCATGTCAAGATCCAAATTTAACAGGTTTTTTGACAGACTTGTAGTGAATAAGGGAGCAGGCACTAGTACAAGATAAAAATCTGATAAAGTGTGAATGGAACAGTGTCAGACAAATCAGAAAAAAAATGTCAGCTTGCCTCGACTGGGGGTTGAACCTCAAATCTCCTGAATACAAGAAAAAAATCATCCCAAAAAAATCTGCGTGCCTCGAACCTCAGATCAATCCCCAGCCTAGGCAGACTAAATTTTTGGGATGTTTTTGTTTTCTTTTTCTTGTATCTTTCCTGCTTCTTTATCTGGCCCTGTTTAGCACTCACATTTCTAGATTTTTATTCTGCACCAGTGCCTGCTCCCTGGTTTACAACAAGACTACAAACCCGCAGTAGGACACTACATTTAGACCATCAAGATATTATACTTACTTAAATACATCTGGGTCCATAGTTACTCCAGCCAGTTGTGCCAATTCGTACAACTCTGATTCGTGCTCATGGCTTTGAGCTTTACTTACAAGCTGTGCATAAAGGGTGTGTGAATGGGAGACTCCCTCTGAGGTCATTGTTTTTATCTGAAAATAAAAATAAAAATAAGTACAAAATTTCATAAAATACTAACGAAAGAGTGAAAATAGAAAGGCTTCGTATGGGAACAAAACAGACAACGGACGTTTCGGGTACAAACCCTTCGTCAGCACAACAATACACAAATAAACGTGGAAAACAAATAAAATATAATGAAAAATAACTGGTATCGTTTGTACTCAATGGTGGTTGCAGTATGAATGAGATGTTACCGTGGCGTGGGTAGAGGATAGGGTGCCGCAGGGGGGTGATCTAATTGATAAGAAAAGGTCAGCGTCAGGGAACAGAACCTTCCAGAAAATAATGGAAGATAAAAGACATAGTAGTAGTAGTAGTAGTAGTAGTAGTAGTAGTAGTAGTAGTAGTAGTAGTAGTAGTAGTAGTAGTAGTAGTAGTAGTAGTAGTAGTAGTAGTAGTAGTAGTAGTAGTAGTAGTAGATAGCTGTAGTGAAACAGTAGGGGGCGGTGGAGGGGGCGAGGTGAAAAAGTCACGGCCGAGGTGGGGGGGGGGGGGGGTTGTTGGATGAGCGAAGGTCGAATCTTCAAGAAGGAAATATGAACGGTTGGATGGTGATGTGGTAGTAAAGTGGAATATACAGATAAATAGATAGATAGATAGATAGATAGATAGATAGATAGATAGATAGATAGATAGATAGATAGATAGATAGATAGATAGATAGATAGATGGATAGACAGATAGATGGATAGACAGATAGATAGATAGATAGATAGATAGATAGATAGATAGATAGATAGATAGATAGATAGAAAAGAGGGGAGAGAGAAAAACAAAAACAAAAAAAAACACAAACAAACAAACAAAACAACAACAACAAAAAAACGGGGGGGTGAGGCGGACCGGTAGAGAGGGGGGATTGAGAGAGAGAGAGAGAGAGAGAGAGAGAGAGAGAGAGAGAGAAAGAGAGAGAGAGAGAAAGAGAGAAAAAAGGGGGGGGTGTTGAGAGAGGGCGAGTAAACAGCCGGGTGATAGCTGGGTCTATATGTATATTAATGGATAAATAAGTGGATGAGTGGACACAATGAGAGATAGCTTGGAAGGTTGGTGACTATGAATTGGGAGATAGATAGATAGATAGATAGGTAGGTAGAGTTGTAGTTGTAGTAGTATGAACAGTAGTAGTAGTAGTAGTAGTAGTAGTAGTAGTAGTAGTAGTAGTAGTAGTAGTAGTAGTAGTAGTGTGTAGTAGTGAGTGTAGTAGTAGTAGAGTAGTAGTAGTAGTAGTATAGTAGTAGTAGTAGTAGTAGTAGTAGTAGTAGTAGTAGTAGTAGTAGTAGTAGTAGTAGTAGTAGTAGTAGTAGTAGTAGTAGTAGTAGTAGTAGTAGTAGTAGTAGTAGTAGTAGTAGTAGTAGTAGTAGTAGTAGTAGGTAGTATGTAGTAGTAGTAGTAGTAGTAGTAGTAGTAGTAGTAGTAGTAGTAGTAGTAGTAGTAGTAGTAGTAGTAGTAGTAGTAGTGGTGGTAGAAGTAGTAGTAGTAGTAGTAGTAGTAGTAGTAGTAGTAGTAGTAGTAGTAGTAGTAGTAGTAGTAGTAGTAGCAGCAGCAGCAACAGCAGTAGTAGTAGTAGTAGTAGTAGTAGTAGTAGTAGTAGTAGTAGTAGTAGTAGTAGTAGTAGTAGTAGTAGTAGTAGTAGTCTTCGTCGTCGTCGTAGTAGAAGTAGTAGTAGAGTAGAAGTAGAAGTAGTAGTAGTAGTAGTAGTATTTTTCATTATATTTTATTTGTTTTCCACGTTTATTTGTGTATTGTTGTGCTGACGAAGGGTTTGTACCCGAAACGTCCATTGTCTGTTTTGTTCCCATACGAAGCCTTTCCATTTTCACTCTTTTGTTAGTATTTTACTATCACCGGCTTCAGGCAGCCTTCACTGTTTTCCACAAAATTTCATATCACCTACCATAGGAAAAGTGCAAAAAATGGTTCATTGTGATCTCATCCCCCCCACCCCTCGCCCCTACCCACCCAGCAGTTGTAGGGCCAGTTAAATCCGATGGAAAGAGCTTTACGCAATGGACTAGCATCCTACCCAAAGGCAAAGGTAGCAAGCAATTGTTATTGTCCATTTCACACTATAGAAAGTGGGATAAACTCCGGTTCCATGGGCCTAATGGCTCTGAATGACTACTTGATCTGTTGATCTTATAAATTTATTTAGCGCTCTATTAGGGAGGCCTTCAAGAAGCTCCTCTTGCTAAGGGAAATAACCCAAATATTCCCTCAACTAACCCTAAGAAAAAAGGAACTGTGTTTTCAGTCCACCGGAAATAAAAATGTTTAAAAAGGACCAATTATCGTCTATACTTGTTACCTTAATCGATCATGACGACATTGATACTGAGCCTATTGTAGGGTAGTCATCATCAGAAGTGGACAGGCATAACATTTATGGCAATTTGACGGCTTAATTAGATTGTGACGGGTTGTGTGTGTTAATTTGTGGGATCGAGTCCAACCGATAGCTCAATGGTCTGGATTCGAACTAGTATGCGCGCTAGGGCTCTCGTTACCAGCTGCACCACTCAACCTATATCACAAACGGCTCAGGTTTAATCTAGGGGTGATTAAGAATTGCCTTAGGGTCCCTTATAACTTAATTGTATTAATAACAAGTGAGTCAAGACAATAGTAACGCCCAATGCAATAATAACAATTCTATACATAAAGTTTAATTAGATTGTTACAGGAAAAGATAGAAAGAATAAGTATTTATTTAATATCAGGAAGAATAGCTCTAATTGAGTGGATCTAATCTAGTATATATATATTTGTTACTTTGATATAATCATATGTGTCTGTGGAAAATACATTTGAAAATGGTATAAGCCCGTTTGGCTTATCTTTATCCCGTCGGCTTGCTTGACTGAGGCAAATGTATCAGCTAGTTCCAGGGTTGGCGCCTGCTTTGCAGAATTTTCTGGACATCACAACAGTGTGTTGTAGTTAGGCTGACATCAGGGTTTTACCGCTGTTCAAGGACTGGGATGCAGGGATTCGGCACAACTGGGTGCTCCAACGACACGGAAAAGGACCAGGAAAATGGCCAGGACTCAGGATCAGGACAAGGACCTCCAGCCGAGATAGACAAACTTTTACAAGTTTGAAATTGGAGAGATAGCTCTTTTCTCGTGGGCTTCTTAGCGTGTGTGTGATAAGATTCCTAGATGAATTTGGTTTTATGAAATGGAAAAGAGCGTCTGAATTATGGGAATAGCCAATCCGAAGAATCTTCCTGTTTTAGATAGCCAATGATATCCAGATGCTTTGGTAAGAAAGAATAACGGAGAATTGCCGGAGAGACAAGAACAGTAATTGCAATTAAGCGACTCTTGAACGAGACAAGGACCTCAGGGCATATGCACGATGGCGACTTGTTTGGAAAAGGTAATTAGCAGGTGGCATGAATACAATGGGCAGACAATTTGAACAGGTAAATAAGCCTTAAGCTGAAAGTGAATGTTCCGTTATACCATGGAAATGTTTCCCACCTAACGACCAGAATTTCCGTTAGAAAGATTTGGAGCTTTATTGGAGAAAGGCTGTCCATGTTTTGATTATCTTACTTGAGGTGTTAATCTGCCTTGGCAAATATATATGTCTCGTCCACTAGGTTTGAAGTGGTTTTGAACCGAGACGCTGACGAATGATAAAGAAACACGCAGTGAAAGAAAATCGCTCGTCACATTCTCCCCCTCTTGAAAAATCTCCTTGTGAGATTAAAATTAAGTCTAGTTTAAAATCATCTGAGAAACGTGGACAATAAGATAGTACTGGAAGTACGGTTATGCTGTTGTGGCGTCATCGGATACCGGATGGCGACTTAAGAAGTCGGCTCCATGGTTATCAGTGCCTTTGATGAATTCCACATGGAACGAAAATTGCTGTAGTATTAGCGACCAACGCATGAGTTTAGCGTTTAATTGTTGAGCTGTGGCCAGAAATAGAAGTGGCTGATTGTCGCATTGAACAGTGAAGTGACGTCCATAAAGGTATATTTGGTATTTTTGTATGGCCCATACCAGGGCAAGACATTCCTGCTCCACTGTTGAGTATCTTTGTTCCGCAGGCGATAATTTTCTACTTGCGTAAGCAACAGGGTGTAGGACTGTAGGGTCATCGAGGTCAGGTTGAAGTAACGATGCGTCTATTTCAATTTTTCCTGCTTCTGTCCTCAGAATGAAAGGTTGTTTGGTGTCAGGGGTCTGATTCATGGAGCGGGACTATGGTAGTCTCAGACTATAGCAAAGTCTGAGACTTTGTAGTCTAAGACTTTGGGAAGTCTGAGACTACGGACAGTAAGCTATTCATGGAGTCAGACTTCGTCCCTGACTATCAAGTCTCTGACTACGCTTGCGAAGTCTCAGACTACAGAGGTCAATCTATTTTTAACTGGGGATTCCTCGGAAACGTACCACAACACGTCATAGAAATGTGCTACTTTTCCAGCTGCGCATGCGTCATACGAAGTGGCACAGAAATCATATCTACTTCTTCTTCGTGTTTGTTTTGATCGTTTTTTTGTTTGTTTGTTTGTTGTTGTTTTTTCCCCACAAATAAAAATAGTGTGAGACAAGTTTAGGGGTGTAAAAATTGTTTGAGAATGTGTGTGTGTAATGTTTTTAGTAAATATAAATAACGATGGCACTTAAATGATTCTTATCCACGGTGTAGCATTGTTCTAAGTAGAGAGCGGTGGGCGCTGCCTGAAGCATGGGGTCCCGAAAATACTAACGAAAGAGTGATGATGGAGAGGAATCGGTGGAAACAAAACAGACAATGGGCGTTTCGGGTACAAACCAGCGACATCTATATTATTATGTAGTCCTAGGTACAAACCCTTCGTCGGCACAACAATAAAAAAATAAACGTTGAAAATAAATAAGATGAAATGCAGTATAAATTGCACATCGTCTGTACTCAACGATGGTTGGAGTGTGAACGAATCGTTAGCGCGGTGTGATAGAAATGATAAGGCCAGTGAGAGACGTGACATTTCTAGAAAATAATGGACGATAAAAGACATAAAAGAAATGTATAGTAGTAGTAGTAGTAGTAGTAGTAGTAGTATGTAGTAGTAGTAGTAGTAGTAGTAGTAGTAGTAGTAGTAGTAGTAGTAATGGTAGTAGTTGTAATAATAGTATTAGTAGTAGTAGTAGTAGTAGTAGTAGTAGTAGTAGTACTAGAAGTAGTAGTAGTAGTAGTAGTAGTAGTAGTAGTAGTAGTAGTAGTAGTAGTGGTAGTAGTAGTAGTAGTAGTAGTAGTAGTAGTAGTAGTAGTAGTTGTTGTTGTTGTTGTTGTTGTTGTTGTTGTAGAACTTGTAGTAGTAGTAGCAGCAGCAGTAGTAGTAGTAGTAGTAGTAGTAGTAGTAGAAGTAGTCGTAGTGGTAGTAGTAGTTGTAGTAGTAGTAGGAGTAATGATAATAGTGAAAGTATCAGCAGCAGCAGCAGCAGTAGTAGTAGTAGTAGTAGTAGTAGTAGTAGTAGTAGTAGTAGTAGTAGTAGTAGTAGTAGTAGTGGTAGTAATAGTAGGAGGAGGAGGAGGAGGAAGTTACTATGAAACTGTGTGTTGGGGGGGGGGGGGGGAGGAGTCCCTGCAGAGTGTTTTGAATGGGCAAGATGAGGAGTGTATGTGCGATTGCCGAATCTTCGAGAAAAGTAAAGAAAATAAAATAAACAAAACCAATAAATAAATAAATAAATAAATAAATAAATCAAAAACTGTCGAGTACTCTTGTTCTAATCGCAGTACAATTACTCCCACCAGCGTATAGCCCATATTATGATTTTGAAATTTAGTCCCAGACTACGATATTTACGCCTGCTAAATCGCGGGTGTAAATTCCACCCGTTTAGTCCCTCGTTTAGTCTAAGACTTCGCGTAGTCCGGCTTCATGAATATCTTACAACGCCTTTTAGTCTGAGACAACGGATTTAGTCTAGGACTATCGTCGTAGTCCCGCTCCATGAATCAGACCCCAGGTAAGCGCAGCACGGGTAGTGACGTCAGGGTCCTTTTTATAGCGCAGAAAGCGTTCTCGCAGTGTGAAGCGTTCCTGGTTTGTCCAACATTTTTAAATTCAGGAGTTATTGTTCCTCCCTGATTTCGTTGCTTGGCAACATTATGATTCCTTATCTTGGCATCATTTTGATTTCTTATCTTGGTATCATCTTGATTCCATCGTTTGAGATCATTTTTATTCCGTCTCTTTGTGCGTGAATAATGTCTCATGATGTTTGCGCCCGTGTATTGAACGGGAGAGTTTACAGTCCTAATCGAACCTAAGGTTACTGGAGCTGTGTTTGTTTGATCTGGTTTCCATTGGCATTTTTGACATGACTTTATATGGCTCTTGATGTCATCCGAAATACCAGGCCAGAAATAGTGGGCTGAGATGCGCTCCGTTGTGGCAGCGATTCCCACATGTCCTTTGAAAGGTATGTTGTGTCCCATGTCTAGAATCTGTCGGCGATGCGTAGAGGGGACGACGAGCTGATGGCGTTTTTTGCCAGAGACTCTGTATAACAACTCTTGTTGTATTATGAAATCTCCCTTTTTATTCTTGTCACTAACTTCCGTCACTTTGGCGAAGTAGCGTGAGAGAGTCGTGTCCTCGGTCTGTGCCTTCCTCATTTCCTTTGGTCCAGGATTTTGTGATAACGGCGGCATATTCCGTTGATCCTGTGCTCTTGTCCTCGCGTGACAGGCGTGAAATGGGTGTTTGGGCGTTCCGAGAAATACGTATTTGCATCCAAGGATGAGAGGGTAAGTAGGTGAATCTAGTACTCCTGCAGGTATAGTTCCTACTACGTATGGAGAGGTTATTTCGATATTAGCAATCGGAAGTGGCAGAGATGGGCTGTCTGTAGTGGCGGCATTGAATCTCGATAATCTCGCCTGTGAATTGGTCCGGCCGAACCAAGTCTCGTGCTACGACCGCGTGATAGTCTAATCCCGTGTCGTAGAGAACGGTCACATTCTGTCCATTTACCTTGACTGTGTCAATGACTGGAGGGTGATTCGAAGATTCTTCTGTTTTATGAAGTGGGTGGTTCCCAACTGTGCGACCTACATTTACACTGACAGGTTTTCCCTTTTGATGGCCGTTACGTTTGTTGTCGCGACGGCATTCCTCTGTCAAATGTCCCTTCATATTACAGTTCTTGCAGTATACGTGTTGTTTGTGTTGTGTTGTGTTACTTCTTTCGTATTGATTATTGTTATTCTTCTTTTCATATGGTGGTGGAGATGTAGCTCTATCTTCATGTGAGGTGGATGGGTTTTGAATCCGGTGTTGTCTCCTTTCTGTGAGGTGATTTTCTTGCGCTGTTGCAAACCGGTCAGCACATGTTACTATATCGTCCAGTTTATGAGCGCCTTGCTCATCGACAAAACGACGGACATCCAGGGGCATTGCATCTCTCAGCTGTTCCACCATGATAAGCTGGTTTAATCCCTCATAGGTGTCTGGGTTGCCAGATAGTTTCAACCATTGTTGGAGGCTGAGTTGCAGATGATCTGCCAACTGGTGGTATGTTTCATGCCTGTCCTTCTTTAATGTTCGGAATCGTCTACGATAGGATTCTGAGCTGACATCAAAATGTCTCAGTAGGGATGACTTTAGCTCCTGAAAGTTATTTTTGTTGTCCTGTGTCAGGCGAGAGTAAACATCATAGGCTTTGCCCTTGAGATGCTGAGACGCTTTGAGTGCCCATTTGTCCTCCTGAAGATCATACGAGATCGCTAACTCCTGGAATCGCGTTAACCATTGATCAATCCCTTCAATGTGTGGGTTGAAAGTTTCTACCGGGAACGACATGACTTTATCAATGCTTCCATTGCCCTGACTGGATGGAATGGGGCTATGGGTAGAGAGTCGGTTTTCTGCCATGTCTCTTGTTAACGACATTTCAATTTCTTTCTGGCGGGTGCGTTGAAGTTCCAGTTCGAGATCTTTATTTTTCAATAATTGCTCATGTTTCCGCTTTTCCTCTTCCTCTAATCTAGCACGCTTCTCTTCCTCTTCTAATCTAGTAATCTCCCTTTCTGCGTTTTCAGTGACATAGGCAGATAACTGTTCACCAGAAAGGCCCAATTCTTTTCCTAACTGGATAAACTCGCGTCTGATTGTAACACCAGTAGCCATGGCTGATTAATTACAGATTGAACAACTGCAGAAGGTGAATTAGGATGATGCTATAGATGGAATTGAACCAGAAAGAGTAGGGCAGAAAGCAAACAAATGGAACCTTGCCAGTAAGGGTTAAATATGAATGAAGAATTCTGAAGCACAGATAATGAATGATAGTGAAGTAAGTGACAACACACTGTTGAAAAGTGCTAGGGTTCGCTAAGCCAAATTTCAAAATATGACACACACAGTGACACAATACTTAGAAAGAGTGGTTATTGCCTGGGGCTTAATTTGGCGTGCTCGTGTCAATAGAGAGATAATACTATTTACCGTTACACGTGTAAACAACAACTTGCAAGATGGCCTAACTTGAAGTTAGAGTGACTGTAATTTTTAATTAAGATTTGTTTAACTTAATTTTTGAAGGGGGGGGGGGGGTATTCTCGGAAAGGGGGGGGGGTATTCTCGGAAGGGGGGGGGGGTATTCTCGGAAGGGGGGGGGGGGGTATTCTCGGCTGAAGGTCCAGAATTTATGGCAACAATGGCATAAAAAAAGTGGCAATGAAATAACAATTTATGTTTTGTAAACTGCTTTAAAATTACGTTGCCTAACTATGCATAATTAAATTAACATGGTTGTCATAATCATAATCATAAATCAGTGTTAGTAAACTAATTATAGATTAGTGAAAATATAGAAAAATGGGCATGTTCCAATTTCAAATGTAACCACAGTGACTTTTCAATAATAAATAAGATTTCTTCCCTATGATATTTGTAATTAATTAATCAAATGATTTATTGATTGGTTTGATTTAAGGTAGATATATTTACGAGCCCCCAATGTAATAGAATGCTATTGTTAAATTGAGATAGTAGCAGAAGTAAATAATGGGTGTTTAAATATTATATCTAAATTAATGACTCACATATTATTTTATATTAAAGATTCATAATCCCGGACGAGCCTACCATTTTGTGACGGGTTGTGTGTGTTAATTTGTGGGATCGAGTCCAACCGATAGCTCAATGGTCTGGATTCGAACTAGTATGCGCGCTAGGGCTCTCGTTACCAGCTGCACCACTCAACCTATATCACAAACGGCTCAGGTTTAATCTAGGGGTGATTAAGAATTGCCTTAGGGTCCCTTATAACTTAATTGTATTAATAACAAGTGAGTCAAGACAATAGTAACGCCCAATGCAATAATAACAATTCTATACATAAAGTTTAATTAGATTGTTACAGGAAAAGATAGAAAGAATAAGTATTTATTTAATATCAGGAAGAATAGCTCTAATTGAGTGGATCTAATCTAGTATATATATATTTGTTACTTTGATATAATCATATGTGTCTGTGGAAAATACATTTGAAAATGGTATAAGCCCGTTTGGCTTATCTTTATCCCGTCGGCTTGCTTGACTGAGGCAAATGTATCAGCTAGTTCCAGGGTTGGCGCCTGCTTTGCAGAATTTTCTGGACATCACAACAGTGTGTTGTAGTTAGGCTGACATCAGGGTTTTACCGCTGTTCAAGGACTGGGATGCAGGGATTCGGCACAACTGGGTGCTCCAACGACACGGAAAAGGACCAGGAAAATGGCCAGGACTCAGGATCAGGACAAGGACCTCCAGCCGAGATAGACAAACTTTTACAAGTTTGAAATTGGAGAGATAGCTCTTTTCTCGTGGGCTTCTTAGCGTGTGTGTGATAAGATTCCTAGATGAATTTGGTTTTATGAAATGGAAAAGAGCGTCTGAATTATGGGAATAGCCAATCCGAAGAATCTTCTGTTTTAGATAGCCAATGATATCCAGATGCTTTGGTAAGAAAGAATAACGGAGAATTGCCGGAGAGACAAGAACAGTAATTGCAATTAAGCGACTCTTGAACGAGACAAGGACCTCAGGGCATATGCACGATGGCGACTTGTTTGGAAAAGGTAATTAGCAGGTGGCATGAATACAATGGGCAGACAATTTGAACAGGTAAATAAGCCTTAAGCTGAAAGTGAATGTTCCGTTATACCATGGAAATGTTTCCCACCTAACGACCAGAATTTCCGTTAGAAAGATTTGGAGCTTTATTGGAGAAAGGCTGTCCATGTTTTGATTATCTTACTTGAGGTGTTAATCTGCCTTGGCAAATATATATGTCTCGTCCACTAGGTTTGAAGTGGTTTTGAACCGAGACGCTGACGAATGATAAAGAAACACGCAGTGAAAGAAAATCGCTCGTCACATAGATCATTGACAGCGTTTTATTTACTCTTGGAAAGTCGTGAGTGAGAGTTGTTCAAAATCGGGATCCTGAAATAGATCTCAATTCTCGATACCATGGTTGCCAGATATTGGCCAGAGATAGCCATTGGCCTGGCCAATTTGGCCAGAATGCCACACATAGAATAATGTTTCTATAAGTAATTTAAAATTGACATTTATATCTATTTTTAATGTTTCCTAGTCCGTTAGAATTTCTATGATTATCAAAACCGATGAATTTTCTAAGGAGATCAGAGTTTTAGTATTGTTTGCCCAAGTAAGGTTCTATTTGGTCACTTTTCACATCGATCACTGGCCTCGGGCACGCCTGTGTACTCCCTTGGCAAAAAATTCTTAATTTTCAAGTTCAACACGTTGACGCCATTCCTGGTGACTCAAGAAGTTTGATCGACTTTTAATTTTTAAAAAAAATTATTTACTTTTACTCACTTTTAAGATTATTATTTTCATTTAGAACACAGTGAGGCGTCAAAATGTATTGCCTTGTGTATTTCTTGTACATAACATTATGAATCCAGAGAAAAACGAAACAAAAACGAACAAACAAAACAAAAACCAACCAAAAAAAAAAAAAAGAGAACAACTTTATAGTTATAGGGTCTTGAATGTGTTTATTGGAGCGTCGGAGAGAGAAGGGGGGTGGGGTGGGAGAAATTGGAGATAGAGTATAGATAGATAGATAGATAGAGAGAGAGAGAGAGAGAGAGAGAGAGAGAGAGAGAGAGAGAGAGAGAGAGAGAGAGAGAGAGAGAGAGAGAGAGAGAGAGGTTAAGGACTGCTTTGTAGCTACTTGTACTTGAATTTTATTTTTTTATTTTGGTTCCTATACTTATTTATAAGTTTACAGCTTGGGACACTTTTGGTGTAGACAATATCGGCGTGAGCAGCAAGGAAGATGACTCTACATTCTTTTAAGGACTCTTTTATTTTTAAAGGTTTGATGGCGCTTATAAAACATTGAGGTCATTATAGGGCTAGTTGTCAGTAGAAAGGAAAAAATGGGATGCCAGTCAAAAAAAAAAAATTATAGTTTTACAAGACATGATAGACGATGAACAATAGACAAGCCCTACAATTCAAAGGACTAGGAATGATTTTGAAAGAAAAGGACGGGGGGGGGGGGGGGGGGGGGGGGGGGAGGGGGGAGAGAGAGAGGGGGAGACCTCGAAGCACAGCCGTACTCGAGGCCAGTAATCGATGTGAAAAGTGACCAAATAGAACCTTACTTGGGCAAGCAATACTAATACTCTGATCTCCTTGGAAAATTCATCGGTTTTGATAATCACAAAAAAATTATAAAGGACTAGGAAAAATTAAAAATAGAGATAATGTTAATTTTAAATTAATTGTAGAAACATTATTCTCTGTGTGGCCAATTTTGGCCAAATTGGCAGGCAAGGTATCTCGCAGCCACGGTAAGAATTTCTGATCAATGTTTGATAAATCGGTTTCGAGAATTGAGATCCATTTCAGGCACCCGGTTTCTCAATCAAGATTTTCTGAGAGTAAATAAAACACAGTAAATGATATTATCAAGCCGTTGAATTGCTATAAATTTTATGCCTGTCCATTTCTGATGATGCCTATAATTAATAGATTCAGTATCAAAGTCGTCACTATCGATTAAGGTAAGTATAGACGATAATTGGTCCTTTTTAAATATTTTTATTTCCGGTAGACTGAATACACAGCTGAAAAATTAAACCCAGTACCTCCTACTTCGAGCTTTGCACTACCTTTCAATGCTTAAACTTTAAAAAAAAATGGCGGCGGAGAACCAAAACAATGGTCATATTAGGACATTTTTAACTTTCACTAATTATCTATTCTAGAGTTTTTAAAATGCTATCTAACTCTATCAATCTATAATAATAATAATAATAATAATAATAATAAAAATATGACTAGCTATGTGACTATGGCTATGGGTCTATATTTTAACAAATTGAATAAATAAACGCCTGACAAAAGATCTACGGTGAAATTACTAATTGAAAGAAATGCTAGGCCGAGGAGCTTTCAGAAGACCTCCTAAGTTAAGCGGTCTAGGTTAAGCCTCAACAAACTCCAAATTCAAACCAAAGTGAAAGTGTCCAAAAGTCGAAGTCTAAGTCTAAGTCTAAGTCTAAGAGTCTAACTCTAACATCCTAAAGTGCAGCAAGCACACAGCGAAGAAAATACAAAAATACTCTTACTACTTGCCCAAAGACCGCACCACTGCAATAAACAATCGGCGACAAGGACAGTAGATTGGTTTAAATAATAGATTTAGACAACAAACTCAAATTCAATATTTTGAAGTGGGATGTTTGGTTTCAGAAAAGTGAGTGGAGCAGGCACTTATGTTGGTAACAACAAGATATGAATTTTTTATTCTCTATTGTCTTCTGGCACTTTTCTACTCACTTCATATCTTGTTGTTACCAACATAAGTGCCTGCTCCACTCACTTTTCTGAATTAAAAAAATTCACCCCATACACCGGAGCATACTCAATGTCTCAATCGTTTCTATGTTATATGTTTGTGATGAGAATGTTGGCTATTAAGCTTAACTGCTGGTCAAAATTACTTCGCGATGGTGGCGAACGAATCGGCGATCTCAAGAAGTGGGTGAGAGAGGGATATAGAAATGACTTTGGGTTTGAAACGAATATTTTTGTGTTCGTGGATAGCTCACACGGTAGAGCCACGCTCTCACCTGCCAGGCGGAGTTGTCGTACCAATAAGGTCGCAGGTTCAAACCCCACCACCGCCGCGAAAAAATTTTTTATTCTCTATTGTCTTCTGGCACTTTTCTACTCACTTCATATCTTGATGTTTGGTTTGTTGCCTCGGATTGGAAAAAACTAATTTTATGAAGTTAAAGATCGAAAAACTGAATGTTTTTCCTAACGCAAAACAAAAAGATTTCGTAATTTGCCAATTTGGTGTTTCATGGTCATGCCAAGTATATTTACGCATATCCCAATTAACAAATAATTTTTCTCTCAAAGTAAATGGTCTAAAATGGCAAAATGACGATTTATTGAATAAACTATCTCAAAGTATCTTTGTATAAGTTTGATAAGGCATTAGTCGATTATTTACGGTGTAACAACAATCTGGCTTTTTAATTATCTAATTTTGGCAAATGTCAGCAATGGCTGGTTTTCTGGTTCCACAACAAGTACAAGTACTTTAGAACTTTAGTATTACATAATAGAAACATCCAATGCTTTCTTTGAAAATGGCATCAAAAGGCAAAGATTGTGGCTGCAAAGGAATCAGAACGTGTCGTCTTTGCCAGAGTTCCACTGGAAAATCCAGTACCTCAAACTCAAACCCATCCAATCAAGTTGACTCTCTCGTCAATCGTGCTGAGGTATAGGCTAAGATTCTCAGAATTATTTTTGTTGTTGTTGCTTTATTATTATTATTATTATTATTATTATTATTATTATTATTATTATTATTATTATTATTATTATTATTATTATTATTATTATTATTATTATCATCATCATCATTATTATTATTATTATTATTATTATTATTATTATTATTATTATTATTAAGAGTGGTGTCTATAAAAGTAAAGGAAAAGTCACAAAAGCAACTTCAGCGTTCTACTGTGTATTTTATTTGGAATGAATACATTCTTTACTTCCTTCCTCTCCACCCTCCCGCTATCCATCCTACTAGTCCTAGAAGGTAAGAACAGTCTTAAATATAAAACTTGAATTATTTAGAATATTTAAATCTTTATACACGATTTTAATTATTAATTTATTTAGCACCGCTCCCAAATATTTCAATCAGGTCTATAGATGGATGACCCTTAATTCTTCTTCGAAATAAAATAGCTACCCTCATATTTGTTAGTATTGTTAGTGCTCAAAAAAGAAATTTGTACTGTAATAGTTCACCTCATTATTTCAGAATTGGTAACTTACTTATCCTCTTGGTTCCTTGGTGGAACATAAGGTGCCAAGAACGAAAACGTCTTGATCTAGAAGAATCAAAATTGGTAAAAATTCATGGAATTTTCTTCATCTTGAGGGCCTCAATAGCTGGTAGAACACTCGCTTCACACGCAAAGGGACCAAGGTCGATCCAAGTGCAGTCGAGGTTTTTTCTGACCCCCTTATTCACTCAGCAGTGATTTGGTAGCTGGGTCTGTTAGATCTAGTTGTAAGTATTTTATGGTAGACAAAGGGTAGCAAGCAATTGTTATTGTCCATTTCTTGCCATAGAAACCAGGATAAACTCCGGTTCCATGTGGCTAATGACTCTGAAGGGCCACAAACATTCCTGGAGGTGTTTTTTAAATTTGAAGCAGGTTATTTTTTGTTGTAACTGATTTCCTAAATGGTGATTTAAAAAGTGTGAAACAAGGATGCTGCAGTAAGGCCTACCCCGTTCAAATTCACAAGACACTGTCACACTTGGGGCTCCTGATAGCTCAGTTGGTAGAGCACTCGCTTCACACACTAAGAGACCAAGATTGGTCCCACCAAGAGAAAACTACGCCTCTTCAATACAAATGTTCGACATGTTCTCTTCTATGGGTCCGAATCATGGAAACTGACAGGCACCATCTCCAACAAACCAACAAACTAAATGAATTCCAAAACAAATGCCTAAGGATGCTGATGATATTCTGGCCAAAAAGTAATTTCAAACAAACAACTGGCTAAATATACACAAATTTAACCAGTATCCGAAGCTGTAAAGAGGAGAAGGTGGAAATGGGCTGGACATGTCCTCAGAATGGATTCAAGTGCCATTCCCAGGATAGCTCTCAGGTGGACCCTCCAGGGAAAGAGGAGAAGGGGCTGCCTGCTGGAGCCCTGGAGGAGGAGCATCAAAAGAGAAAAGAAAGCTAGTGGATATCCTGGGGACAGATGATAAAAACGGCCTCCAACTGAGAAAGATGGCGTTCCACTGTGACAGCCTTATGTGCTGATCAAGCACCAAGAGAATGAGGAAGTAAGAAAGTGTCTTTTGTCGTAACTGATTTCATAAATGGTGATTAGAAAAGTGTGAAACAAGGATGCTGCAGGACAGCATACCTCACTCAAATTCACAAGACACTGTCACACTTGGGGGTACCGAAAGCTTAGTTGGTAGAGCACTCGCTTCACACGCAGAGGGACCAAGATTGGTCCTGGGTGCAGTCGAGATTTTTTCCGACCCCCCTGTCCACCCAACAGTGAATGGGTAGCTGAGTCTGTTAGATTTGACAGAAAGTACTTTGCAATAGATGAGTGCCCTATCCAAAGGATAGCAAGCAATTGCTATTGCCCATTTCATGCTATAGAAACTGGGATAAACTTTGGCTCCATGGGCCCAATGGCTCTGAAGGACTACTGTCACACTTGCCTAAAATCTGATATTGGAAGACAGTCGATTGGAAGTTCTCGAACATGAATAGGAATTTCCTAATCTTTCCGTTAGAGTTTAGAAAAAGTATAGCTTAGAGGGTCCCAAAGAAGCAACCAAAGATCATAAGGTGCAGCGTAAGCATGTGATCTGGCAGTTGAGCTTGTTGTCAATTTTCAACACGTAAATGTTGATTCCCATGCGGCTGGCTGCAAATTTATGATAGGAGTTATGCCACAAACTCCTCAATGCTGAATCAGTACCTAATCTTTTTCATCTCTATAGACCTCTTAAGTGACACTAGGAGGAAAAAAAGTTATTTGACAATTATGATTTAAAAACTGACAGCTTCGATAAGTCTTGAAGTCAATTTTTTTACTTCCTCCTTTTATGGAGATGTGTTACTCCGATGTGTGCGCAGTGAAAAATAGAGTTATTACACGAAGAGAGGAGATATTAAAGGTGTGTAGAAAGCATAGAAAATTCTTCTTCATATACAAAAACATGGGCTGTTTCAAGTTGGGTTTATAGGTGCTTACTCAACTAATGAATGGGGACCGCCTTTCATTTATTTCAGATATCAGTCATTATGCCCATTTCCCTTTGACTTTTATCCAATTATTTTTTTCTTTTTTTTTTTTTGCAGAACCACAGAGCTGTTTACCACTATTGCTTTTATTGTCAAAAAGCTTGGAACAAAAGGCCCTGCCCAGAATTCCAAGAGCAACCTGCTACTACTGTAAAATCTGAAAAACTGGATGATTATGCCTCGATGTCACATTGCAATCACTGTAGTGATCATGAAATGGAGCTACCTGGAATTCATATCATCGAAAATTTTGTCTCACAGGATGAAGAGTGTGAATTGGACAAGAAAATATCATGCACACCTTTTATGAAGTCACAGTCGGGGAGACAAAAACAGGTGTGTATTTTTCACCACTGGAGAGAATGAGAGATACCTTTTTTTTTAGATTTGATTTTATATTCATACTCATTAAATGCTTTATTTTTTCCGTAAATTTGCTTTTGCTTTTACTCTTTGTGTGTATTGTGTAATTAAAACATTTGATTACTTATTAATTCAAGAACAAATAATGATATTGGTTTTACATGAATTCTTTATTTAATGTATCTTAAACGTGGAACATGGCACAAGACCGAAGGGCTAGAGCTCAGGTGGTCGCTGGTTCGGATAAGTAAGTATGTAAACGTGGAACAAGCATGGTATGAACAGAAGGGAGCTGATAATGGAGTGATTGTTATGTATTCTTTGTCAGTGATATAGAAAAGAAGGGAATAGTGCTTTTGCCTTATCAAAACAAGTAATGTATAAAGGTGGTTAACACTTTAAACGTGCATTACACTTTCATAGCATCTTGTCTATGCCATGACTCTGAATTACTTTTTCTTCTCATGTGAATGAAGTGACATAAAATTGCAATGTACTAAATTTTTTATGATTATGAATTATATATTCTCAGCGCCTCTATTTATGCAACTTAATATGCATCTAGAGAAAATAGTTTCCGCCTTCTATTCTTTTGATTGATAATCATTTTATTATTTTCTATTCAGGACTTTGGCCCTAAGGTGAATTTCAAGAAGCAAAAATTAAAACTAGGATCATTCAATGGACTTCCATCCTATTCCCGTTTCTTGTACGAGCGTATGAAAACATACAAACAACTCGAGGAATTTGAACCAGTGGAAATGTGCAATCTAGAATACACATCAGATCGAGGGGCTCACATTGATCCACACTTTGACGACATTTGGATTTGGGGCGAGAGGCTGGTGACCTTGAACTTATTATCTGATTCAGTTTTGTCTTTCACTCATGACGACCATCCAGACACTGTAGTGCATGTGCCTTTGCTTCGTCGATCTTTGATTGTGGTGTCAGGACCAGCTCGTTACAATTGGAGACACAGCATTGACCCAGAGCACATATTTGGTAGAAGATTAGCCATGACTTTCAGAGAACTTTCAGATGAGTTTAATCTGGAAGGTGTCAGGGGTGAAGAAGGCAGAGAGTTGTTGAAATTAGCTCTGTCATTTGAAGGTTGTGCAATTGGATGTGATTCATGACAAAAAGTCATGGTCAATTGGATGTGTTTCATAAAAAATACTCATGGTATCATGTGTCTTCAGAGCTGGATAATTATTTTATTAGCTATTAAAATAGGGGGTCCAGATAGCTCAGTTGGTGGAGCACTTGCAAAGGGACTAAGATCCATCCTGGGTACGGTCAAGATTTTTTTTCTGACCCCTCTGTCCACCCAGTAGTGGGTAGCTGGTTCTGTCAGAGCTAGCGGAAAGTACTTTGCAATAGACTAGCATCCTATCCAAAGAATGGCAAGCAATTGCTATTGTCCATTTCACGCTATAGAAACTGAGATATATTCCGGCTTTATGGGCCTAATGGTTCTGAAGGACAACTTTATAAAGCATAATATCCACTTAAAGTGCTTTACAAGGCATCCCTAGACAGCAGCAACTTAACAGGTAGAACAAGACATAACGCCTGTTAGCGATATCACGTTTTTTTTTTACAGGGACAAAAATAGTTAACAGCCATGTTCTCATTTTACACCTGAGAATGGTGAGCAAATGTGATTAAATAAAGAGCCTTTTCCAAGGACTCAATAATGCTTAGGGCTCGAACCCTGGAGCTTCCAGTCTGAAGGCAAATGTCATACCACAACACCACAAAGCCACACAAATACTGTAATGGTCATATAGTGTGATGTGATGTAAGACTTTATGTGTCATAACCTTTGTTTTGATTGTTGTTTTTTTTTTATAAACATCGGAGACATGATTTTAAGGGGAAACGTTCCCTGTTTATTATTTTGTTCTTTTTTTAAGCTGTCATATTCATTTTTGTTCAATACTTTTCTGCCATACTCTATAAAAACACATATTTAAAATTTTGGCCAGAAGACTCGTCCTTCAAATATTGATTGATTAAAATGACCATCATCTTGCCATGAACTTTTTAATCAAGCCATATTTGAAGGACAATTTTCTGACCAAAATTTTTAATACATGTTTTTGGGGGTTTTTTTTTTCAGAGTATAGCAGTTTTACGGTCATTAGCTCTTAGCAATTTCGTACCCACTTTAAAATGAAGTTTAACTCTCTCGAGTTCACTATGATGGAAAATCAAACAAATTTCCATAACTATAGATAATAGAATAGATAACATGAAAATGTTTGTGAAAAGAAAATACTAGTATGTGTATGTGTATGTGTGTGTGTGTATGTGTGTGTGTGTATGAGTGTTTATATATTTGTGTGGGTATGTGTGCGTTGAGTTGTTGGATTTAGAAAATTAATCGTGATTTTTCAGATCAAAATCTTCATTTAGTTAAAATCAATCCTATGTCACTGCAGTATGGGTTGTACCTTTGATAAGTTCAGATTAAAAAAAAAAAAAGCATATTTATACATTTAGTATTTAGCCTATTAAATAAATATTTTTGTTAGTGTGAAAATGCCAGCTCAATTTTTACCTTTGTGTTGATTTTTTTGATTCTTACTTTCAAATCCTGTCAGCCTTGGGTGCTTTCATTTCTTACAATGCCTTACTCATTCAAATGTTTATTAAATTTCAACAAGAAAGTTTGATGTGATTAAGCGAATTGAACATACCAAATGTATGTGGTGTAAAGCGTTCAGAGGTTTCGCCAAGAGACGCTGTCGAAAACGAAAAGATTTATTTTATTTTATTTTTTCATATCACCCCTCGATTTTTCTTGGGGTTTTTTGATTGTTTTTTTTTTTTGTGGGGGGGGGGGTTCATTTTTTTTTTTTTTCTTCTTGAAGGAATGTGATTGTTAGCTTCTACAATTTTTTTAAAATAATGAAATAATAATAATCAACACTAAATGCTGAAATCTCAAAGTGATTGACACACTCACACCAGCAAAAGCTGGCCCCATACACGAGGGGCACTCACGAAATATACATGTTATATGAAATAGAATAGAATAGAATAGAATATGATAACTATTTTTTTAAAAAGAATTTGAACATTTATGTAGCGCACTATCCATTAAACATGCTCAAAGTGATTTACAAAGGATTGCTAGCCAACAGCAACACAACATGCAGGACGAGACATGATGCCTGAACTGTTAGGCATTATTACTAAAACTTTTTGGGATAGAGATGATGCTGTTAACGACCAGTTACACATTTTACACCTGAGTACAGTAAGAGAATGTGAGTTAAGAGCCTTTCCTAAGAACTCAAACTATTCGTTGCTCAGCACAGGACTCAAACCTTGGACCAAAGACGAGGTTCAACCCACTAGACAACATAACCACACATTATCTTCACATATCCAACCACTTTCTCAGCAATGCCACATGTATGATAATGATAGGAATATTACATATATACTGATTTTTCGAGACTAAATTTGGCTTATTCAGATTTTGTCCAGCTCGTTCAGATTTTTAGCCAACATTTTGGAGAAAGACAAATTATTATTATTATTATTTTTATTATTATTATTATTATTATTATTATTATTATTATTATTATTATTATTATTATTATTATTATTATTATTATTATTATTAATACTAATCATCATAATAATAGTGACAATGATAATGATAAAAATGATAATAATAATCATCATCATCATATCATAATAATAATATAATAATAATAATAATAATAATAATAATAATAATAATAATAATAATAATAATAATAATAATAATAATAATAATAAAATAAAATAGAATAAGAATAATAATAATAATATTAATAATAATATTAATAATAATAATAATGATAATAATAATACACTTGTTCATCACGTCGCCAAGGCTTTCCCAAATCTCACATGTCAAGTCGGCCCTGTTGTCGCGTAAACAGTCGTGTCCAAGGTTGCGGAGAATAAAACAAAAACACCAACAACAAAAAGTGCATATGTATCATGTCATTAGCTACAATGGAAATAGGGTTCAACAGTCGTGATGTCACTTCCCTCGTAATGACGCATAGTAACTTATTAACTGGTTCTAAACTATCGGGAAAATGGCCGACGCCCTCATGAAATACTTCTCCAAAGAGCATAAACGTGTATACAGAGGAGAAAAACATTTTTAATCTGATCGTGTTTTGACTTTTATACATTCTTATCACATGACATGTGAAAAATTTCTAGCCAGTATGAAGAATAAAAAGGACCAATTTTCTTTGTTTAGAACCAATCTGCTCGTTGCTGGGCGGACGTGACATCAGACTATTGAATCCTATTAGTCCAGTAGATTTATGCTAAAAATAGGATCACCTGGGAGAAATTGTACCTAGCCGAATTTAACATATGTAGTTTGCACCTTTTATGCTAATTATCATAATAAAAATCCACCGAAATCCGTTGGTGGGGGAAAAGTGATTGATAAATAAATAAATATTGAGCTTTTATATAGCGCAATATCCACTAAATGTGCTCAAAGTGCTTTACAATGGGTCCCTGCGTTTTCTTATTTATACTCACAAATTTCCATTCGGGCTGAATAAAATATGGATAACCCGAGCTCTCTAGTGCTTTTAAAAACTTTATACACTACTCAGCGTTGATAAAACCAAAATTTTTCACATCTAGGACCTGTATTTTTACGCAAGGGTCTTTGAAGCTATCCCTACCCCCTAAAATGGGGAACTCAAGCAACATTGGAAATTTTAGTATTTGAGCTTAATGATATTATTGTTTAGAGAATTATCTTGTGCATGTTATAAGTTTTTTTG
This sequence comes from Berghia stephanieae, assembly GCF_034508935.2. Classification (NCBI taxonomy): domain Eukaryota; kingdom Metazoa; phylum Mollusca; class Gastropoda; order Nudibranchia; family Aeolidiidae; genus Berghia; species Berghia stephanieae. The sequence continues at coordinate 33,693,802 of NC_088362.1, forward strand.
TTTGTTTGTTTGTTTGTTTTTTGTTTTTTTTGTTGTTTTTTTTTTTTTTGGGGGGGGGGGTTTTTTTTTTTAAATAAATGTCAAATTCAAGTCATTGTTTGGCCTAAAAAAGGGTAAAATAGCATATTTGCCCAGATTCTATGCGTTTTGACTTTTAAAATCATTTAATTTCATTATAGAGCCTAATATTTAATCATTTAATCAATTAATAGTGATTCAAACAAATCTCTCTAAAAATGTCAAACAAAGAACCACTATCACAAGAAAACATTATTGACAAAAAACGGAGGACCAAAGGAGGGAAGTCAACCCGTCAAGAAAAACAGAAAGAACAGGACTTGGCATTGCAAAATATGCACATTGGGATTTTCTGACCCAAATGACAAATTGCTGGAATGCCAGCAATGCAAAAACCACTTCTGCATCAAATGTCTTGGCAAAACCATCGGGGAATATGCATGGATGACAAAAAGTGATGACACTATGTGGTTCTATACAGAATGTAGAGAAAAGGTAGAAAGAAACATACTTGTTGATAGAGAAATTGAGAAAAGATTTAAAGAGATATCCTCTAATTTTGAAAACAGACTGAAGGCTTTGGAAGAAACACTAAAACACAAATGTGAAGAAGGAAGGGTGAGAGATATAGTTAAAGAGGAATTAAAAAGGGAAAAGTGTGCATCAAGTGGAAAGGATAATGAAGAAAGGGATGAAGTGTCTTTGGTCATGTCTGAATTTGAGGAGAGAAAACATGGCGGTGTATGGCATCGAGGAATGTTTTGCTTATTCATCTTAACTACGCCACTACCAGATCATCTCATTCATCTGTGGTGTTTCATTCATCCTTTTTTGTTGATAAAGGGGAAACTCGAAAAGTTCATTTGATCTGTTTTTGTAATTAAATTGAAGCTTACATTTAACTTCACGTTATTATTTATTTCTTCGAGCTTCGAGCAGCAACATTTACACTACAAATGAAATAAGGAGTAGAATAAATGAAACAGGAGAAGAAGAAGGCAATGATGAAAAAGAACCTTGAATTAGAAGAAGAGAGAAATGAAAGGGCGAAGAGAGTGAAGAACGTAATTATGTTCGGTAAATGTTCGGCATACCGGAAGCAAAAGATGGCGATAACAAAGAAGACAAGAAAAGCGCAAATGGTCCTCAAAGAGTTGCAGGTTCATGGAGACAAAGACAGCCTAAAACCCCAAAGAGCAAGTGATCAGATTGGGCAGAAGAGAAGATAGACCGAGACCCATGAAAATAAGTCTGATGTCAACGGAACAGCGTAACACTGCTCTTGGGAACAGCAAGCAGTTGAAGGATCATAAACGGGAATGCCTACAGAAGGTATATATTGGAGCTGACCAAACAATCATGCAAAGAGACCAGGCCAAGGAATTAAGGGAGGAGCTGAAGAGAAGCAGGGGAAGATGTGGTCATTTATAGGAAAAGGGTCATCTTTAGGGAAAAGTTTAGAGAACAAGTAAGAAAGATAGACAGCGATGTTGGAGGAAATGACTGGGACTGGGACGAGGAATGACTACATGGGAAACGTGTCAGTCCAATTGCCCATAATGTTTCTGAGCAAGGATTCAACACAACCAGAAAATTCAAGAAAGAGACATACTGGTAAATGATAAGGAGGGGCAGCAAGTGAATATGTAAACAACTCTGAAGTTCATGTACACGAACGCAGACAATGTGATGAATAAGAGAGAGGAGCTAAAGGCTATGGCAGAAGAAGAAGATCCAGATGTGATAGCGATAACAGAGGCTAAGCCAAAGAATGCAACAACACACCCAACCATAGCAGAGTTATGTATTAAATTGAGGGATATATAGGAGCTAGCAGAGATTTCGAAACTTCCGGTAGAGGAGAATACTTATTGGTGAGGGAGAACCTCAAGGTTAACCCCATAGAGGAACTCACAGATCACGACTTTGGGGAGAGCGCTTGGTGCTCGATTGGAGTGACTGGACAGAGTCAGATACAGGGACGGCTGGTAATAATGGGCAGGGTGGGCAAATACCAGCCTGTTTTTTTCAAGTTATATGCTATATTACCAGGTCTGAAATAATCAAATTTAAATTAGATAATTTCAAAAGTTACTACTTAAACTTTATACTTCGTACTGAAATCAATTTGTGTGTATTTTTGATAGATTGCGAATCACCACGCATCCCGTAATGCATAAACCAGGATACGCTCCTGTTCTTTTTTATCACCCCCCCCCCCTCCCCAACCACTCCACTCCGCCCACATCTTCATCTCATCGTCACGTCGCCTGACGGTGAACTAACTCCGATTTTTGCTGTCTGGCCTCTCTAGTACTAGGTCGGGCTAATTCAAATGAGCCCACCTTATTAACCAGTGAAAACTAAATAGAGATTTTGGCAAACAAACTTTTTCTTATTTATTGCCTTACTTGTGCTGGTACCATTGATGTAATGACTTTGGGAATGTTCCAGTATTGAATTAAATTTATTAATTTACTAATTTTATATCAATTTAATATTAATTTGTGTTGTTTTTATATATTTGTTTATCCATTTAAAATTTTCTTTTTTTCTCGTTTTCTTTAGTGCTTCTCAAAACTCATTTATTTAAATTGTTTTCTTATTTGTTTTTTTGTTGTTGTTGTTGTTGTTTTTGGGTTGTTTTTTTTTGTTTTGTTTTGTTTTTTTTAACAAATTAATTTGTTAGTTCTTATTTTTTTTAATTCTTAAAGTAATTACCGCTGTATTTTTATTGCCAGACAAAATAATTTTGCAAAACAATGTAATTTTCTATTGTATTCCGTCTAATAAAACAAAACACTTTTATTCAAAAGTCACGACTAAATAAATATATAAAATACAACCACCATTTTGGTTTTCTCAACAATTGAATTAGTATACGAGAAATACTCTTCTGAGAAAGGAGAGAGTTGAATTCTAACTAAGTTATAGAGGAAATACGGAGGGTGGGCAGATTCCGTACTTGCCCGTCCTGAAGCTAATATACATACATAAGTTCGCGATGAAGAGGCGGGAAGCTCGGGGTTGGTTGGGTAAGGAGTAAAGATAACACGGTCGTTATTGTTATAGTCTAACGAATGCATGAGGAGAAATTGGTAACATTATTTTGTCTTAATTGTATTGTATGAAGTATTGGCGAAAGCCTAAGATTAAATAAACTTTGTTTTTGTCTGTCTTATTTTGACTATGGAACTGATACTGATACTTGTCATAGCAGACCTGCCTACTTGAAATAGGAAAATAAAAATCGTAGTTTTCAGGGCTAATAAATTCGTAGATATTTTAACTACCCTTTAAAAAATGACCGGAATTTCGTCTGTTTTGATAGATATCAAATTTTTAAAAACGAGAAAAAAATTATTGGAAACGTAATAATGATGGTGATGGTGGTAGTGATAGTGGTAGCGGTGGTGGTAGTAATGATGGTGGTGGTAGTAATGATGATGGTAATATTATTTATTATTATTATTATTATTATTATTATTATTATTATTATTATTATTATTATTATTATTATTATTATTATTATTATTATTATTATTATTATTATTATTATTATCATTATTGTTATTATTATTATTATCATTATTATTATTATTATTATTATTATTATTATTATTATTATTATTATTATTATTATTATTATTATTATTATCATCATCATCATTATTATTATTGTTATTGTTGTTGTTATTATTATTATTATTATTATTATTATTATTATTATTATTATTATTATTATTATTATTATTATTATTATTATTATTATTATTATTATTATTGTACGTATTGGTGGCATTACTATTGTTGTATTTTTTTGTGGTTATTAATGGTATCAGTTTATTGTTTGGTTCCATTTACCATTTTTTTCCACTTTCATGTATGTGGTCATCAAATTGTATGATTTATTGTCGAAAGCCTAAGATTGAATAAACTTTGTAATATTGTATGGTAACCATCATTGTCGACGACATCGTCGTTGTCATTATAATCTTCATCATTAACAACAACAATATTAACAACAAGTACTACAACAGCAATAAAAACAATATCAACATCATCATAAAATTTCCGTCATCGTCTCCACAACTATCATTCTAACCAACAGCACCACCAAAACCACAACCATAATTCATCCTCCTCCACCACCACCACGACCGCTACCACTATTCCAACCACTACCACCACCGGCACAATCATTCTAATCATCAAGACAGCAGTGAAATGCAATTTGAGCTCTGAATGAAACTCGGGTCATATCGCTGTTGTTGCTTCTCGATTGAAACTTTAAGGTTACTACATACTACTGAAAACTAGTGCCGCGCTGAGGACCGGTCCTTGGACCGGTCCCACGGTCTTTTAGCTGTGAACCGGGGACCGGTCCCATAGTGGAAGACCGGCGGCGGTCCTCACTTCTTATCACCTTTCAACGGTCTCGCGCCATACTACTTCCCCAGCGATTTGTTGCCTCGGTTGCCTATCTTCCACCAATCACCACCCATCCCACTTAATTAATCGCACCCACCACCAAATAATATTTCAACCACAAATAATCACATTCACAATGAAATGACAATACCAGTAGATTTTAATTATTCCAAACGTAATCAAAAATGAATCACGAAAGAGAATACAACTAAAAAATAAAGCGACGAGACATAATGCGACAACACCTTGACAATACAAGTCCATTTCGTTCACTCGAAAAATTAAAGATTTGCTTTAATCCTTCAACGGCGAGATTAATATTTCTGTTACATTACTGGTAGTGCGGGGCGGTCCTTGGCAAGCTTATAGACCACGGTCCTACGGTCCCTGGGAAATGAAAACCGACATTGAACATTCCTGAGAGACTGTTGGAAGTTCGAACCGTTTTGACCTTTGGGACCGTGGGATCGTTCATTCTTGAACCGTTAAAGACCGCTACACGATGAAAACCGTGGTCTACAGGAGTAAAACACACGGAGTAGTCACACTCATTTCAAATTGTAACCTAATTAGAGAAGAGGGGTGATGCCTTCTTTATTTGCTCACCGTACTTCATTGTTACTTCGATAATTTAATAAAATTTGAAATTTATCCCCATTAACAGAGATAATGGCATCGCCCAAGGAGTTGATCGAGTTGTTCGTGGCGTTGACACATTAGAGGGCAGCGAGCATTGAAGAGTAAGAGAGAGACGTGAAGTTATAATAAGAGGGGGTGGATGCGGTAATAAGTTAATAAGTAATAAGTGGGGTCCATGGTGACTTTTCGCCAGATCTAACAAACCCAGCTACCCATTCACTGCTGAGAAGACAGGGATTCAGAAAAAACTCGACTGCACCCGGGATCGATCTCTGGCCCTTTGCGTATAAAGAGAGTGCTCTATCAACTGAGCTATCGAGGTCCCCAAATATTCTATTGGACTTTTTTAAAATACAGACGTTATAACTGGGTTTTTTTGGAAAGAAGAAACTAATAAAACTCATATTATTTGATTAGTTAAAACACCAAACGAAATTTTAATATTATTGTATTATTTTAAATGACAGCAATGCGATAGAAAGGAGTGGTGACAAGAGATGGACAAAAGAAAACAAAAAATCGGACTTGCTACTTGCTAGGTTCGACACACACACATACACACACACACACACACACACAAACACACACATCTTTAGTAGTCACATGCATTTCAAACAATAACCCATTAGAGAAGAGGGGTCATGCCTTCATCATAGATCATTGTCATTGCGATCATTATGGTGTAGTAAATTTTGAAATTTACCCCGTATAATGGAATCGTCCAAGGCGTGCACCTCCTGTTCCCCCCATCTCACACACGAAAGGGCGGTTTGCGAAGTGGAGGGAGGTGGTCGTCTGCCTCTATGGTCGTCTGTGTCGTTTAGTGTATTGCAAAGGGGGGTGGGTGCGATTAATTAAGTGGGATGGGTGGTGATTGGTGGAAGATAGGCAACCGAGGCAACAAATCGCTGGGGAAGTAGTATGGCGCGAGACCGTTGAAAGGTGATAAGAAGTGAGGACCGCCGCCGGTCTTCCACTATGGGACCGGTCCCGGTTCACAGCTAAAAGACCGTGGGACCGGTCCAAGGACCGGTCCTCAGCGCGGCACTAGTTTTCAGTAGTATGTAGTAACCTTAAAGTTTCAATCGAGAAGCAACAACAGCGATATGACCCGAGTTTCATTCAGAGCTCAAATTGCATTTCACTGCTGTCTTGATGATTAGAATGATTGTGCCGGTGGTGGTAGTGGTTGGAATAGTGGTAGCGGTGGTGGTGGTGGTGGAGGAGGATGAATTATGGTTGTGGTTTTGGTGGTGCTGTTGGTTAGAATGATAGTTGTGGAGACGATGACGGAAATTTTATGATGATGTTGATATTGTTTTTATTGCTATTGTAGTACTTGTTGTTAATATTGTTGTTGTTAATGATGAAGATGATGATGATGATGATGATGATGATGATGATGTGATAATGATGATTATAATGACAACGACGATGTCGTCGACAATGATGGTTACCATACAATATTACAAAGTTTATTCAATCTTAGGCTTTCGACAATAAATCATACAATTTGATGACCACATACATGAAAGTGGAAAAAAATGGTAAATGGAACCAAACAATAAACTGATACCATTAATAACCACAAAAAAATACAACAATAGTAATGCCACCAATACGTACAATAATAATAATAATAATAATAATAATAATAATAATTTAAAAATAATAATAATAAATAATAATAATAATAATAATAATAATAATAATAATAATAATAATAATATAAATAATAATAATATAATAATAATAATAATAATAATAATAATAATAATAATATAATAATAATAATAATAATAATAATAATAATAATAATAATAATAATAATAATAAAATAATGATAATAATAATAATAATAATAATAATAATAATAATAATATAATAATAATAATAATAATAATAATAAATAATATAATAATACCATCATCATTACTACCACCACCATCATTACTACCACCACCGCTACCACTATCACTACCACCATCACCATCATTATTACGTTTCCAATAATTTTTTCTCGTTTTTAAAAATTTGATATCTATCAAAACAGACGAAATTCCGGTCATTTTTTTTAAAGGGTAGTTAAAATATCTACGAATTTATTAGCCCTGAAAACTACGATTTTTATTTTCCTATTTCAAGTAGGCAGGTCTGCTATGACAAGTATCAGTATCAGTTCCATAGTCAAAATAAGACAGACAAAAACAAAGTTTATTTAATCTTAGGCTTTCGCCAATACTTCATACAATACAATTAAGACAAAATAATGTTACCAATTTCTCCTCATGCATTCGTTAGACTATAACAATAACGACCGTGTTATCTTTACTCCTTACCCAACCAACCCCGAGCTTCCCGCCTCTTCATCGCGAACTTATGTATGTATATTAGCTTCAGGACGGGCAAGTACGGAATCTGCCCACCCTCCGTATTTCCTCTATAACTTAGTTAGAATTCAACTCTCTCCTTTCTCAGAAGAGTATTTCTCGTATACTAATTCAATTGTTGAGAAAACCAAAATGGTGGTTGTATTTTATATATTTATTTAGTCGTGACTTTTGAATAAAAGTGTTTTGTTTTATTAGACGGAATACAATAGAAAATTACATTGTTTTGCAAAATTATTTTGTCTGGCAATAAAAATACAGCGGTAATTACTTTAAGAATTAAAAAAATAAGAACTAACAAATTAATTTGTTAAAAAAAAAAAACCAAAAAAAAAAACCCAAAACAACAACAACAACAAAAAAAAAAACAAATAAGAAAACAATTTAAATAAATGAGTTCTGAGAAGCACTAAAGAAAACGAGAAAAAAAGAAAATTTTAAATGGATAAACAAATATATAAAAACAACACAAATTAATATTAAATTGATATAAAATTAGTAAATTAATAAATTTAATTCAATACTGGAACATTCCCAAAGTCATTACATCAATGGTACCAGCACAAGTAAGGCAATAAATAAGAAAAAGTTTGTTTGCCAAAATCTCTATTTAGTTTTCACTGGTTAATAAGGTGGGCTCATTTGAATTAGCCCGACCTAGTACTAGAGAGGCCAGACAGCAAAAATCGGAGTTAGTTCACCGTCAGGCGACGTGACGATGAGATGAAGATGTGGGCGGAGTGGAGTGGTTGGGGAGGGGGGGGTGATAAAAAAGAACAGGAGCGTATCCTGGTTTATGCATTACGGGATGCGTGGTGATTCGCAATCTATCAAAAATACACACAAATTGATTTCAGTACGAAGTATAAAGTTTAAGTAGTAACTTTTGAAATTATCTAATTTAAATTTGATTATTTCAGACCTGGTAATATAGCATATAACTTGAAAAAACAGGCTGGTATTTGCCCACCCTGCCCATTATTACCAGCCGTCCCTGATATGAGAGAGGAACTGGGGCACATCAAAAGGGAGGAAATACTAATTGAGGACACCGTAGGAAACAACTGGAGTAGATTTACCAGAGTGCTCAACCACTGCTTCGGGAGAAACATTCCGAAAAGCAGAGCGAACCGGGTTGGTAGAAGAAAGCAACCTTGGATGACGCAGGAAGTGAGAGAGACATTACGGAAGAAGAAGGCAGTAAATAGAAGATACTCTAGAAGCAAAACGGAAGAGGATTGGGACAGATTCAAAAGAGTGAGAACCGCAACCACTAAAATAGTCCGACAAGCGCACCAAAAGTATGAGAACAAGATAGCAGAGGAAACGAAAGAAAACCCTCAGGCATTTTGGGGTTATGTAAACAGTAAAATGAAGACAAGACAGGGAACCTGTGACATGAGAAAAGAAGATGGCACCTGGGCATCTGAAGATGAAGACAAGGCAGATGTGCTAAATCTCGTCTTTGCAAGTGTCTTTACGGTGGAGAACCAGGAAAACTTGCCAGATATTGCAAAAAGAAGTAATATAGATACTGCACAATGGCCGATTACTGAAGAGAGAGTAATGAAGAGACTACAAACCCTAAAGGAGAGTAAATCACCAGGACCTGACAAACGTCATCCTTACATTCTAAAAAACTTGACAGAGCAGCTAGTAGTACCTGTGACGATTTTCTTTCACTGCTTGATATCTTTATCATTCGTCAGCGTCTCATTCAAAACCACTTCAAATTTAGTGGACAACAACGATACTTGCAAAGGGAATTTAACACCTTGAGTTAAAACACTCAAAACATGGACAGTCTTTTCTCCAATAAAGCTCTAAATTTTGCTAACGGGATTTGGTTAATATGTGGGAAACCTTTCCATTGTATAACGGAACACTCACTTTCCGCTTAAGGCTTATTCGCCTGTTCTGCCCATTGTATGCATATCTCCTGCTATTTACCCTTTTCAAACAAGACTCCAACGTGTTTATGCCCTGGGGTTCTCGTCTCGTTCGAGCGTGGCTGAAATTGCAATCAATATTCTAGCTCTCCGTTATTTCTTTCTTACCCAGTTGTTAATCAAAGCATCTGAATATCATTGGCTATCTAAACAGGAACATTCTTTCTGATTGGCTATCCCCATAATTCTTTTGGCGTGCCCTTACTTTACAAAACCAAATTTATCTCAGAAGTGAAACACACACACACACTAAGAATCCCAAGAAAGAAGAACCATTCCTCCAATTTCAAATTTGTAAAAGTTTTAACTTCTCTCGGTCTCTTCTTGTAAAGCGCTTTGAGCACATTTAGTGGATATTGCGCTATATAAAGCTCTCTTTTTTTTTAAATTCTTTTTGAAGGTAAAATTATTACTGGTTAACGTATTCAAAGTGGAACGAGATATTACTGTGAATTAATGTTTAACTTATCATTACTGTTATCATGTGTGTATATTCTATTTGTTCTATGGATGTTCGTAAGTTGAAATACTTGTACAAAACTATATCTAATTGTATATTATACTATGGTTAACATGTGTTTATGATCTATGCTATTATTTCATTTACATTCAATATGTATATTGCATGATGTCTGTACCCTACCGCCAATCCACGGCCACACATCATAACCTCAATTATAATTAATAAAAATAAATTGAGAAATACAAGGGATACAGCCCTGTTAAATTCTCATCATGTAAGATAGCTCAATTGTCAGTTGATGTTTGATACAAATGCAATAACTAACCATTATCATGGAGTTACTGCTTCTCCTTGCTTTGGTCGGCAAGGACGACCCGGTGGCGAAAGACAAACTAGATTTGGCTCTAAGACCTTTTTGTTTTAACTCTTAATTGAAGGTCCTTGGCTAGCACCCATCCTTGCTCCGTGCCCAATACTAGCTTAGCACTCAATCCCTGATGTCAGTCATCGCCGACACCAGAGCCTTCCTGTCAGCCCATAACTACAACACACTGTTGTGAAGTCAAAAAAAAACAAACATGGAAGCAGGGGCTTATACCATTTTCAAATGAATCACATACCGACACAGATGATTGAAATAAAATGAATAAATAAATATATATATATAATAAATTAGATCCACTCAATTAGAGCCATTCTTCCTGATATTAACTAAACACTTATTCTATCTATCTTTTCCTGTAACAATCAAATTAAACTTTATGTATATAATTGTTATTATTGTATTGGGCATTACTATTGTCTTGACTCATTTGTTATTAATACAATTAAGTTATAAGGGACCTTAAGACTATTCTTAATCATCCCTAGATTAAACCTGAGCCGTTTGTGGCGCAGCTGGTAAAGAGAGCCATAGCGCGCATACTTGTTCGACTCCAGACCATTGAGCTTATCGTTTGGACTCGAACCCACAATAAAACCACAACCCCCGCCACAGTACCCCTAACCAAGATATTTAACCAGTCGATGAAAGAAGGAAGACTACCAAGGGAATGGAAAGAAGCTAACGTCATAGCCATATTCAAGAAGGGAGACAGAAATAAATCCAGAAAACTGCAGTGAGCCTGTCATCTGTCGTCTGCAAGCTCATGGAACAGCTGATTAGAGAAGTAGTTGATCATATGACCAAGAACAAACTATTCAGCAAAGAACAACATGGTTTCATGGCGGGAAGGTCTACTGTAACAAACCTACTTGAAACAATGGATGACTGGACGAGAGACTTGGAATTAGGCAACAATTTAGATGTCATATACCTCGACTTCAAAAGGCATTTGACAAAGTTCCACACTGGCGCCTAATCAGAAAATTGGAATAGTATTACATTAATGATCAGTGATCAGATAGTCAAATGGGTCCGAGATTTCCTCAAGGATAGAAGACAAAAAGTGGTAATGAATGGAATAGCATCAGCGAGGAGACTGGTAACAAGTGAAGTTCCACAAGGAAGTGTACTGGGACCAGTTCTCTTCCTGATTTATATCATGACTTGCCAGACAGTCTATCATCTATATGTAAAATCTTTGCCGATGATACAAAGCTCTACGGAGTAGCTAATACAGAAGAGGAAAGAAACACATTGAAACAAGATTTGAAAAAAGCTTGAAGAATGGTCCGAAACATGGCAGATGGAGTACAATGTAGACAAATGTGCAGTTCTTCACCCAGGAAAGTTATAAGAATTGGTCCAATCATTAATAGATGAGGAAGAGCGAACGAGACTACACCAAGTCTAAAAGCTCTATACAGAGGTTTCCTGGTATTCATTCTCACTGGGAAAATACAAAATAAAGGTAGCAAGGGCGTGGCTCTATTAGTTCGAATGGATTACAAATTACAGCATTTTTTAAAAATGAGAAATGGTTTATACCGCCTTTTATCAACAGTCAACAGTACGAAATATACTCCCTTTCTGTCACAACGCCTTCTATCCCGATTCAAACAATCCATTCATTGACGAGTGTCGACAACTGTGTTATCGCTTCGCGGGGAAGTGACCTACATGGAACAGAATTTTTTCGGCTCCCGTTTTATGGTATCAGTGTTGCTACATACCTGAGAAAATGAGCCGAATTAGAACCATTTTCAAATTATCATTATTATTATTATTATTATTATTATTATTATTATTATTATTATTATTATTATTATTATTATTATTATTATTATTATTATTATTATTATTATTATTACAACAACAATAATAATAATAATAATAATAATTTGTCCTGGCCCTGTCCGGATACCCTGGCTGGGAGGGAAACAGTCAAATGTATAGTTAGTTTTTGGAGATGATATTTTTTTCTTTGTAAATCATCTCTCTGTTATGCATTGTATTATGTTTTGTTTATGTATTATATATGATTTGTAAACATTTGAGTGTATTCCTCTTAGTGGGGACCAGTGCTTGTGTCCGGATGAGACTTTTAGGTGATCTCAAACTAAGTACACTGATTGTGTGCTCTTGGAATCTACATCTGTTCCTATTTGAACCAATTCCCCTTTGTCTGCCTTATTCTTGGATGCTTTAATTGTAATTCTAGAACTTTTTACTATCCCATTTTCTTCCTTTTTAATGGCGCTGATATGACCTTAATGTGTTGCAAGCGCAGTAAAACCCTTAAAAACAAAACACACACACATACACACACACACACGCACACGCACGCAGGGAGGGAGAGAGAGAGAGAGAGAGAGAGAGAGAGAGAGAGAGAGAGTCAGCCCTTGTATAGTGTATTGTTTGATTTCCGAAGTGGAATGGGGCTGTTTACTTCCTTACGCTTCGTAAGTTTTGAAATTACCCTTGGTCCAATTGACATTGTGTTTTTGTTAAATTATATTCCATTGATTTCCATTTATTGTGGTTTATTTGAGGTACTTTTAACAATAATTGATGCAATAAATCAAGTTGACTCCATAACTGCACTGACCGTTTGGTACAAACCATTATCCAGTCCATAAATATCCATTTTTAGAATCGGATAAACTGAAAAGTGAGCTTCGGGTGTTTTATCAAAAGGAATCATTATCCCCACAAAACTTGTCTACATATTATAACCAAATTGCTGTCTACCATTGGTAATAGGTACTGGACTATAGTCCGTTTCATAATTCATATCCAAGCTTTAAGATTCTTCTCTCTAGAATGTTCTGTTGCATGGCACTGATGATTTTCATGTTTATTCCACACACCCACGACCTACGCGTGTTTACTTGCAGGTCTGATAACCTGGTTTTATTTTTTGCAATGACTCCCAAACCAACGCAAAATATTGTCCATTACAACTCTGTTAAAACAAGCCCATAATTGGGTTCTATTATCAGACCTGCAAATATGCACACGACCGACAAATAAAAAATGATTTTCCCAATATAAAAAAAAAACAGCAACACAGATTAAGCATTTGATTATTTACGCTATTCAAAAACAGTTATTATTATTATTATTATTATTATTATTATTATTATTATTATTATTATTATTATTATTATTATTATTATTATTATTATTATTATTATTATTATTATTATTATTATTATTATTATTATTATTATTATTATTATTATTATTATTATTATTATTATTATTATTATTATTATTATTATTATTATTATTATTATTATTTATTATTGCTTACATCTTAAACAAGCTGGCAGCGATTAGCCAATAAAAAGCGGCTGTTGTCATGTCTGCTGTCGTCCGTGGTGTGCACTCACTGGTCCCTCTTTGAGGAAAAGAATGGAGGGGGGGGGGGGAAACGACTCAAATCGGAAATTTCCGTACTCTCATTGGGTTTTCCCATTATTAATCGTGTAATTCAACCAATGACATCATTTCTTGTACCGGTACTGCTGAAATCAACCAATCAGCTTTCTCAATTCAAGGGCACTTGGGTACCAAGGTGTGTCTTGTGTTTTGAAGTGTGAGGGAAAAACGTTCCTCGGGACGTTGTTGTTTTGTTTGTTTTCTATTGTTCCATAGGAAATAAAACACTCGTTAACGAACTTACATGATGATTTGTTCATTTGGCTTACCTAGCCACTCATTACAAACAAAACCTAACATTAGAGTCCTACGCCTGCGCCAAATCAATCCATCTGTGAGTATGAGCTGTTACTGACTGACTGTTACACTTATTGAATTGTGATTTTACACGATTGAATGAATGGATGAGAATTTTATTCTTTAAATAGTGTACCAAAGCCACTTCATAATAGATTACACACCAACTTGCCGAGTCAGCTTGACTTTCAGTTTGTGAGCTCTTATCATTTTCACAATGATCACAATGTTTTGACTTATTGACAGAATAAACTTAAACAGAATCTCTCTGAAGTTGTACAATATCAACTTACAATGCCACGTATTTTTCAATCATGTGTCAAAAAAATAATAAACAATGATCAAAATCTGGAGGAAATAACAGCAAGTGGTTACCGTCTATGACCATTTATAAACAGAAAGAGGTTCGCACCAAGTGTTTGCTACAAAACTCGCCTTTCTTAAAGCTGAAGTGAGCAAAGCATGTCTTTCCTTGTGAGAAATTCTAGTCTATTATCAATGGCACCGATCTTGTGTTCGGGTTTCAGTCGAACTGAGTCATCGGTCACAGTATTTTTACTGTCCAATGACTGAATATGAAAGTTGCCACCATACCCACTGATCAAGCTGATTAGAAAGACCAATTGTGATGTTGGATATTTGGAAACCCAAATTTTCATTTACACAAACGTTTCATGTTGCTGTGTATGCTTCATATTATTGCAATATGATTCTGACATTATCCGACAACGCAAATAGTCACATAGACCATCCAACTTTAGCGAAGTTATAATAATAAGCCAGGTATAGGCCTAGATGTGTGAATATTATAGAGTCATCAGAACAAAAGTTACTCAATCACAATACACACAGGCATCCCACATCGATTAAAGTACAACGGTGAAAATGTTGAAGTTTTACACTGATTACTGATTTATCCATATCCTTTTAAAAGAACTCAAGTCACTCTGTCTACTCTCTCCTATCAATACATTGTATACAGACCTGTTTCTCTCATATTGTATATAGCATTTCTCTCTTTCTCCTCTCCTCCTTCCTCTAAGTCTTTGTGTCTCTCCCTAATTCTCTCTTCTTCTTCTTCTTCTTCTTCTTCTTCTTCTTCTTCTTCTTCTTCTTCTTCTTCTTTTCTCTCTCTCTCTCTCTCTCTCTCTCTCTCTCTCTCTCTCTCTCTCTCTCTCTCTCTCTCTCTCTCTCTCTCTCTCTCTCTCTCAATCAACTCACTCAACCCTAACACCGACTATATCCATAGTTTACCAGGGTTACTTTCACCCCATGCCAATTTATTACATTTTTATGAGACAAATTATAGGCGTAGTATCAAAGCTAATGTTTTTAGTTTTTGCATGTTAATGGTAGTTAAATAAAACTATCTATACATGCTCATTTTCAATACAACTTTTTTCTAATTTTGAAAAGTAGCAAAAATCTTTATGGTTGAGTGAGTTAAAAAGTGGTTTCCCTTCAATGTTTCACTGCTGTGATGGAACATTTTAAGGGAGGGCAATGAAAAAAAAAGTTGTCCCTCAGAGTCGTAGGACCCATGGAGCCGGAGTTTATCCTGGTTTCTATAGTGTGAAACGGACAAGAGTAATTGCTTGCTACTGTTTGGATAGGATGCTAGTCTATTGCAAAGTACTTTCCACCAGATCTAACAAACCCAGCTACCCATTTACTGCCGGTGGACAGAGGGGTCAGGAAAAAATCTCAACTACACCTGGGATCGATCTTGGTCCCTTTGTATGTGAAGCAAGTGCTCTCCAACTGAGATACCAGGACCCCCTGAGCTACTGGAACCCCCAGGGCAATGAAACGTTTGTATTATTTTTGTGAATGACTGAAAGATTGAAATTTTGTTTCATTAGGAAAAAAAGATGAAATAATTGCGCCTCTCATTGCAGCATTGTTAGATGTTGTTGCCTAGGAATTCCATGGAAGAATATAGATAATACATCAAATAAATGTCTGATGTCAACAGGAATCACCTCTGTTGATGTTGTCCAAAGTGAACAAATTGGGGTTTGTTAAACTTGCTAAAGGAAAAAAAACGAACATGCATGAATCAGTCATTGAACTCGGGACCTCCCGTGTCACAGTATAATGTTAACCACTCAGCCACTTCGCCCTCTTACATTATTATAATAGTAATAATAGTAGTAATATATTAAATTATATCGCCCAGATATGGTATGATTTGTCATTTTGGATTCAGTTTGAGGTTGACCGATGGACCAATAAGTTCTCCTCCTTTTTAACAAAATGCCATTATCAATGGATTATAAATGGGTTTCATTTACACACATGTCTTACTTATTGTCAACCAAGCTGTTCCCATGACTGAAAATCACCTCTAATCCCACAAATGTCTGAAATATGTGTATGAAACAGTGCCAGACAAAGCAGAAGAAAAATACAGGAAAACTGCTCTCTGTCTTCGTTCTGGATTGAGATTGCTCAGGTTTTTTTCCTGGTCCTGGTTGGCGTGAGGGAAACAGTCAAATGTGTAATTCTTTTTTCAAGAGATGCTTTTTTTTCCCCGTGTAAATCATTTCTCTCTTTGTGCTATTATGATTTTTAGTTTTTAATAAATTGTTCTTATAGTCCATTCCACAACTCGTGCCCACGCGTTGATGTGGATATCTTCACAACCTTATGATGGTTTTTAATTATAATTGGCTCAATCACTAGAATTGGTAGTGACATTAAGCAAATTTTTTTTTTTTTATTAGTTACAGTACCATACCTTGGGATTTTTCTTCTTTACAGTACATAAAAAACGAAGGGTCTAGGATGAGTTTAAATTAGCAGTAATCGAATATGTCTTTTCATTTTGTATAACAGCTTGGGGAGGCAATTGCTTAGCTGTGGAAAGGAACAAAATAAATTCAAATATTTAAAAATCCATTAAATGCTATATAAATGATGTTGACAATGTAAATCTTTTATACAAGAAATTTTGTATGAGTAAAATAACTAAAATATTAAATGACCAGAATCATCCACTAAGACCATCAGTTATTTTGTCAGGAAGGAGTGGTCGCCCTTTCTCTATTTCTACAAAAACAGAGAGACACGGAAAATCTTTTCTGTCATCCAGTATTAGGCTTAAAACAACAAGCAATAATCAATTTATATAATTTCCCTCTTTTACTTTCAAATAATGTAAATATTAATTTATTAATTTATTGTTTTGCAATCTTTTCAATTTTCAATTTATAGTGACAGTTTAAACTATATTACAGTGTTGAAATTGTTCATATAAAGTGCGGCTCTGTTTGTGGAACTGATCCTTTTTTATATTTACATCATTTTTCCATTATATTTTTATCTTATTGTGTAAATTATAACACGTCTGTACAAAAAAAATTCGTTTTTGGGATGCAATAAAGTATTATTATTACTATTATTATTATTATTATTATTATTATTATTATTATTATTATTATTATTATTATTATTATTATTATTATTATTATTATTATGATGTTATTATACACAGTGAATTCTGTTATGATTACGATCACTGAGCTCACCACAGGCTTGACAAGGGGTTTACTTTTCATGAGATTTATGTGCACTACTCACTAACATTGCGACCCTGAATTCAAAATGACTCGGCAATTTGTACACTTTTTACACACTTGACATAAACAATTGTTACATTTTAATAGTTGAAAGCCAGAGACGTAGCTTCCTGTTGTGATTCCTACATTCATAAAAAAAAATAATAACAATATGGATTAAACATGCAAATTTGTCACACTAGGGAAAATTTTCAAGTATTTCTCGAGTGAAGCGAAGCGCAGAATTCTTTTTCATGGCATGCATGGAATAGCAATGCTGTTAATAGATGCTCACAACCAGGAACTCAGAGTGGAGAGGTCAAATTAATTATTACGTCATTTTAATTATGCACCTCATGTATTTGAAAATTGCAGTTCCTTTAAAAGATTATACTATACAAAACATACATGGAATCTGGTATTTAAGAAGTTTAATTTCAGTGACATTTCACATTATTACATTCCAAGCACCCTTCCCCCCGCCCCCTCCTCCTCCTCAGTGAACATAATTCAAGAATGGAAAACATGAACCATGCTCGATGGGTGACCAGTGGTTTTTGTGAGATGTCTTGTACAACCTTTATAGGTTGTCTTGCTCAACAGTTGGTCAGAGATTATGCAGAGGCTCCTACCCTTCCGCTTTTCGCGGAATCATTCCGCTTAATTGGTCTACAGTCTTTAAACAATTTGCAGTTTTGTAGACATTTTATATTGTATCATTTGAGGACTTTGGATTGTCTATGACATTATCTGCAGAAAATCATGTCGTAGTTAATATTAGTAAGTTGATTCCGCTTTTTGGTCTCAAATTCCGCTTTTTATGTACTATGATTCCTCTTTGGGGTTATTGGGGTAGGAGCCTCTGGATTATGTCTTTGTGAAAGGCATTTCTCCTTGCCCTATCGAAGACGGGCGTAAAAATTTGGAGGAATTTGTTTTTTATATCAATGTCTTTGTCAAAAAAAAACATATAAGCACCTATCGAGCTGCTTGTGTCAGTTATCCACCCAGGAAGAGATAAATAATACACGCTGTGGGCTGTTATTTTCAACACAGCTAAGTACTATTTAAATGATATCTATTGTTACAATATTTGAAACAACCCAAAATTATTTGCTAAGCTACGCCACTGAATGTAACTTTGTTGTGAATATTTTCCCCACGAGAAAGATAATCAACACACCATTACTGTAAACATTTTCAGTTTGAGTCATATTTTATTGTAAACAATGAAAAGATCAAAGGAATTCGGCATTGTGATTGTGGGGAAACTGTTTGGTATTCAAAATTCATAATGTCACTAATAAGCCCACATGCAAAAAAATCATGGCACCACATTTCATAACTTTGGAGGAATTTGCGATATTCCGTGTGCACAGGACTTGGAACGGACTATAGTAACTTTTGCTTGTGGCTGGATGGGACTTTTAGGTAATATCAAAATAGGCACATTCCTGGAATCTTTAGTTTCTATTTGAACCAGTCCCCTTTGTCTTACTTTTTTTGTGTGTGTTTACCCCCTATCATCTTCCTTTTTTTTTTGTCACAGAAAGGACCACCGCTAAAAGTGTCGCAAACGTCTTAAAACCCTTAAAACCAAAAGAAATAAATATTTATAAAAACTCACATCGCCTGATTTTTATTTCATATTTTTTCTTATCATCATCATTGCCTTTTTCACCCTGGGTCAGGGTATAGGCCACAGACAAACAGTTTCCATCCTTCTCTATCCTGAGCCAACTTTTTTTATCTCATTCCAGGTCTTACCACTTCTCTGTATATCAGCTTCTTTAATTCTTCTCCATGTTCCTCGTGGCCTTCCCCTTGATCTTCTGCCCTGAGGGTTCCAGTCCAATACTTTCTTTGTTATAGTTGAGTCATTCTTTCTAAGCGTGTGTCCAATCCACCTCCATCGTCTTCTTCCTATATCCTCTCCCACTGGTTTCTGCTGTGTTCTTTTCCATACTTCATTTTTTATTCTATCCATCCATTTTATTCTGAGTAGCTTACGCATGCACCTGTTTACGAAAATCTGTACCCTCCTTATACATGCCTGTGATGCGTTCCAAGTTTCACATCCATACAGTAGGACAGACTTCACGTTTGAGTTGAAAAGTCTTAGCTTTAGTTGAAGGGAGATATCTTTAGTTCTCCAAACTCTGTTCAAAGATGTGAATGCAGCCTGTGCCTTTCCTATTCGTGCTTTCACCTCTGCTTCCGTGCCTCCATCCTTGTCAATTATACTTCCGAGATAGCAGAAAGTGTCTATATCTTCGAGTTCCTGATCTTTTACTTTGATCTGCTCCCTTTGACGCGTACCTATCCTCAAGACCTTTGACTTTGCAGGGTGAATTCTTAGACCAATTGATTCCGAGAGGCTGTTTATAATTGTGGTTTTTGCTTGCATCTGGTCCTGGGTGTGGGACAAAAGAGCCAGATCATCTGCAAAATCCAGATCATCCAACTGTGTCCAGGGGGTCCACTGTATCCCATTTCTTCTCCCTTTGGAGGTTTCCTTCATTAGCCAATCAATGGCAAGGATGAACAGGAATGGAGAGAGCAAGCATCCCTGCTTGACACCAGTCTTAATTTCAAAGCTGTCAGTAAGCTGATCTTCATGTATAACCCTGCAACTTGATCCTTCATACATTTCCTTAGAAAAGTGAGTGGAGCAGGCACTTATGTTGGTAACAACAAGATATGAAGTGAGTAGAAAAGTGCCAGAAGACAATAGAGAATAAAAAATTTTTTCGCGGCGGTGGTGGGGTTTGAACCTGCGACCTTATTGGTACGACAACTCCGCCTGGCAGGTGAGAGCGTGGCTCTACCGTGTGAGCTATCCACGAACACAAAAATATTCGTTTCAAACCCAAAGTCATTTCTAGATCCCTCTCTCACCCACTTCTTGAGATCGCCGATTCGTTCACCACCATCGCGAAGTAATTTTGACCAGCAGTTAAGCTTAATAGCCAATATTCTCATCACAAACATATAACATAGAAACGATTGAGACATGGAGTATGCTCCGGTGTATGGGGTGAATTTTTTAATTCAGAAAAGTGAGTGGAGCAGGCACTTATGTTGGTAACAACAAGATATGAAGTGAGTAGAAAAGTGCCAGAAGACAATAGAGAATAAAAAATTTTTTCGCGGCGGTGGTGGGGTTTGAACCTGCGACCTTATTGGTACGACAACTCCGCCTGGCAGGTGAGAGCGTGGCTCTACCGTGTGAGCTAAAAAAAATTTTTATTCTCTATTGTCTTCTGGCACTTTTCTACTCACTTCATATCTTGTTGTTACCAACATAAGTACCTGCTCCACTCACTTTTCTGAATTAAAAAATTCACCCCATACA
This sequence comes from Berghia stephanieae, assembly GCF_034508935.2. Lineage (NCBI taxonomy): Eukaryota > Metazoa > Mollusca > Gastropoda > Nudibranchia > Aeolidiidae > Berghia > Berghia stephanieae. Next base: position 33,714,730 of record NC_088362.1, read on the forward strand.
CCGGAGCATACTCCATGTCTCAATCGTTTCTATGTTATATGTTTGTGATGAGAATATTGGCTATTAAGCTTAACTGCTGGTCAAAATTACTTCGCGATGGTGGTGAACGAATCGGCGATCTCAAGAAGTGGGTGAGAGAGGGATCTAGAAATGACTTTGGGTTTGAAACGAATATTTTTGTGTTCGTGGATAGCTCACACGGTAGAGCCACGCTCTCACCTGCCAGGCGGAGTTGTCGTACCAATAAGGTCGCAGGTTAAAACCCCACCACCGCCGCGAAAAAATTTTTTATTCTCTATTGTCTTCTGGCACTTTTCTACTCACTTCATATCTTGTTGTTACCAACATAAGTGCCTGCTCCACTCACTTTTCTGAATTAAAAAATTCACCCCATACACCGGAGCATACTCCATGTCTCAATCGTTTCTATGTTATATGTTTGTGATGAGAATATTGGCTATTAAGCTTAACTGCTGGTCAAAATTACTTCGCGATGGTGGTGAACGAATCGGCGATCTCAAGAAGTGGGTGAGAGAGGGATCTAGAAATGACTTTGGGTTTGAAACGAATATTTTTGTGTTCGTGGATAGCTCACACGGTAGAGCCACGCTCTCACCTGCCAGGCGGAGTTGTCGTACCAATAAGGTCGCAGGTTCAAACCCCACCACCGCCGCGAAAAAATTTTTTATTCTCTATTGTCTTCTGGCACTTTTCTACTCACTTCATATCTTGTTGATACATTTCCTTAATGAGGTTTACTATCTTTTCAGGGAGTCCATAATGTGTCAGAATTTTCCACAATGTTGCTCTGTCAATACTGTCGAAAGCCTTCTCGTAATCCAGAAAGTTGACAATAAGAGGAGAGTTCCATTCTATAGACTGTTCCACTATGACTCGCAGAGAGGCAATCTGGTCGGTGGTTGAACGGTTTTTCCGAAAACCTGCCTGTTCGTCCCGCAGTTTAGCATCTGTTGCATTCTTAATTCTCTCTAAAATAATACGGTTGAAAACCTTTCCTGGGATAGAAAGAAGAGTGATGCCTCAGTAATTATTACAATTACTGAGGTCCCCTTTCTTTGGAAGCTTGATAAGATGTCCTTCCTTCCAATCCTTTGGGAATATCCCGTCATTCCAGATTCTCTCAAATAGTGGGTGCAGGGCCTCAGCATTTCTTTCCGCATCAACTTTTAGAGCCTCCGGTGGAATCTGGTCTGGTCCAGCAGCTTTCCCCCTTTTCATCTTATTAATGGCACCCACAATCTCTGCTATCGATGGTGGATCACAGCTAATTGGTAGCTCATTTCTTGCAGGCAAAATTTCTGGCTGGTTGTCTGGTGGTGGTCTGTTCAGAAGGCAGTTGAAATGTTCCCTCCATCGTTCAGATTGAGCCTCTTTTCCAAAAATAGTTTTCCCATCTTTGTCTTTGACTGGTACCTCTGGTTTCCCATATTTTCCAGCAAGTGTCTTGGTAGTTTGATAAAGGATCCTCATGTGTCCTCCAGTCGCTGCTGCTTCTGCTTTCTCTGCAAGTCTGTTCATGAATGCTTCCTTGTCTTTCTTCACAGATCTTTTGACTTCCTTAGCTATGGCTCGATACTGCTCTTGTGCATCCAGTCTTGAAGCCCTTGTTCGGCTTGCATTCACTTGTTCCTTCCTTGTTCTCCTCTTTTCAATAAGGTCCAAGGTGGTTGGACTTATCCATTCTTTATGTTCCGATTTCTTTACCCCCAATACCTCGTGGCAAGTTGTTATGTAGACTTCCTTGATCTTTGCCCAATGTGACTCTACATCTATGTCCTCCTCGAGCTCAGTAAGAGGTTGGAATCTATTACTCAACTGTAGTTTGAATTCCTCATTCTTTTCCCCATCAAGTGCATTCACCTCGAATTTTCTTCTTGTATGTGATCTGGCCCCGTGTTTTCTGAGTCGGAGCTTAAGCTTTGCCAATAGCAGGTGGTGGTCTGATCCAACATCTGCCCCTCTCCGTACAGTCACATCTTCCAATGAACGTCTGAATCTACGAGAGATACAAAAATGATCAATCTGATTCTCTGTCATACCATCTGGTGAGACCCAAGTTGCTTTGTGGATCCTCTTATGGGGGAACACTGATCCTCCAATCACCAAACTGTTGAATGCACAGAAATTTGCAAATCTCTCACCATTATCATTCATTTCTCCCATGCCATGACGTCCCATGATACCTTCATAGCCTACGTTATCCTGTCCCACTTTTGCATTAGCATCTCCCATCAATATGTTGATGTCTTTCCTTGGCAACTTGTCAATGACTTGTTGTAGCAGACCATAAAATGTATCTTTGTCCTCATCTGTTGCATCATTTGTTGGGGCATAGATCTGTACAATGTTCATGCTGATCTTCTTACTCCGTGTTGTAAAGGACGCCATGATGATCCTTTCTCCGCATTGTTCCCATCCTCTCAGTGACTTCTGGGCAAACTTGCTTAGAATTATTCCTACTCCCTGTGTATGAATCCCGTCCCCTCTCCCTGAATATAAAATCTTCTCCCCAGACTTGAGGTGTTTCTGTCCGGATTGTATCCAGTGGGTTTCGCTTACTCCAAGTATATGCAGCCTGTATTTTCTCATCTCAGTCACAACTTGAGAGCTTTTTCCTGCTTCATACATGGTGCGAACGTTCCACGACGCAATTCGAAGCTGCTTGTTTGGCGAAGACGTCATCGGGTCAGCAGAGTCCTTTCGGCTTTGTCTGTTGTCCTTCATAAATTCTGTAATTCCAGAAACTCTTCGGTCGCCCAAGCTAAAAAAAAGGATTTGGTTTGTCTGTCTGTGTTTCTGTAACGGTTTGAGTTTAACGGAAAGGGGTGTTAACCCTTTGCCAACCCCCAACCTGGAGGACCAGGTGACTCAAAGATGGGGGAATCACACACCATTTGTCGCCTTTTACGACACGCTGGCTTGGCGTTGGGCTATTCTTGACCCTCTCGGTTGAGGGACCCCGGACACCACACGGGGGTTTTTTCTTATATATGCCTTTATTTTTTGAGTGAATGAATGAAAAGCTCATGTGCTTGATTTTCCCACATTCATTCACAGTCGTGCAGAAAAGATGGATGGGAAGATTTTGTTGCTGTCACCAAACCTGGATCTCCATGGAGGAAATTTAGTGACTCTCTCTAGAATAAGGTAATATAATGCTTGTGCTAGCCATAGGTGGGGAGCATATGTTAAAGGTCCAGTGGTCTTAATTTGTCACTTTGATGTTATCAAAATTGGAGCTACTTGTATGTCTTCCTCCTCATATGTTCAATGTTTGTTTGTTAAGATACAGGAAAGAGTTCACACGAAATGTGTACTCTTGTGGAAGAATAGAAGCATTAAATCATCCCGTTGGTGTAATGGCAGCATGTCTAATCAGGAAGTTTGAGGTTCGATTCCCAGTCAAGGCAGGCTGGATTTTTTTGGATTTATTTTTCCTTGTGTTTTTCTCAGTACTATATCTGGCTCTGTCTCATACACACCTTTTCAGATTTTTACCTTGCACCAGTGCCTGCTCCCTAATTTGTCACTTTGATATTTTCAAAATAAAAAATGGAGCATATTCTTATGTTGTCATCCTCATCCTTTGGTGTTCAATGTTTGTCACGGTGCATGAAAGAGTTATTGTGACTTTGTCATATTCAGTAGCAATGCATAACCAAAATAAGTCTAGATGTAAACAGATAAATTAGTCCCTTGAATTTCTCTTAAACCAGTTTTCAATTGATGGATGCAGACATAAGCGATTGAGCTGATCTCTTAATAGATTGAAATATATCTTTTATTTTTTGCAGTAGTCACATTGTGAGCCATGGATACAGATGTGAGTTGACATCTCCCATGGCTTTCCCGAACCAGCAAACATTCATTCACAAAGCCAAGGCTGAGAACATTCAGATGCTTATAGGTATCCATGCTTACAAGACAGGGGTTTTCATGAAAGGTATATCACTTTCGTTCATAATAATTATATATTTATATCTTCCCTTGTTACTTTTATAAGAAATTATAAATTTCAGAGACAAAACTAAATTTAGACAAAATTATTTTGTTCATCTTCTAAAATTATTTTGAATAAAATTAAATTCAAAACAAAATCATTTAATTAAGTCTATTGGCCACTTTGATTGACAATGATCGAAATCATTAAGAGACGAATAATATCAATGAAATTCAGTGTTTTAAAAAAAATTAATGTATTCACTGTAGGTTTTATAAACTGCCTCTTCAAACCAATTAATCTACAAAATTCATGAAGGTCATAATACCTTTATGTTGGAAAGTGATGTTTACATATAAATATGATATCAAAACTGAAGACGATGTATGCTGGTTAACATTTTATTTAACTTTAAAAAATCATGAGAACGAAAAAATCGGGTGCAACAATATGCAGGATACCATTTTTTTAAGATGACTTTTTTTCCCTCTTATATTCTCTAGATATATTTGCTCTCATTTTTTGCCTTTTTGTTTACCTTTACCTTTTTCCTCTTCTTCCTAGTTATTCGTCTATAACTTCAAATTTTGAAAATTTCACAGACTTTTAGTATTTGTCCTTTCATTGGGAATATGAAACTATTCCACTGCCTCAAAATTGGTGGTTTGAAAGTGTGCAAGTTATCGTCAACTCTTGATTGGGGAACCATAAACTTGGATTGCTTCCTCTTGTTTTGTTGAATACTACAGAGAGGTACTTTCTGTTGGTCATTTAGGCCTTAGTAAAATATTCACTCTTTGTCGCACTTTCTTTTCTGTTGCAGCGGCTCAAGGTCTAAATCAGTTTTATGGGGCATTTATTTCTTTGTTGTTTTGACTAATAAATTTAACATTAAATGGGCCAATACTAAAATGCAACCTCAAACTAAAAATGGAACACCCAGAATGGCTCATGCATCCAGTGTTGCTTCTGTAAAACAAACCTCATTAATGTTCTCTTTGGTTGACTCCACAGAATCAAGACTTCCATTTATCCTCATCATTGGTGGAACGGATGTCAATGTATTGGCAGAGGATCCAGACAAGTTGAAGAAAATGTCTGACGTTGTCATGGATGCAAGGTAATTTGTTCAGTGCCAGCACCATCACCTCCTTCTCTTTCTTGTCTTTGTCCTCCTCTTTCTTCTCCTCCTTCTCCTCCCCATCATCATCATTAACATCATCATCGTGCTTATCATGCATATTCTTGTCCTCATTAACTTCATCATTATCATCATCACTCACCATTATTATCACATAAGGCCAAACGAACCCTTGGGTTGAGGGCAAGACAAACAAAGTTTTCAGTTAAAGAAATATCAAGTCTTTTTTAGAATTCTGAATGGATTTGTTTATTCAAATTAAGAAGAAAAAAATTATTTCAAAACATCATAATGAGGATATTCTGATGCAGACAGCGACTGACAATATTGACAATTTTTAAAAAGAGATTTTTTTTTCTTTTATAGGGGGGGGGGGGGGGGGGATCTCTATAGACATGTAATTTTGAGATCTGATTTCCATTGTTATTATACAATTATTAAATGGGTTTTATGATCACATGGGTCCCGATAATTTAGTTGGTAAAGCACTCGCTTCATGATGCTGTCTGTTTCATGCTATATAAACTGGGATAAACCGACTCAATGGGTCTGATAGCTCTGGACTACTTTTTTGTGGTAGTATGTAACATATCCTTATTATTTTGTGTGTTTTTTTCCTTTTTGAAGTATTTTCTATCCAGCCAAATGATAAGAAACTAAGGGAATCATTGTGGTAAATCAATAAATACTAACTATAGATGTCTTACTGTTTAAAAAATTATTTTTTTTTACATCTAATAAAGACATTCATTCATTATCTGATTATGTTTTTTTTCTCTCAGATTTGTCATCTGCTTTAGCTCAGAGCTAGGAATGAAAGCTAGAGACCTTTGGCCAAATCTTGACATTGGTCGAATCAAAGTCATACCACAAGGTGATTAAATATATGTTTGAAAATTGACCCTTAGCTTGCTCTGGGTTTTACTGAAGTGCTATGTATATGGTTGATACTGTTGGAAAAATAATACAGTTTGAATCTAAACTCTCAGTCAAGGACTACAACTCTGCATACTCTAAAAGAAAAATACATTTAAAAAATTTTGGTTTTAAAAAACCAGCCCTTCAAATATTGATTGATTAAAATGACCCTCATCTTGCCACTCCTTGAAGTTCCAGGTTTGAGAGTTTTTGACAAGATGAGGATCATTTTAATACATTGAACTTTGAAGGATGAGTTTTTTCGCCAACACTTTTTGGATTTTTTTTTTTTTAAAGAGAATGGCAGAACTGCTATTCTAATGTTTTCCTCATCACTCAATATTTTGATTCTTAACTCATTATCATAATTTTTACCAGAGAAAAAAATTAGGTTTCCATTCCCTGCCCTAGGAAAAGTTTCACAATACATATTGTCTTTTCATCCTCTTGCATTGATCTGGATTCACCCATGGATGATACTGGATTTGAAGAAATTTAAAAAAATGAATTTTGGGAAGAATAAGATCTTTAAAAAAAAACAACTCTCTTACATTTAAATACGAAGTGAGTAGAAAAGTGCCAGAAGACAATAGAGAATAAAAATTTTTTTCGCGGCGGTGGTGGGGTTTGAACCTGCGACCTTATTGGTACGACAACTCCGCCTGGCAGGTGAGAGCGTGGCTCTACCGTGTGAGCTATCCACGAACACAAAAATATTCGTTTCAAACCCAAAGTCATTTCTAGATCCCTCTCTCACCCACTTCTTGAGATCGCCGATTCGTTCACCACCATCGCGAAGTAATTTTGACCAGCAGTTAAGCTTAATAGCCAATATTCTCATCACAAACATATAACATAGAAACGATTGAGACATTGAGTATGCTCCGGTGTATGGGGTGAATTTTTAATTCAGAAAAATGAGTGGAGCAGGCACTAATGTTGGTAACAACAAGATATGAAGTGAGTAGAAAAGTGCCAGAAGACAATAGAGAATAAAATTTTTTTTCGCGGCGGTGGTGGGGTTTGAACCTGCGACCTTATTGGTACGACAACTCCGCCTGGCAGGTGAGAGCGTGGCTCTACCGTGTGAGCTATCCACGAACACAAAAATATTCGTTTCAAACCCAAAGTCATTTCTAGATCCCTCTCTCACCCACTTCTTGAGATCGCCGATTCGTTCACCACCATCGCGAAGTAATTTTGACCAGCAGTTAAGCTTAATAGCCAATATTCTCATCACAAACATATAACATAGAAACGATTGAGACATTGAGTATGCTCCGGTGTATGGGGTGAATTTTTAATTCAGAAAAATGAGTGGAGCAGGCACTAATGTTGGTAACAACAAGATATGAAGTGAGTAGAAAAGTGCCAGAAGACAATAGAGAATAAAATTTTTTTTCCGCGGCGGTGGTGGGGTTTGAACCTGCGACCTTATTGGTACGACAACTCCGCCTGGCAGGTGAGAGCGTGGCTCTACCGTGTGAGCTATCCACGAACACAAAAATATTCGTTTCAAACCCAAAGTCATTTCTAGATCCCTCTCTCACCCACTTCTTGAGATCGCCGATTCGTTCACCACCATCGCGAAGTAATTTTGACCAGCAGTTAAGCTTAATAGCCAATATTCTCATCACAAACATATAACATAGAAACGATTGAGACATTGAGTATGCTCCGGTGTATGGGGTGAATTTTTAATTCAGAAAAATGAGTGGAGCAGGCACTAATGTTGGTAACAACAAGATATGAAGTGAGTAGAAAAGTGCCAGAAGACAATAGAGAATAAAATTTTTTTTCGCGGCGGTGGTGGGGTTTGAACCTGCGACCTTATTGGTACGACAACTCCGCCTGGCAGGTGAGAGCGTGGCTCTACCGTGTGAGCTATCCACGAACACAAAAATATTCGTTTCAAACCCAAAGTCATTTCTAGATCCCTCTCTCACCCACTTCTTGAGATCGCCGATTCGTTCACCACCATCGCGAAGTAATTTTGACCAGCAGTTAAGCTTAATAGCCAATATTCTCATCACAAACATATAACATAGAAACGATTGAGACATTGAGTATGCTCCGGTGTATGGGGTGAATTTTTAATTCAGAAAAATGAGTGGAGCAGGCACTAATGTTGGTAACAACAAGATATGAAGTGAGTAGAAAAGTGCCAGAAGACAATAGAGAATAAAATTTTTTTTCGCGGCGGTGGTGGGGTTTGAACCTGCGACCTTATTGGTACGACAACTCCGCCTGGCAGGTGAGAGCGTGGCTCTACCGTGTGAGCTATCCACGAACACAAAAATATTCGTTTCAAACCCAAAGTCATTTCTAGATCCCTCTCTCACCCACTTCTTGAGATCGCCGATTCGTTCACCACCATCGCGAAGTAATTTTGACCAGCAGTTAAGCTTAATAGCCAATATTCTCATCACAAACATATAACATAGAAACGATTGAGACATTGAGTATGCTCCGGTGTATGGGGTGAATTTTTAATTCAGAAAAATGAGTGGAGCAGGCACTAATGTTGGTAACAACAAGATATGAAGTGAGTAGAAAAGTGCCAGAAGACAATAGAGAATAAAATTTTTTTTCCGCGGCGGTGGTGGGGTTTGAACCTGCGACCTTATTGGTACGACAACTCCGCCTGGCAGGTGAGAGCGTGGCTCTACCGTGTGAGCTATCCACGAACACAAAAATATTCGTTTCAAACCCAAAGTCGGGAAAAAAAATTTTATTCTCTATTGTCTTCTGGCACTTTTCTACTCACTTCATATCTTGTTGTTACCAACATTAGTGCCTGCTCCACTCATTTTTCTGAATTACATTTAAATAATAGCTTTATTTCTGACATTTTAAGACCTTTTATGAGTATCTTTCATCATCTTTTGTTTCGTCATGAAGTGTTTAAAATAATTAAAAGTTATAAATGGAATTTACATCATTTTGTTTTTACAGTAACGTAGTCTTAATGTCATCAGTAATTTAAGGATTGTTTTATATGTGATCCACTGTCTCAAAGTGGTTTTATGTCAGGTGGATCTAGATGCTAGAATTTGAATTTATAGTCACACATAGAAAACGTGGGGATAATTTCTATTTGCGGGCTTGCCAGCCATTTTGATTTCTCTTACTTTAATACGCTTTGAGGTCTAATATATGATAATGTGGTTATATTGACTAAAATATGCCGAATGCAAAAAGTCGATTTTGTAACAAAAAAGGGGGGAAAAGATAAAAGTGGAAGAGTTGAAGGTCATTAAAAATCGTCTCCTCCTAGATTAGAATCTCAGTAACCAGGCAAATGATTGTCATAGGAATAGCAGGATGTTCTGCCCTCTACTAGCTTGAAATGTCTGCATAAATTCGGTTAATGTTAAATTTTGATATTTTGGATTTTTGAACATGTTGAAAGTATGAATTTTCAAAAAAGAATATGAGAAAATGATCATAGATATTGGGAAAAATATGATAAATCATTTCACATGGTTGAGGTTGGTTGACAAGTCTTCTTCTTGGTATGGTGAAGAATAAAAATAATTTATTACATTGCAAAACACTCAAATTTTGTAATTTCTTACATTTTTAATTCTAAATTCACATTTAATGGTCTGATTCATCTCACGTTTTGAGATGGCGGGTCACATGCTTTGCACAGTGTGAGTGCATATATATATGTTGTGTATGTGTCAAGTGTGTGCTTGTACCTATTTGTGTTCGTTTGTCTGAGTGGGAATGCTTATGTATAGGAATGTAAAGCAATCCAAGCAGTACTTGGTACTGATGGTGTGCTATAGAAATGTCATCTATTATTATAATCTTTTTTTTTACTTCCTAAGGCATTGAAATTTATGAGTTATCAATGAAGATTGACGATAGCATCATCAAGAAATGTTTACTTGACACCTATAATAACACCAAGCTTACCATGGTATTCCAAGACAACCACGGCGACAGCGAGATCAAACCCATAATTTTTACCTTAATTGCCGGTATAAGGCCTGTCAAAAATCCACTATATTTAGTTGAGACATTTCAAGGTAATGTTTTGTCTTGTATCTACAGCAAATTTTTCATGTTCAGTCATCCTTGTTTGATTTTTAGATAGTTTCATATGGGCATATTAAGAGATTGAAAACTATTAATGCGTTGTTTTAAATTTTTCAATATGGCTAACTGATGCAAAGCAAATATATCGTTTAGTTTTAAATAAGCATTTTAACATAAGATGTGGGATCATTAATCTGCAAAATAAAAAAAGGAACACCTTAAGAAAGAACAGAAAACTAGTCCTTAATGTTTCACTTTTATGGTTATATTTGGACATTCATAATACATTTGACAAGCTTTGTTTACTATTTATACTGGTAGAAATTTAGTGTATCAACTGGCTTTTTTGGTCTCATGGTCAAATTTGAGAAAACTTCAAATATATATTTTTGTTGAAGTTCAAGATATACGTTTTTATTTCTTCTCTTTGAATACATTAAATTATTTACAGCAACTCATCAAATCACCTTTATCATTACTACACAGAATGGCACGAGAGAGATGAAAGGATTTTCCTTCTAGTTGTAGGACAAGTGGTAAGTGATCAACCCCCCTCCCCTTCCACTCCACCCCCACACCCTCAACCCCCATCCAAAGAAAAAAGAAACAAAGCAAAACGAAAAATAGAACAAAAGAGGTACATCAATCTTTCTTCTTTTGCAGCTTAATAAGTTATTAGGAATTAGTGAAGACTATCAACGGTTATGTAGTCCTTTAGAGCCATGCGCCCATGGAGCTGGAGCTAATCCCAGTTTCTATAGCTTTAAATGGACAATAACATTTCCTTGGTACGCTTTTGATAGGATGCTAGTCTATCACAAAGTACTCTCCACCAGATCTACCAGACCCAGCTACCCAATCACTGCTGGGTTTACAAGGGGGGTCCAAAAAAAAAAAAATCTCAATTTCACCCAGGATCGATCCCAATACCTTTACATTTGAAGCAAGTGCTCTACCAACTAAGCTATTGGAACCCCTAAAGACAGATTATTGAGAGTGAAATTTCATGTAACCAATTTTAAAAAAAAGATTTTAATCCGCTCCTGGACTTCAGTAATGAAAAAATATAATTCTTCAAATTGTCCCTTAATTTTGCTTGTTGTAGGGATAAATTTATTTATACTCATTAATAAATGATGACATTAAAAAAAGGTAGAAAAAATAAGACGCCTGACTCTAACTGTGCAAGCGCTATGAGTTGTAAAATTATTGTATTTTAGTTTATATTAAACACCAACAGTGACTAACCACAATACATAACTTGGCTGGAATAATCATGTGATCTAAACACATGACAAGCATAATTGCAGAAGCCACTCTGTTTTGTTTTTTTAAATTTCTTCAAAATCACTTCTCTTGCACTTACATAGAGTAGGACGACCTTGATTCCATTTGCAAACATGTTGCTAAATTTTGTTTGGTGTGAGAGCTGTAGTATGACAGTGATCATGGAAATTCTAGTCATGTCATTGTGTCTGTTAGGTAACGCACTCTTCATATATTTCTCCACTGAATTCTCATGTGAATGAGTACATGGCTGTAAGTAGTGATGGATATTGTAAGTGTCAGTAGATGCTTATCCGGTTCTGTATAAAATGGAAACATTTCCCTTATGCCCTGCTGGAAGAAATAAATGGAGCATCATGAAGCTTATTGAACATGGTTAATCTGTTGATATGCACTATATAAATGTTCATATTTTGATAGTTTTGGTTTAAAATATTTCAATCACAATATGTCATTTTCATTTTCATTCTATTATTGTTACCCATTCAGTTGGACAAATCGTATGCAGACAAGCAGTTTTTGCCAGTTATTCACAGGTACTGATAATGTTAATTGTTTTAGTTATTGATGAATTGAACCCCCACCCCAAAAAAAAAGTCATTTTGTTGTTTATTTTATTGACTTTATGGATATAAACGAATTAATTATTTTCCGTGATACAAGTGATGATTATTAACCAAATTATTGCTGATAATGTTAATAATAATAGTAATTTTTAAAAACAATGATAATATTGTAATTGGTGGTGGTTATAGTAGTAGTAGTGATAATGATGATGACCGTCTATGTTGTAAAGTTTATCTACAAATAGACAAGTTAATATAATTTAATTTCAGGAAACAGGGAGTTTTATTTATTCCTGGTGTCTCGATTTCTGAAGCCCATGCAGTCATAAAAGATTCTTTTGCTTTGGTGAATTCATCGGACAATGAAGGAATGTGTCTTGCTATATTAGAGGTGAGGTTGTTAAAGTATGATTCCATCTCATGTAAGCCACTTTGACTTTGTGATCTTGCGATATGAGAGTGAAATATAAGAATAAGAATATCTCTATTATAGTTATATATTATGCCAGTATTGCAATCAGGCCAATTGCTAAAGATGGGTGTTATTTTATTTTTGTTCTTTCTGTGCATGATAAAAAAAAAGAGTTAGAATTTTAATTTCTTGCACTCTTGCCTTACGGAATATGACTGTTAGATATTAGAACATTTCTCTTGTAGATACCATGCCAGCATTGCAATCATTGCATTTGATGAAGATGTGTTATTTTATTTTTGTTTTTTTCAGTGCATGGGAAAAAAGGGTTACAATTTAAAGTTCTTGCACTCTTGCCTTAAGGAATTCCGGACATTATTCCAATTGTTTCTGGAGCTGTCAAGTTTGGATTCGAAAACACAAAAATACGAAAAAAATCTGTTTTTTTTATTAAATCCCAAAACAATTTTGATTTCCCTATTTCTGATTGGACAACATTTAAAAAAAAGATATTTTAATGATACCACTCGTCACCTGCCATATAATAAGAATAATAATATTATAATATATGGTTTTTATATAGCACCTTACCCTGTATATCAACAATCTCAAAGCGCTTAACAGTAACGTGGCTACTTTCCACTCAAACATACAACCACTCAAACATGCATTGTGAATCAAAGCAATATAATTCTACAGTGCTACATATTAAAAAGAAACGTTTTATGTTTTTTAAAGAAATCTGCATTATTACTGTCTATGATATATCTTGGAAGGGAGTTTCAGATCAGGGTTGCTGAATATTCAAACATATGCTCGCCAATATTGCAAGTCATTTTTGGCTTCATGAGTATGTGATTATCAGACTTTGATCTCAAATTTCTGGATGGGACGTAGAATTTAAGCATGTTATTAATGTATCCATGACAATCAGAGTGCAGTGATTTAAAAACAATAGTACAGACCTTATATTCTATAAGTTTCTCAACGGGAAGCCAGTGTTCTCTTAGCAAACCCGATGCAGGTTGATTTCTCCTCTTTCTATAAATATGCCCAGCAGCATCGTTCCTGGCTATCTGAAGGGATTTTATTTTGTCTTTATTTATAGAAGGGAGGAGAGAATTACAATAATCTAGCTTTGACAGTATTAGAGAATTAACTAACAAGGCAGAGATGTCTCATGTAATGAGTGAGATGTCTAATTCTACGTATTCTTCTCATTTCCAGCGGGTGGTTAGATGGGAGCATCACCCTTGAATCATATACCTATGATGTTCGCATGGGTATACGATCCGATAGTGATGTCATTTCTTCTTCTCTTTACTAGCCTATCCTGCTTCTTTGGTTTGTGATTGTATTTTTGACAGGGGATATTTTTTTTATCTGTAAATCTTCTGCCTGTTTGTTCTTGGTTATTTATAATTTAGCTTATGATATCTTTAGGTTATGATTTTGATTTACATTTGTACTATTTTTGTTAGATTGCTTGTTTTTTTGTTTCAGCGGTCTCTCATATAACCTCAATTGTGTTGGAAGAGACCTAAAGCAACAAACAAACAAAAAAATCTCATTTCCATGTACATTAACCTAACGATCTGATTTACTTGGCTTGTAAAAGACAAATCTGAATCAATAAATACACCCAAATTTCGAACAACCTTAGCAGTTTCAATTACACTATTTCCTAAAACAATTGATTCATTTTAGGTAAATTTGATTATCTGCAATATGATTTCACAATGTAAACTTGATATCATTACACATTGCTCTTTGTGGCAATGGGTCATGGTGGGATACTTATATATGGTATTTGTAAAGATAATAATAATGTACATTTGTTGAGCACAACGTATCCTGTTATATTATGCAGGCTATGGGCTTGCTACATTGCTATGAAAGTGATAAAGGTAATGGACACTATTGCAATGACTTATGCATTTGATTTCATCCTTACACAACATGAATGCACACACAAACACTTAAACACACACTCAGGACACAAAAACACACACACACACACACACACACACACAAACATACACACTGTAATACAGGTGGATGAGGCGGGCATATACATATTAGAGAAGGAGCTCACCAAATCATGACCGAAAAAGATGAGTCTTCAATTTCTTTTTAAACGTTTCCAGGGATGTTGATTTATTCTAGATTCCGGGACGGGACCAAGCAAAGCTTTTCTATCTGGCTTTAAGTCTTATTTTAGGGATCTTTATAGAGTTTTTGAATCGCAAGAGGATGCAGAGATCTTTGTAGTTCATTTATCTCAATGAGCTCTGTCAGAAAAAAGCATGATAAAATAATTTCCATTCCTTGGTCTCTACATGGCGGCTTCTCAGTCCTATAAATATATCACGCCTGTAAAGAAGTTTATTCTGTTTCATTTTCTCATCAGGCTATGATGCTGGAGGTTCCTGTTTTAGCCAGAGACAATTTGGGAAATAGATCCATTGTCGTAGATGAGAAAACAGGACTTCTCTTCACGTCGCCTCAGGTATTCTGCTATTGGACTATAGCTATTTTTGTTTTGTTTGGGGTTTTTTTTTTGGTTTTTTTGTCTTTTTTGCTTTTTTTTTATTTTTAAATAATAATTAATTAATTTTTTTATTTATTTATTTATTTTTTTAAATATATATATATTTTTAAAAATCATTATTTGTCTTGTTTTTTACACCTGACATGTGCAGACTTTTCACATATAATACTGATTCAATCTAAGCCCTAAACGTTCCATGTTGGGTATTTTGTTCTTTTTTAGAAGCAGGTACAGTCATTTTTGTATACTACCTTTTACAGTCCACTGTTTATCAATTTTACTAGGAGTAGTAGAGATGTGAAATTATGTTGATAATAATCATAATAATAATAAAAATACTAGATACGATTGTATAGCACAATTTTCAAAATTCATATCATGCTCATGCACTTTACACACATTTCTTAATGTGCACATACACACACGCTTACAGACATAAACACAAACACACACACACACACTTACACAAACATGTGCATTAAGTTAGCGCACACAGCCCCACATGTAACATTGACCACAAAAATACACACATTTCCCCACACACACATAATTGAATATTCACAAATAGTTATAAACACATATAATATGTCTATGTTTAAAAATTGGCAGATGTTAAAAGGAAATGTTGTAGTTTAGATTTAAAAGAATTAACAGTGGGCATAGAATTCCCTAAACGGGGTCTCATGACAGAAAAGGATCGTCTGATAGATAGATTCTTTGAAACTTTAATTGTTTTGTTTTTTTCTTAACATGTTTATTTATACTTTTACACTTATTTTTAGACTTTTGCTAAAAAAGCGGAATGGCTCATTGACAACCCAAAGGAGACTTCAAGATTGGTGAAAAATGCTAAAGATTTTGTCATCGAAAATCACAGCTTAGATAATGAAAGATTGGCATATGCTCATACAGTCAAGCAATGCCTAGATTGACAATCTACTTGAAGTGTGTGAGCATTTAATTGATTTTTTTAAAAATGCATTTATGATAATATTGTGGTTAGAAGTACTGGACAAGAGGAAGGTTGGGAGGCCAAAGAAAACGTGTGAGGAAGAGGTGAAGTTGGCTGGAATGTCCTGGGGAGAGATGAAGAAGAAGGCAAAGAACAGAATGCGGTGGAGATGTACTGTTGAAGCCCTATGTTCCACAAGGAATGGAAAGGATTAAATGAAATGAATGATATTATTGTAAATCAATTTGTTCATGATTTAATACTATTGATATTAAGTGAGGTTGTTGGTATCGATCACTATCGATCACATTCACGACTTTGTTTTATGTTTCACACCTCAAAATAAGATATTTTACAAAGACCACATTATTGTGGAGAAAATCATGACTCCGTTTTGATTTGGTAACTCATTTTTTTTAATCTATTAAAACTTGATCCAAGGTTTATTGTTGGATACATTTACCAGACTTTAATGAATGATTCTCTGATAAATATCAAAATCATTCATTTTGATTTTAAAATTATATCATGAATTTTTCTCCTCATAAAAAAAGATTGTAGTCCTTCAGAGCCATTGGGCCCATGGGACCGGAGTTTATCCTGGTTTCTATAGCGTGAAACAGACAATACCAATTGCTTGCTATCCTTTGGATAGGACACTAGTCTATCGCAAAGTACTTTCCACCAAATCTAACAGGCTCAGCTACCCATTCACTGCTTGATGGACGGGGAGGTCAGAAAAAATCTAGACTGTACCAGGATCGATCTCTGTCCCTTTGCTTGTGAAGCGAGTGCTCTACCAACTGGGTTATCAGGATCCCCTTTTTCTCTTTATAATTTGATTTTACACATTTATTATTTAATTTTTTTAGCTATTTTTTTGGTAATTGTGTGTGTGTGGGGGGGGGGGGGGGGTTAATCGATGAAAAAAACTTTTTCATCACACACCTCATTTAGATTTTTGTGATTTCATAAGATTGTTTTTATTAATGATTCCTATACAGTTTTGAACCTCTCAGGTGTTTTGGAGTAGCTTTATAAATGATTCTTATACAGTTTATAAGCTCTTTGGTGTTTTGGAATAACTTTTTACATGTCAACATTCCATGGAAGATGGTTGAGTCTAATTTTTATTTTATCATGCTTAGATCTGTATTTTACATTTGTCTGTTGCCTAACCTATTATTATTGTAATTTTGTTGCTGTTGTTGTTACTATTGGATGTGATTGAACTTTGTTTTCAAATTATGTAGAATATTTATTTTTACTCTGCTTTTATATAAATATTTCACGAAGTGCTCTATAAGACTATCAAATCTGCAAGCCAAAAACTCATTAGTAATCATCTAATTATCTGAAATATATTATTAATGATCATTAAAATTGTTGACAATTTACGTTTCGTTCAAATTATACAGATCTTCCTTTTACAAATATATATTTATTTATATATACACCTGTTGATGTATTTTGTATTCTGTGGTTGTTTTGTCAATTTGGTTCATTTCAACACGATCAAGCATATATTATATGAACTAAAGAGTAAAGAATCTGAATCTATACCCATGAAATAAATATTTCTAAAATATTGGTCAGAAAATTTGTCATTCAAATAATGATCGATTAGAATGACCCTCATCCTGTCTAAATCTCTCGAACCTGGAACCTCACTACTGAAGGCTTCTTTGAAGTTCCTGGTTTGAGAGTATGTGACAAGCTGAGGGATCCCCATTTGAAGGACAAGTTTACTTGCCAAAAACGCGTTTTTTCAGAGATTACCAGAATTGACAGTAATTCGAGTTAGATTTGAGAATTTTATTGTTAAATTTTACTGTAAAGCCACCTGAATTTTATTTTACAATAATCACTATCTATTTATACTAATTTTACGTTGAAATTTGTGAACTTACTATGACCACATTTTTTATATCGGGATCTACTCCTGTTTTCTATTTGAAGTATTTCCAGTGTCTAAATTGCTTTTTCTAAACTTCTATAGTCTTTTTACAGGCATTGAAATGATCTAAAAGCCTCAAAAGTTGTAGAAGATTTATAAAAATACAGAAAAAAAAACACAACCAAACAAACCCTATAACTAAATGAATGGGATCCCATGGTAGTTAATTTAACAAAATAAATAAGCTTCATGTAAACATATTCTTCATCTGTCCATATACTAATCTCTTCTACCTCTCTATATTATTTGTCCTTTTCAAATGGCATCAAATTCATAAGCCTGGGTGGGGTTCCTTACCTCCCATAGTGGGCAGGGAGGTACTTACTGTGTCTTCTACTCACCTATATCTGTTTTCCAACATGCTTTCTATCTTTGTCTTAGAATGAAATTACTTGGTTTTGTCCAGGCCCTGGCCGGAAACCCTGGCTGGGAGGGAAACAGTCAAATGTTTAGTTAGAGTTTTGGGAGATGATATTTTTTTCCTTGTAAATCAT
Organism: Berghia stephanieae; assembly: GCF_034508935.2. Taxonomy (NCBI): domain Eukaryota; kingdom Metazoa; phylum Mollusca; class Gastropoda; order Nudibranchia; family Aeolidiidae; genus Berghia; species Berghia stephanieae. Next base: position 33,733,016 of record NC_088362.1, read on the forward strand.
CTCTCTGTTATGCATTGCATTATGTTTCTTTATATTATGTATGGTTTGTAAAACATTTGAGTGTATTCCTCTTAGCGGGGACCTGTGCTTGTGTCTGGATGAGACTTTTAGTGATCTCAAACTAAGTACTTTGATAGTGTGCTTTTGGAATCTACACCCGTTTCTTATTCTCCCATAGCGGGCAGGGAGGTCCATACTGTGTCTTCTATCCCCTTATATCTGTTGTCCAACATGCTTTCTGTCTTTGTCTTGGAATGAGGTTACTTGGTTTTGTTCTGGCCCAGGTTGGAGTCTTGGCTGGGAGGGAAACAGTCAAATGCATAGTTATTGTTTTGAGAGATGATATTTTTTTCCTTGTAAATCATCTCTCTGTTATGTATTATTATATTAATTTGTTATTTTTAGTGTATAATGTAACCATTTGAGTAGTGCCGCGCTGAAGACCGGTCTAGACCGCGGTCCGACGGTCTTTTAGCTGTGAACCGAAGACCGGTCCCTTAGGGGAAGATCGGCGGCGGTCCTCACTTCTTATCACCTTTCAACTAGTGCGGGGCGGTCCTTGCAAGGACCACGGTCCTATGGTCTCGCGCCATAGCCTACTACTTCCCCAGCAGCGCAGGGTTGCCAGATTATTTTTCAACAAAATGCCAGGGGAAGACTCAAAAAATGCCAAAACACTCAAAAAGATGCCAAAGTCTGTTGACTCCCACCCCCACTAAGAAAACTACTCACTTTTGATAGACAATTTACTATCATATCCTGGTGGCTTGCGTGTTTTCTTTTCTTTTTCTTTTCTTTTTTTTTTTTTTTTTTTGTTTTTTTTTTTTGAATTATACTAAATTTCCTGTTGGGGTAATTATTTACCTACTGACTACTAAGTGGAGTGCTAAACCACTACACCACGGTTGGATTTTAAGAATGAAAAAGAAATGTGAAGATGTTTGTTTTTACGCGTTTAGAAATAATTAAGAAAAGGTGTCATTTGAAGTATAATATACAAGAAAAGAAAATTCCAAATGAAAATGCCAAATGCCAAATGATTTTTCTAATGCCAAACGGTTTTCAAAAATGCCAGATTTTTGGAATCTGGCATTTAAAATGCCAAACTGGCAACCCTGCCCCAGCGATTCGTTGCTTCGGTTGCCTATCTTCCACCAATCACCACCCATCCCACTTAATTAATCGCACCCACCCCCCTTTGCCATACACTAAACGACACAGACGACCATACAGGCAGACGACCACCAACCTCCACTCCGCAAACCGCCCTTTCGTGTGTGAGATGGGGGGAACAGGAGGCGCACGCCTTGGACGATTCCATTATACGGGGTAAATTTCAAAATTTACTACACCATAATGATCGCAATGACAATGATCTATGGTGAAGGCATGACCCCTCTTCTCTAATGGGTTATTGTTTGAAATGTATGTGACTACTAAAGATGTGTGTGTTTGTGTGTGTGTGTGTGTGTGTGTGTGTCGAACCTAGCAAGTAGCAAATCCGATTTTTTGTTTTCTTTTGTCCATCTCTTGTCACCACTCCTTTCTATCGCATTGCTGTCATTTAAAATAATACAATAATATTAAAATTTCGTTGGTGTTTTTACTAATCAAATAATATGAGTTTCATTAGTTTCTTCCTTCCAAAAAACCCAGTTATAACGTCTGAATTTTAAAAAAGTCCAATAAAATATTTGGGGACCCCGATAGCTCAGTTGATAGAGCACTCTCTTTATATGCAAAGGGCCAGAGATCGATCCCGGGTGCAGTCGATTTTTTTCTGAATCCCTGTCTACTCAGCAATGAATGGGTAGCTGAGTTTGTTAGATCTGGCGAAAAGTCACCATCGACCCCTCTTATTACCTCATCCACCCCCTCTTATTATAACTTCACGTCTCTCTCTTACTCTTCAATGCTCGCTGCCCTCTAATGTGTGTGTGTGTGTGTGGGGGGGGGGGGGGGGGGTAGGAGTTGCGTGTGTGTATCAACGCCACGAACAACTCGATCAACGCCTTGGGCGATGCCATTATCTCCGTTAATGGGGATAAATTTCAAATTTTATTAAATTATCGAAGTAACAATGAAGTACGGTGAGCAAATAAAGAAGGCATCACCCCTCTTCTCTAATTAGGTTACAATTTGAAATGAGTGTGACTACTCCGTGTGTTTTACTCCTGTAGACCACGGTTTTCATCGTGTAGCGGTCTTTAACGGTTCAAGAATGAACGATCCCATGGTCTCAAAGGTCAAACCGGTTCGAATTTCCAACAGTCTCTCAGGAATGTTCAATGTCGAAAAGGACCGGTCCTAGGACCGGTCCTTGCGGTCTTCATTTCCCAAGGACCGTAGGACCGTGGTCCTTAAGCTTGCCAAGGACCGCCCCGCACTACATTTGAGTGTATTCCTCTCTGTTGGATTTTGTGCTTGTGTCCGGATGAGACTTATAGGTGATCTCAAACTAAGTACATTAGTGGTATGCTCTTGGAATCTACATCTGATCCCTATTTGTTCCCAGTTCCCCTTTGTCTTCCCTTTTCTTGGGTGCTTTAATTGTAATTCTAGAACTTTTTACTATCCATTTTCTTCCTTTTTACTGGCGCTGATATAACCTAAATGTGTTGCAAGCGCCGTAAAACCCTTAAAAATAAAAACAAAAACAAAACCGTTTCTTATTTTAACCAATTCCCCTTTGTCTTCCCTTTTCTTGGATGCTTTATTGTAATTCTAGAACTTTTTACGATCCCATTTTCTTCCTTTTTAACTGGCGCTGATATGACCTTAATGTGTTGCAAGCGCCGGAGTCCTAGCTGGGAGGGAAACAGTCAAATGCATAGTTATTGTTTTGGGAGATGATATTTTTTTCCTATGTAAATCATCTCTCTGTTATGTATTATTATATTTGTTTCTATTTTGAATGTATAATGTAATCGTTTGAGTGTATTCCTCTTTGTTGGATTTTGTGCTTGTGTCCGGATGAGACTTATAGGTGATCTCAAACTTTGGTGGTATGCTCTTGGAATCTACATATGATCCCTATTTGTTCTCAGTTCCCCTATGTGTTACTTTTTCTTGGGTGCTTTAATTGTAATTCTAGAACTTTTTACTATCCCATTGTTTTCCTTTTTACTGGCGCTGATATAACCTAAATGTGTTGCAAGTGCCGTAAAACCCTTAAAAACAAAAACAAACAAACAGACCTTGTGCATATTGATTCAGATTCAGATGACTTTGTTAAAGTGGTTTCATACTAGCTACAACTGGGTGGGGTTCCCAAACTCCCAAAGCGTGCAGGGAGGTACTTTTGTCTTCTATCCCCCTGTATCTGTTTTCCAATTGCTTTCTGTCTTTGTCTTGGAATAAGATTACTGAGTTTTGTCCTGACCCTGGCTGGAGTCCTTGACTTGGAGAGAAACAGTCGATTGTATAGTTATAGTTTTGGAAGATATTTTTTTCCTTTTAAATTATCTCTCTGTTATGTGCTGTGTGTGGGGGGGGGGGGGTTGTATTTTTTAAAAATATGATTTGTAAACATTTGAGTGTATTCCTCTTAGTGGGATCCTTGCTGGTGTCTGAATGAGACTTTAAGGTAATCTCAAACTAAGTACATTGACAGTATGCTCTTGGAATCTACGTCTGTTCCCTATTTGAACCATTTCCCTTTGTCTTATTATTTCCTCAAATCCTTTTAATTGTACATCTAGCATATTTTTCCTATCCAATTTTCATCCTTTTTACTGGCGCTGATATGACCTTAATGTGTTCCAAGTGCCGTAAAACCCTTAAAAACAAACAAGTTCCCTTTGACTTATATTTTCTTTGCTTCTTGATTGCTAGGTTTAAATCTTTTCACTCATCTGTCTTCCTTTTAAATAGAGTTGAAGGTCTTCATATTTTTTTAAAAGGCCCTTAAAATATCTGTGTGGGCTCTCTGAGTTATGCCAAGTACTCTGTTGAATGTTTCTATATTATCAATATCTATGATTGAAGGTGTTAATGCATTTCATTCGCAAATGCCTCTGGGGAAAAACTGAATTTTTAAAAGTAAAAATGTCATAAGAGCTGTAAAACCCCTAAAAACATACAAACATTTTGTCTTCTTTGGAATGAGGATGCTTCATAAGGTTTATTGTAATTATTCATATGTGGAAATTAATACACTTCCTGTATATAATCTTTAATTGTTACAGGTGTAATTAAGCAGTTAATTGAAAAGAAAGATATTTCAGTTATAGTTTTTTTTTGACAGTTATGATATTAATAATTAATAATGATATTAATTTGTTATTATTATTTCATGAATATTGTGCACTTAACCCTCCTCTTCAAAATATAATCAGGATATTATCTAATCTTGAGAAAATTACTAAAGTTTAACAACCTAGGAGTGCCCAGCAGGGACAAGTTTGAAATTCCAAATGCAGCAGTTCAAGAATACTTTTATTATGCCCCACCAATGACCACAACCATAAATAATTCTTCATGTATTCTTTTTTTTATTTTTTTACACTATTTGGTTCTTGAATTTAACGATTTGAGCGTAAGAATTATCAAGAAATCAAAATATATTCTCTGGGTGGGGTTACTGATCTCCCAAATTAGGCAGGGAGACACTTACTGTACTTCTATCCCTCTATGTTTTTCAATATGCATTCTGTCTTTGTCTTAGAATGAGATTACTTGGTTTTGTCCTGGCCCTGGCCGGATACCCTAGCTGCAAGGGAAACAGTCAAATGTATAGTTAGATTTTGGGAGATGATATTTTTTGTCTTGTAAATCATCTCTCAGTTATGCACTGAATTATGTTTTGTCTGGGTGGGGTTCCTGACCTCCCATAGTGGGCAGGGAGGTACATACTGTGTCTTCTATCCCCTTATATCTGTTTTCCAACATGCTTTCTGTCTTTGTCTTGGAATGAGATTTCCTGGTTTTGTCCTGGCCCTGGCGCGAGTCCTGGCTGGGAGGGAAACAGTCAGATGCATAGTTATTGTTTTGAGAGATGATATTTTTTTCCTTGTAAATCATCTCTCTGTTATGTATTATTATATTTATTTTTAATGTATGATGTAAGCATCTGAGTGTATTCCTCCTTGTTGGATTTTGTGCTTGTGTCCGGATGAGACTTATAGGTGATCTCAATCTAAGCACATTGGTGGTATGCTCTTGGAATCTACATCTGATCCCTATTTGTTCCCAATTCCCCTTTGTCTTACTCTCTCTTGGATGCTTTAATTGTAATTCTAGAACTTTTTACTACCCCATTTTCTTCCTTTTTACTGACGCTGATATAACCTAAATGTGTTGCAAGCGCCGTAAAACCCTTAAAAAACAAAAAACAAAAAAATTATGTTTTGTTTACATGTTATATATGATTTGTAAACCTTTGAGTGTGTTCCTCTTAGTGGGGACCTCTGCTTGTGACAGGATGAGGCATTTAGGTAATCTCAAACTAAGAACTCTGATAGTGTGCCCATGGAATCTACATCTATCCCTATTTGAACCAATTTCCCTTTGTCTTACTTTTTCTTCGGTGCTTTAATTGTAATTCTAGAATTTTTGACTATCCCCTTTTCTTCCTTTTTACTGGCGCTGATATGACGTAAATGTGTTGCAAGCGCCGTAAAACCCTTAAAAACAAATAACAAACGTTCCCAATGATACAAGTTACATTTCCCTACTTTGTTTTGTTTCACACTGGCTATAGAGTCATATCATTTGTATAGGATCTGATTCTATTTTTAAAAATTATTTATTTATTTTTTAAAATCAATTTTCTTTTAATTTTCCTGGGTTTTTTTGGGTGCCTCATGTTATGTACGTATGCATAAATATATTTTTGTCTAAATATTTCAAAAATCAGATTTTTTTGTTCCCAAAATATTCAGATTTATAATATTTTATATGATAATATTTTTGTTTAAGTTACCAAGGTGTCTATTTTAAAATAACAACTAAACCACACTCTGTTACTCATGCTTTATAAATAATGATTTGTAGAAAATGGTTTGAAATCTATCATCTGGAGATTTTAAAAATTCAGATAATATGAACTGATCACAAGGCAAAACTATACCATAATCTCAAATGTTCACATAGGCAAAACTATACCATAATCTCCACTGATCACAAGGGCAAAACTATACTATAATCTCAACTGATCACAAGGCAAAACTATACCATAATCTCAACTGATTACATAGGCAAAACTAAACCACAATCTTAAATGATCACAAGGAAGTATTCCTAGTTAAGAAGATGTAAAATATGATATTTCTTGGTCAATACTATGGGGACTGGGTGGGGTTCCTGACCTCCCATAGTGGGCAGGGAGGTACACATTGTGTCTTCTATCCCCTTACTGGGTGGGATTCTGACCTCCCATAGTGGGCAGGGAGGTACATACAGTGTCTTCTTTCCCTTGATATCTGTTTTCCAACTTGCTTTCTCTCTTTGTCTTGGAATGAGATTACTTGGTTTTGTCCAGGCCCTTGCCGGATACCCTAGCTGGGAGGGAAAAAGTCAAATGTATAGTTAGTTTGGGAGATGATATTTTTTTTCCTTGTAAATCATCTCTCTGTTATGCACTGTATTAGTATTATGTTTTGTTTACGCATGATATATGATTTGAGTGTATTCCTCTTAGTGGGGAGCCTGTGCTTGTGTCTGGATGAGACTTTTAGGTGATCTCAAACTAAGTACTTTGATAGTGTGCTCTTGGAATCTACACCTGTTTCTTATTTGAACCAATTCCCCTTTGTCTTTCCTTTTCTTACGTGCTTTAATTGTAATTCTTAAACTTTTTACACTGGGTGGGGATCCTGACCTCCCATAGTGGGCAGGGAGGTATACACTGTCTTCTCTCCCCTTATATCTGTTTTCCAACATGCTTTCTGTCTTTGTCTTGGAATGAGATTACTTCGTTTTTTTCCTGGCCTTGGTCGGAGTCCTGGCTGGGAGGGAAACAGTCAAATGCATAGTTATTGTTTTGGGAGATGATATTTTTTTCCTTGTAAATCATCTCTCTGTTATGTATTAGTATATTTGTTATTTTTTAATGTATAATGTAAGCATTTGAGTGTGTTCCTCTTTGTTAGATTTTGTTCTTGTGTCCGGATGAGACTTATAGGTGATCTCAAACTAAGTACATTGGTGATAGTGATATGCTCTTGGAATCTACATCTGATCCCTATTTGTTCCCAGTTTCCCTATGTCTTACTTTCTCTTGGGTGCTTTAATTGTAATTCTAGAACTTTTTACTATCCCATTTTCTTCCTTTTTACTGGCGCTGATATAACCTAAATGTGTTGCGCGGGTGGTTGGATGGGAGCATCACCCTTGAATCATATACCTATGATGTTCGAATGGGTGTACGATCCGATAGTGATGTCGTTTCTTCTTCTCTTTACTAGCCTATCCTGCTTCTTTGGTTTGTGATTGTATTTTTGACAGGGGATATTTTTTTTCTGTAAATCTTCTGCCTGTTTGTTCTTGGTTATTTATAATTTAGCTTATGATATCTTTAGGTTATGATTTTGATTTACATTTGTACTATTTTTGTTAGATTGCTTGTTTTTTTTTGTTTCAGCGGTCTCTCATATAACCTCAATTGTGTTGGAAGAGACCTAAAGCAACAAACAAACAAACAAAGAATAAATGTGTTGCAAGCGCCGTAAAACACTTAAAAACAGAGGGGGGGGGGGGGGTAGAACGAGGGCTCCAGTATCATTAGCTTTCTTTTTTTATATATGACGTAGTTGCCTATTGGGGATTATGGTCTGTATTGTATTATTGTCTTTTAAATCAACCTTTTGATATTGTTGGTATCTGTGCAATAAGTTCTATTTTTATATGCTGAATAGACATAAATAATCAATGAAAACAGAATAGAAGCTTCAATTTAATGATGTGGATGTTTCAGGTTTCCCCCTTGTCAGTAAGACTAATAAAGGCGAATGTGAAATCAACATCATTCTAAGTATTTATCTAATTGTGACCCACGGCCTCATATCGGTTTTATATCGGGATGATTTGGACTCTAATGATGACTTTATTGACAACAATAATATAAGACTAATTTAAGAAGAATGAGTATAACTTCTTACAAATCTGAAAAGGTGAGAATGAAACAAATCAGACAGAAAAATACAAGAAAAGATCATCTCAATAAAGCTGCTAGCCTCGACTGGAACAAATTGTCCCAAAAGATCAAGCTGCTAGACTGATTTATAGGGAGATTTTTTTAATATATTTTTCTTTCTGAATTTTCTGAAATCCCCAGTCGAGGCAGGCTGCTTTTTTGAAGATTTATTTTTCCTTGTATTTTTTTTTCGGCTCTGTCTGGCACTGAAAATTGAGCTTTTATATGGCGC
>NC_088362.1:33746381-33773881 GCF_034508935.2 Berghia stephanieae
ACAATATGGCTGAAACATAATGTAGACATTTAAGCTAATTTAGTTCATCTAGAGATTGAATTGAATAACGGTACAAGAAAATAAATCACTTGTCATAAGAAGTTACAAACAAATCTGTGGTTAGGTAGGGTACACACAAGAAAATATAATCGAGATGCGAAAGTAAGGCAAGTATTGGAAGAAACATTAAATTGAATATGAGCGATTTCATTTATCCATTATTGTTTCATCATTTCATAGTTGGCGATTCTAGCTGGAACTACAATCATAAAATTAACGATGCTGTTAATTCATTTTTTGTTACATAGGATAAGTGTCAGAATAATCTTCATACATCACACATATAATGAAAAAAAGTAATGAGTTAGTACTTACTTTGATGTTTCTTGATTAGAGTTGATGAAAAAGTAGGTAACTGAAACTGGCGCTCATCATATTGGACAGCAAACAGGAAACAAAATCACCTAAGTCAATTATTGTAGATGCCATCTACCAGTAAGTTGTGGATCATATTGACACGACTATGTCACTAAATAAATAGATGCATAATGTCACAACAAAAACAACAAAATGATGTAAACTTATATTGCCTATATACATTTAATGAAAAAATATGATTTTAACTGAATTTTCCATTGTAAAATCATGGGGGTTAAATGGCCCTCAAATAAGAAATAAATAGGACTTTCTAGTATTTTACTATGTGCAAGTCATGGGGGCCAAATGGACCCCCAATCAGAAAATAGGACTTTCTAGTATTTTTCTCTTTGCAAGTCATGGGGGCCAAATGGACCCCAAATCAGGAAATAGGACTTTCTATTTTAGTATGAAAATAGGGTTAAGGTGTAAAACGAGTACCTGGCTGGTAACAGCTTTGTCTCAGTTGAAAAAAAAATATTGTCATAGTTGTATCCTTTAGCTGCCAACCACCCTAAAATATGCCATAATAGCTAAACAAAACAAAAAAATTTGAAAACTTTAATGTCCTCATTCTTACTTTTCCCCTTTTCAATTTTTTTATCAATCTTATATCATCATCAAAGGTCTCTGTCTTAGCATCTCCTTCTTCGTCATTTTGATCCATTTCGTCTGCTTTCCTTTTCTGGGCTTTTTGCTCCTTCTTTTCCTTTCTTTTTCTTTTTTTGTCTAATTTTTCTTTTTTCTGTGACCATGGTTTATTCTGGGAGAGAAAATAATTCCAGTCAGTCAATCAAAAATTTTAAGTGCAAGTTAAATTTAAATGCAATAAGATGTAATGGATATTTAGAACCCACTATGCAAATATTATTAAAAATTACTAACAAAACAAAATAACACCTAATATAGCACTTCACTATCCACTGGTAAAGTGCTCAGCAGCCCTTCACATGCAAGCACGCACACACAGACACACACACACTCTCTCTCTCTCTCTCTCTCTCTCTCTCTCTCTCTCTCTCTCTCTCTCTCTCTCTCTCTCTCTCTCTCTCTCTCTCTCTCTCTCTCTCTCTCTCTCTTACTCACTCACTCTCTCTCTCTTTCTCCCCTCGCCCATACACACACGCACACCTAGAATTCAGTGGGATCACATAACAAAATCTCATAGTAAATTACTACAGACATTGACTAAGTCCCTAGTCCTGCTACATATGACTGAGCCATGCTTCACTGAGGCTTAAGACTAGATAGTCGTTTACTGGGCTCGTAAAGGAGTAAATTTGTTCACTCTACATAAGAATCCGCCCTTGTCAAAAAATCAATAACATACACTTACTTCAGACCGCTTGTTATTTTTCTTTGTCATCTGGCCTGATGCTATTTGTTTCTGTCGAAGTTTCTCACGAGTCTTGTCCTTGAATGTTATTGTGGAGACATCGACTGCTACTGGCTGGAAATTAGTTATGGTTTTTCCTCGCAGTTCTGGCATTTTAGGAATGTGAAGCAGGCCGTATCCCTGAGCCATCTCACCAAAGTCGAGATCTGAATTGAATCAATTTTTTTTAATAGGACAAAATAAGAAATGTGGAGATTTATCACAGAACTTCCTTTAGGCAATAGTTGTTCATTAATCTTTTGGGGTTATTAGAAAAAAACAAAAAACATGAGCATTTATATAGCATGATATCGACTAAACATGCTCAACCCGCTTTACAAGGGGTCCCTAGCCAATGGCAAAACTTTACATGCAAGGCAAGACGTGATACCCATTAGGCGATATTACAATTTTTTTGGACAGAGCCAATGATATTAACGGGGTAGGCATTCATATTACACCTGAATATGGTGAGAGAATGTGAGTAAAGAGCCTTTGCCAAGGACTCAACTATGTGAAGATCATTCGAGTATCATTCAACACTAGATTACATAGCCACACACGCTAAACTTATGCAGCCATATGAATCCTGATTTCTGGACCATGAAATTTGAGTAGTACTTGCCCTTGAGATAGGACACATGTAATATGGAGTCTCAATGACTCAGCTGTTAGTGCACTCGGCTCACAAGCAATATGACCAGTTTCAAATCTGACCCCGAGCTAACCCAACAGTCATTAGGTATCTGGGTCTTTTTTTGATCTGGTGAAAAGCACTTGCAAGATACTAGCATCCTACCCAAAGGGTAAAAGCAATTGATACCTTTGTTCAGTCAGGGGGTCTGATACCTCAGTTAATAGAGTGCAAGGGACCAAGATCAATTTCTGGTGCAGTCAACCCAGCAGTGATTGGATTGCTGGGTATGTTAGATCTGGTGGGAAGTACTTTGTGATTTTGTTTGTTTCACGCTAAAGAAAACAATCTTTTTCAATGAATACCAAGAGAGAATCTTTTATGAGGAACCAACTCAAAAGCCTTGCAGAAAACAAAGTAAACAACATCAACAAATTCTCCATTATCAATAAATCTTGTGAAGTCGTCAATAACTTTTATGTAATGCATGACCTTCTTTTGCGAAAACCGTGCTGAGTCTCTCTTAATAATTTGTGAAAAAGTGGCTGCTTGAAACTCAAAGAAATAAATAATAATGGGAATTGAAATGGAAGCTTCAATTTATTAAATAAAGACAGTTAATGTGGACGTTCCAGGTATCTGCTTTGTGGAATAGACAATGGATGGACAGGGCAGTCGGTGGAGCAAGAGATAAAGATCGTAAAACTCCCCTGGCTCCCCGGCCATCCATTATCAATTCCTCAAATTACAATTGACTATCATTACCGCTGCTTCTACTACCATGTCTAATAATAATACTAATACTACAAGTACTATCATTGTTTTGTTTATTCACCTACATCATTTTTACATCTCTCATTTGTCCTTAGTGTTTCGTTCTTCATGTTTTGTCGATAAAGGGGAAACCCAAAACGTCCACATTATTGTCCTTGGTCAATAAATTGTAGCTTCCATTTCAATTCCTATTGTTACTTAATAATTTGTGGATATAAGATATTCAGCTGTAAAATAATCCTTCAAAAATTTTGCTTCAACTAATGAGGATGACTAACCTTTGACTCTGAGGATTAATTTGCACTCGTGTTTAGCATAGGCTTGTACATTTGACACAAAGGCTCTCATTCCCTTTTCATAGACAGCTCTATAGATGAAACATAAAGCAGATTGCATAGCTCGTAATATATTATATATAAATTGCAGGCCCCAAACAATCTATATATGAGGCCATGCAAAAATTTTGTTTTCATCTGGTCAAAATAAAGTGTACATCTGGGACATTCCTATTACATCCAATGTTGTTTTTTAAATAATATTTTTCCTTTTCCTCCAGAATGCCATATCAGGACAGTCCCAATTTTATCGGGACAGTTGGCCATTATGCATATTTGACCCCACTAAACTCAAGTGTAAATTAATATTTGGTTGCATTATAGAATGCTGATACGAAAAGGGGGGTATTCAGGAAATTTCTCCTGTATGAAAAGGGCATTTTCTTCCAACTGACCTGCTGAGACATTGAGCATTGGTGAATACATGTTAATGTTTTATATATAAATATGACAGTTTATGTATTGATTTATTTTTATCACAATGATCCAGATCCAAACTGCATTACCATTCTATAGCTATCTAATAAATAAAAATTGAGAGATCTTGATAGCTTAGTTGGTAGAGCACACACACACAAAGGGAATGGGACCAATCCATTTATTTCCGACCCCCTGTCGACCCAGCAGTGATTGGATAACTGGGTCTTAAAGAACTGGCAGAAAGTGTGTTGCAATAGATTAGCATCCTATCTAATGGGTAGCAAACAATTTTTAGTGCTATTGAAACCGGGATAGGCTTTGGCTCCATTGGCCCTATGGAAAATGACTACTTTTTATATTCAATTAAAAAAGACCAAAATGGAAACTCACCTATCATTGACGGCTAATGTTTGCAAAACAGTGGTCATCTCTGGGGGATTAGAAAACTTTTTCATGGCCCTCAGAGGTGCTCTTTGGTTTATTTCCAAGAATTTGATGTAAGCGTCTTCTGACGGCAGAAGCATTATCAAGGCACTTCCTTCATTTCCAATTCGGGCAGTCCTCCCACATCGGTGTACAAAAGCACTGCAAGAACAGTTTTTAAGCTTTTGTTCCATTTAAAATCATGAGCATTAATATTTTTATTTTTAAAATTTACTTTGTGTAATTTGAAGTCTCTATAAAAGTGATCCGGGGTCTCAAAAGCTCAGTTGATATAGCACTCCCTTCATACGCAAAGGAACCAAGATCGATCCCTGGTGAAGTCAAGATTTTTTTTCTGACCCAACAGTCTACTCAGTAGTGATTGGGTAGCTGGGTCTGTTAGATCTGGCAGAGAGTACTGGTGTCCTATACAAAGAGTAGCAAGTAATTGTTATTTGCTTTATGCTATAGAAACAGGGAAAAACTCCAGCTCCATAAGTCTAATGGCTCTGAAAGACCACTGTTTTAAAAACAAAAAGTGATCATTGTAAAACTATTTGAAACAAATACTACAACGAAAGACACCAATTTGTATGACCGAAATAATTCTGTGTAAAATTAAGAAATTATTATTTGGCCTAGTATTGATTGCTGATTCACAATTCACAATTGCATCTTGACTACTTTCTGGTTGGACCTTATGGATTATAACTTTTTAAAAACATATCTTGCATGTATGAGAATTTCAAAACAACATCAACAGCAACAAAAATGCAAAAAGAAAAGTGGATAATTCTCAAGCCATATTCAAATAGTGCCAAGTTAAGGAGGAGGCGAAGGAGATGAAGAAGAAGAAGAAGAAGAAGAAGAAGAAGAAGAAGAAGAAGAAGAAGAAGAAGAAGAAGAAGAAGAAGAAGAAGAAGAAGAAGAAGAAGAAGAAGAAGAAGAAGAAGAAGAAGAAGAAGAAGAAAAAGAAATCAATAACTCTTTGTTTTTAATTTAATGATGTTTCACCTTACCTGGCCGAGGTTGGGGGATCAAACTGTACAACCCATTTAACATCAGGTATATCAACACCCCTCGCCATCACATCTGTACAAATCAAGACCCCCCTAGAAAAAATTAGAGACAGTTTACCAAAACTTTAATTACATTTTGAGTATTGAAAAGAAAAAAAAAATGCAAATTACAGTTGCAGAATTTACATAAAGCGAAAAATGCAGAGCTTAATTTGGAGGCCTTACCTTGTCCACTGTCGAAAGTTTGCAAATGTTTTATTTCTCTTGTCTTTCATCTTGCTATGTATCGACAGGATCTGGTGTTTCTTGAGAATACTGAAATGGACAGAGGTGGAGAGTTGAGGGGGTGGGTGGAAGGAAAAAAAAAGTTCTGGTTTTCAAAACAATAAGAAAAAGAACCCTCTTTAGATTTACCATGAAACTGTTTAAATATAACGTCAAAAATATTTATATAATATCTTTACAGGAAAACAAAAATAAAACACACAAAAATATGTTGGTCTTTGTCTTGCTTAACTACTAAAATAAGATTTCCTCAAGTAGGTTTGTTTGCTCCATTTGTTTATACGTTCCTTATCAAATCAATAGCATTTCAACAAAATTGCATAATGATTTGTATGTAGTAAAACAGTATTCCAGAATAACTATTTTTAGAGGCATAAAATGTTCTATCAAAAACTCTAAATATTTTTGGTTTCAGATCAGTTAATTTTCATAAATCAAACACAGCAGTTTTGTTCGGAACTATAGTAGTTTTGTTTTTTTTTCAAATCAATATAGTTCAGCCAATTTATGGACATGTAGTGTGCAAGAAACACAAAATATAATACATTTGATTATATACTATTTCATAATAGTTAATAAATGTGTAATAAATTAGACTTCTAAAATATCTTCCAAAAAAAATAAATTTGTTACAATTTTTCTAATGTTTTTATTTTTTTTTACTATCAGCATGCATTTATTTTGTAATTATAAATAATGGTAAGTTAACATTTCAAGATAATAATTGTGTTAACTTTTTTTTTAAGTCTAAAAAGTTTGAAAACCTTGAAAAACATCAATCTCAAGCAAATAAAAAAATCAATTGGGTTGATAAACGCAGATTTCTGTCTAATTTGTCTGGCACTGTATCTAACACGTTATCATTTGTTTATCTTATACCAGTGCCTACTCTATTCAAGGCAGTCCTACATAAGGCCAAAGGAGCCAGATTTTACCCCAGTTTCTATAGGGTTAAAAGACAAAAGTAATTCCTTGCTCTTTGGATAGGACATTAGTCTATAGATAAATACTTTCCATAAGATCTAACAGACCCAGCTATCCAATCACTGCTAGTGGAAAGGAGGGTGAGATAAAAATCTTGATTACGCCCAAAGTAAATCCCAGTCCCTTTTCATATGAAGTGAGTGTTCTACCACCAATTGAGTTATTGGAACACCCATTCAACAGTCAAACACAAACAAAGAAGTCAACTTACACTTTCAAACAGCGTGAGAAGTAATCAACACTTGCACATGTACTAAAGAATACCATCACTTTCTCTTTTCTGTGATTTTGCAGGAACTGGACGAGTTGACTTGGCTTTTCACTGGCACTTGCAATCTAAGTGAGAATAAATAAATAATTATGAATAGGAATAATTAGAGGTCCCGATGGCTCAGTTGGTAAAGCTCTCGCTTCACTCGCAAAGGGACTGAGATCGATCCTGGGTGCAGTCAAGATTTTTTTTCTAACCCCCTTATCCACTCAGCAGTGGCTGGTTCAATTAGGTCTAAGTACTTTGCGATAGACCAGCATTCCATCCATAGGGTAGCAAGCATTTGCTATTGTCCGTTTCACACAACAGAAATCGGGATAAACTCCGGCTCCATGGGCCAATGGCTCAGATTTAAAGAATTATTGAGAACATAAAATTACTTGTAATATTAGCAGAACTCGCATCTTATCAGAAATAAAGGGGAGAAAAATGCCCTTATTAAGGAGAATATTAATAAACTATAAAATAAACATTTTTAACAAAAAAAAAGCCTGAGCATTTATATAGTGCAATACCCACTAAGTGTGCTCAATAAATAAAACCCTTGTAACCAGACAATATGAAATTAATTAAACTTACATATTTTCACTATTTACAATGATTTTTAAACATGCAAAGATACTATAGCAGAGGACTTGAAATATCTGTAATACGATAAAAGTTTAAATTTGTGACTCATGCATTACATAATAAAAAGTATGACTTTTAGTCCAATGGAGTATTCAATTACCTAGAAATAATACATATAACTAACTATTGTGTTGGACATGTGTAGGTAAGGTTTTTTGGGATTATATTGAAAATTGCAGACAGATAAATATTATCTCTTATTCCTTTCTCTCTGTGTCATCACTCATTATTAAAGTTCAGAATAAGTGTGTATGATACAGTGCCAGAGAAAGCAAAGAGAAAAATGCCAACAACAACAAAAATCATCCCAAAAAATCGAATGAGGATCACTCATTGAATTACATGATGGTCTAAAAAAGTTTTTGTTATGTTGTGAACAGACATTGGAATATAAAATATATTAACAAGACTATGATAAAAGCAATGTACAAAAAAGAATAAAATAGCTTCGAAAAAAAAAAGAAAAGAATAAAATACAAAACATGGAATGTTTCAGGCTCAAAACCCTTATTCAGCCAATAACAAAAATGGTAAAAACAGCAATACATTAATGAAATCATTTGCCTTAACATTGCCATTCTCTCATCTCTCATTCATCTTTGGTGTCTCATTCATCATGTTTTGTTGACAAAGGGGAAACCCGAAACAACAACATCATCTGTCTTTGTAAATCAACTTAAAGCTTCCATTCCATTTTATTATTGTTATTTATTCGTTATTTGATAGCAATCTCATCTCATGTAGTTCCATATCTGAAGCAGACGTCGGAGATCATCTTCCGCCAAGCTGATCTATCTCTTGCCAATTCTATTAAAGCAGCGCCACCTTTCTCAGCTTCACCTGTCCAAGTTCTTATCCCTTTCAAATACGTTATTCTTTGTCTTCCTCTTATTCTTTTTCCATTCATCTTTCCAGTCAAGGCGAGTATTTCCAAACCAGGGTGGCGGATAATGTGTCCTAAAAATTCCATTTGGCGTTTGATGATTTTTGTTAGTGATCTTTTTCTGTTTGCCATTTCTAAAATTTCTTCATTTCTTTTCCTTTCCATCCATGACACCCTCATCATTCTTCTGTAAAACCACATTTCCACTGCCTCCAGTCTTTTAACCATGGTCTTGTTTATGGTCCAGCTCTCACAACCATATAGCAGCACAGACAGTACATAGCAATCCAGGACTTTGATTTTTGTTTTCATGCTAATATTCCTGTTTTTCATAATTGTATGCAGCTGGTTGAATGCATTCTTCGCCATACCTATTCTTTTCTTTATTTCACAATCTGATTTTCCATTGGATGTTACATTGAAGCCTAAATATTTGAAACATTCAACTTGTTGTATTGTTTGTCCTCTGCTTGTTATTACACAGGCTGGTGGGTTATTATTTTTAGATACCGTCATACATTCTGTTTTAGATATATTCAGTTCCAGTCCCATATTTTCACTACTCCTGACTACAACATCCAGTAATTCTTGTAGTTCATGTTCAGATTCTGCCAGTAGAACCGTATCATCTGCATACCTCAGATTTGTTACATTTTTTCCTCCAATACACACCCCCTTCTTATGTTCGATATCTCTTAATATCATTTCACTATAGAGGTTGAATAAATCTGGAGACAAAACACACCCCTGCCTAACTCCTCTTCTAATAGGTGTAAAACTGCTTAGTTCGTTGTCAACACGCATTGCTGCTTCTTGTTCCCAGTACAAATTCCGTAATATTCTTAAATCTTTACCATCAATGTCCAAGGATGATAGAATTTTGAATAGTTTTTCGTGTTGTACTTTATCAAAGGCTTTTGAATAGTCGATGAAACACATATACAGATCTTTATTTACTTCAATACATCTTTCCATCAGCATTGATAATGTGAATATTCCATTTCTGGTACCCTTGTCCTCAACAAAACCAAATCGGAGTGACTATTCGTCAGTACTGACCCCCAGACGCTAGCATCTGGGGGTCAGTACTGACGAACAGGCACCAGCGTCTGGGGGTCAGCACTGACTAATAGGTACTGGTATCTATTGGTCAGTTCTGGCGCCTGTACTGACGGTGCCAAAATTATGGAAAAATGCCATTTTTTGAAATAACTTGCTCTACGACAAATAAATCCGCATTTCCTGTCCCATACTAGTCGCAAGGAAGTCCCTTGGTTTCACCTTTTTTTATCGGTTTACGTGAGATTTGTTTAATAAATTTATCAATTAATTAAACAAATGATATTGTTCAATCCTGAGAAAAATACCAAATTTGATGTTGAAACGCCAAACTGGCAACCTTATATTTCGGTTCCTTCCAACGCGCATGCTCACTGATGCGTGACGTCAGAACTGAAAGTGAAGCTCTTTCATTGTCTCGTCTTTTTTCATTCCGTCATTGAGACAGGAGAAAGCTACAAATTATGGAACTCGCTGTCGGCAACAAATTTGCCTCCTTGAAGGCTTTAACTGATGCCATCAAAAGGCATGAGGAGGAAAGTAATGTTCTTTTTATAAAGAAAGAAGCAATCGAACTCGGTACCTTTCGGGTACGAAGCAAAGACCGTAGCGCTGAGCCACGCTGCCCCCTCCCCCCCCCCCCCCCCCCAAAAAAAAAAAATGGAATTATCTATTCGTTATCAGGTTTCTCCTCCTTTCCGTTATTATTATTATTATTTTTTTTTTTTTGCATGACAAAAAACAAAAACAAAACAAATACATTTTTTTTAAAAACCTCATCAATAGAATGGACAATGTATTATAAAAGAATCGTAACAAGAAATATTATATTATAACACGTTTCCTCTATTTTTCTTTAATTTAAGAAATAACGAAAAAAAAAAAGAAAAAAAAAAACACATACACACAAAGACAACATAAAATAAAAAAGAATCGTATGGTGGCTTGAAAAGACAGTCATACCGTTGCCCCAACGGCATCTAACCGTAGCCATCGTTATGTTATAGCCTGATACTGAAATCCAAAAGGACCGGCAGTTTGACGTCATTATTTGGTTTTTGCACCGGTTAGTGAGTTGTTAGTAGAGCTCAAGGAAACAAGTTATTTCGTTGGTTGAACTACTGAATACGACTCACGATTTGTTTTCTTTTATGGCAAAAGACTGGCAGTTTGAGGTCATTTTTTGGTAAGTATCAGGCCATAACTTTACGAAGGCCACGATCTAACGCGTTAGACATCAAATTTATCTAAGTGACCAAGTGTTGCTTAGTGTCATCGGATAAGTTGGCCTTGAAAGCCTGGGATTTTAATTGTTTTTTGTTTTTTTTTACTTTAGGAAGTGACGAATAAGTGCGAAGAGGTCTTTGCCTGCACTGACGAACAGGCCCGATGTTCGTCAGTGCTGATTACTGGCGGGCGGTGGCACAGACCGAAGAGAGGCTGTCTGTGGGCGGCGGCACCTGTTGTTCAATACTGACCAATAACACCAGGTTATTGGTCAGTGCTGACCCCCAGGCGCTGGCGCCTGTTCGTCAGCACTGACACGCAGGTACTAGCGTCTGGGGGTCAGTACTGACCAATAGCCCTAGCCAAACCAAATTGCATCTCCCCAATTTCAGGTCGTATTTTATTTCTTATTCT
Organism: Berghia stephanieae; assembly: GCF_034508935.2. Taxonomy (NCBI): domain Eukaryota; kingdom Metazoa; phylum Mollusca; class Gastropoda; order Nudibranchia; family Aeolidiidae; genus Berghia; species Berghia stephanieae. The sequence continues at coordinate 33,757,532 of NC_088362.1, forward strand.
TAGTAAAATTATCTTCAAAAGAATTTTTGTGAGGTGGCTCATTAGGCTAATAGTTCTGTGTTGTTCACAATCAACTGCCCCTGGCTTTTTTGGTAGTGCTATAAAAATGGATCGTTTCATATCAGTTGGCATTTTTCCTGTGTCATACACTTGATTTAGAAGGTTTGTGATGAATTCAATCCCCCATTCACCCAGGCCAGTCAAGGCTTCAATTGTTATGGCATCAGGTCCTGCAGCTTTTCCATTTTTCATGCTTTTCATGACGTTCCTAACTTCATCTTTCATTATAGAAGGCCCTTCCAGTTCTTTTATCATAGGCATTTCTCCTCGATTATCAAAAAAAAAAAAACAAAAACAAAAAAATAGCAATACAGCATTTAATACAACAGGTTGGGACGCACCATGTAATAATTACTCAACGTGGATGGAGTTCTCTGGTTCTGGCCTTTACTATTAGCTTTTTCCTTGACTGTTATCTGTAATGGGTTACGGAGACCAGCCCGAATTAGTTTGGACACTTCATCTGTTTGTGTGGCTGAGAAAAGGCCTGTCCGTCTCTGCTTGGGAAGGAATCCAAGGATGGTGTTGATGCTGGGGTGAAAAATGGTTTATCATGGAGTAGGCTGAAATAACAACTTTGTACACAGGATTAACTCATTCAATCCTAACACTAGACTGCCTCTTTGAAAATTAAAAAATTTGTAATTTTTATGAAATAAAAATTGTAGTACCTATAATAAAATTTAAAAATCAACAATTTATCCTCACAAGACTTAAATAACACTTCAAAATCAATAAAATTACACAGTCTGACATTAACGTTCAGTTTCAATAAGTTTTAATGACTTAAAGATGCTCAGGAAGTTTTGAAATTGGAGCCAAAGTTTCATTATTCTAAGAATCTTTCAGAACAACAGGCAGGTCTGCCTAACACCGACGATCTCGGTACAGAATTTGCTGGAATTAGAACACTCTGTCTGCCTAACACCGACGATCTCGGTACAGAATTTGCTGGAATTAGAACACTCTGTAATACAGCATCATGAAGCTGGGTGACCATATTTTATCTTTATAATAATCTGATTTCTGCATGCTGTTTTTTTAGCATGCTTTTCGGCTTCTCCCCAAAGCATGCTAGAATTAGAATCCAGCGAGTACTATATTTGGCTGTGGCCACTTTTACCCTATCGATATTTACATTTTTCTGAGACAAATCATATGCATATTATTAAAACTTTAAACTTTGACATGATAACGGTAGTACATACCAAATTTCTTTTATATCAGGTAACCTTTGAAAAGTATCAAATATTACTTGGGAAAGTGGACAGGATGGAGGAAGAGGGCTAGGCTTGAGTGAGTTAAAATGGCCTTATTGAGATACCAGAAGATAAATAGAAAATGAAGTCAAGTAAAATACAAACTAGATAGGTGGGGTATCAAATTTTACAATGGCTCAGTTGGTAGAGCACTTGTTCTCAGACACAAAGAGACTGAGGTCTATCCTGGATGAAGTAGAGATTTTTTCTTCTGATCACCATGTCCACCTAACAGTGATTGGGCAGCTGGGTCTGTTTGGTCTAGCAGAAAGTATTTTGAGATAGAGAAGCGTCCGATCCAAAGGCTAACACTAACACACAATTTCTATTATATGTTTCATGCTATAGAAACCAGGATAAACTCCAGCTCCATGGGCTTGATGGCTCTTACCTTGCCTCGTCACACATTTTAGGTGCTTGATTGACAAACGAGACAAATACAGAAATATTGAATAAAGCTGATATATTGTCCCTCAGTGGTGACAAATGGGGACTCAAGCAAAATGAGATTTTAAAAGGCTGGCCACTCAGAGTGATGAATTTGATAGAAGAAATTCTGTTTTCATGCAATAGACGACATTGGGCACCAGAGCAGCATTCAGGGAGAAGTCACCCTCCTGGAAACCAATGTAATTGCAATAATAGACAATATTCATCATCATCCCCATCATCATCGTCATTGTCAACGTCACGATGATGATGATTATCATCATTATCATCATTGTCGTCACCAATGACGTTGTTCATCATCACCTTCATGATATCATTCATCATCATCACCACCATCACCATCATCATCATCATAAAATTATGAGAAAAAAACATAATTCCTACCTCACTTCAAATCCCATATCTAGCAGACGATCTGCCTCATCAAGGACAAGTAACTCCTGTAAGGATGGATCATGACAACAGGAATGATAAATACACAATGAATCTAGATATATATAAAACACAGGAAAGAAAACCTACCTTCCAAAAAAAAAAAAAAAAAGCATAGAGTGGGATATGTTTTAAATTCTATTTGAGTAAAAATAAAAAGTAAAAGTAGTCCTTCTGAGTCATTAGGCCGATGGTGCTGGAGTTTATCCTGAATTCTATAGCGCTAAACAGACAAAAGCAGTTGCTTGTTACCCTTTGAATAGGGCTTATCATGAACAAAGAAAATAACTTTTTCCTGGGGAAAAATCCATGAGGAGAAAAAAAATAAAAATTCAGGTTATTTTGTTTGTTTTGTTTTGGTAGTGGGGGGGGGGGGGGGGGGGAGGAGGATCAATCCTCCCCTGGAATGTATTCCTGCTATTGTACTATGATAATTTTTTTTTAACATTAAGACATTCAGGATCTCATAACCTCCATTGAAATAATAATAATAATAATAATAATAATAATAATAATAATAATAATAATAATAATAATAATAATAATAATGATCCAGTCATGAAAATGTCAGTCGAAAAAAATTTGATCTATTTGACAGTTCCTTTCTAAGGATGTTTCCAAGAAACTTATTTCTCTTTTATTTTCAAAGCTGGATTACTGTAATGCTCTGTTGTTTGGTGTCTCTGAAAATAAGCTCAGGCGGCTGCAGACGGTCCAAAATAATGCAGCCAGATTGGTCTTTCAAACACTGCCCCTCCCTACCTTTCAGAACTTGATAAAGAAATATTCCACAACCCGATCTTTGCCTCCAATGACACCACCCCTTTGGCTATCCCACGCATTCGTACAAAGGCAGGAATAAGGTCCTTTTATCATTTTGTTCCATCTGTATGGAACACCATTCCACAGAGGATCCAGGAGTCCAAATCTTTGTCTGTGTTCAAGAAATCCTTGAAAACATTTTTTTTTTTATGTCATGTATTTTCTTTGATATTGTTTTGTGTTGATGAGTTTATTATTATTATGATTATTATAAATATTATCATTATTACTATTATTATTATTCATCATCATCATAATAATAATAATAATAATAATAATAATAATAATAATAATAATAATAATAATAATAATAATGATAATAATAATGTTGAATAATAATAATAATAATAGTAATAATAATAATAATAATAATAATAATAATAATAATAATAATAATAATAATAATAATAATAAATAATAATAATAATAATAATAATAATAATAATAATAATAATAATAATATTAATAATAATAATAATGTTTGTTATGACAAGCCCATTCGTTAAACATATTTTTTCGCATTATTTATATCAGGGAAATGTTAACTTCAGGAAGACTTACCAACGCTTTTACACTAGTAGCCATACTAAAGTTCTTCTGTTTTCTCTCCAACAGATCCTCAAACCTCCCTGGCGTTGCGACAACAATGTGGGCTCTGATCAACAAAGGATATAAAAAAGATCAATTACATAGCACAATATGTGACCAGCCATCTCAAAATGGTATAATGTCGGAGGAAGTTCTATGCTGAAAATTGATTTTCATATCAAAATCACTAGAATCCCAAATGTTAAAACTTTGGCATTTCACTAAATAATGCCCATTCAATTTTACAAGCATATTAATCTAATTTCAATTTCAAACTTCAGATTTAAAATTCAGTTTTCCTTGTCTTGTCCACGTTGACATAACACCAAAGTGACAAATTAGGCACTGGTGTAAAAAAAAATTTTAAATAAAACTCAAGCAATTTTATAGTTCAATATCGACTTAACGGGCTCAAAATGCTTTACAAGGGGTCCCTAACAAATAGTAACACTTAACACTTAAAACAAGACATGACGCGTGTAAGTTACAATTTTTTTCGACAGAGACAACTCTGTTAATGGCCAGGAACTAATTTTACACCTGAGTAGTGCGGTGAATGAATGTGAGTAAAGAGGCTTTTACAAGGACTCAAGGACTCAACTATGCTCAACTCAGGGCAAGACTCAAACCCTGGTCCAAAGGCGATGTCATAGCACAAGACCACATAGAAAAACATCTAAAAAATTATTTATGAAACAGATCCAGACAAAGCAAGAAAGAAAAATATACAAGAATACAGACATGGTTTGTTGGGAGTTTTTTTGTGCATTTTTCTTTCCTGCTTTACTTGACACTATTTCACACATACATTTTCAGACCTTTATTTGACATAACACCGATTGGAGGTGACTGGACATATATATTCTCATCTCCATCTATTAACAAAAAAATTTTTTGCCTTTTTTTTTCCAGAAGGGGGCAAACAAAATCTCCGTTCTTTCAAAGCCATTGGCCCAAGGAGCCAGACTGTATCCTGGTTTCTATAGCGTCAAATGAACAATTGCAATTACTTGCTATCCTTTGGGTAGGACGCTAGTCTATCGCAAAGTACTTTCCAACAAGTCTAACCAACTGAGCAACCCAATCACTGCTGGGTGAACAGGGAGTCAGAAAAACTTAGCTGAGGTGACCTTAATCAGAACTTGTCACATCCAAACTGCATTTCCTTACCCTTTTTCAATGAATTTGTCAACATTATCTTGAGGATTTCCACCTCCGATAAAGAGACTTGATGTCATACTGGGAACAAACTTGAGAAAATGGTCCACCACCTCGCTGATCTGGACAGCCAGTTCTCTTGTTGGAGTAAGAATAATAGCTCCCACCTGCAACAGATCACCGAAATAAGTAGTGAGTAGTGAGAATCGAATTTCACATTTGACAACTTTTGAATGCAAGATCTTGGATATAGTTTTTTACACCAAAGATTTATATGACAAGATGTTTAACAAATGTCTTTTAACTTAAACAACTGTAGATCTATACTCCTTATTGATTCAAGATAGTTGTGGTATTAAAGTTGAATCAATACAATAAATTGCTTCTTTAAGTAAGTCAAGCTACTTAAATTACTCATTACATTATATACCATACCTTACAAACAATTTTCCCAAGAAAGCTGAATAAAGAATAGCACGTTAGATCTCAAAACCATGACTCAAGCCCCCCCCCCCCCCCCCCCCCCCTTCCTGTCTGAACCAATAAATCACATTTGAAATAGAGAGAAAGAAAGGTCAACATCTCGTGGTATATACAGAGAAATAGGAGGCTACCTGAAGCTTTAGACGGTATAAATGCTAGAAATTAAGGTAAAATTAGGGAAATATTTTACACAAAAATGAATAAAATATCATTGTATACAATACTATCTATGTATGTAATCTCATCATAGTTCCAATTTTAATATTATCTCAAAATGTATCAATTGTGTAACATAAGATCGTGTTTAAAATGTGAATAACCTCATGTTTTTTCAATGGTTCCCCTCTCCGACAAAGCATTTGCATCATGGGAACAACAAATGCCAGAGTCTTGCCACTCCCGGTCACGGCTTCCACTGCCATATCTTTGTTTTGGAGAAAGTGAGGGATACATGCAGCCTGTAACAAAACACAAAAGATATTAGGAGATTGCATCTTTCAATATATTATATATAAAATGATGATAAAAAAAAATAAGAAAAGAAACTAAAGAAAAATAAAAGGTAAAGGAAAAAAACCTCAAGAGATTAAGTTGAATAAAAGGACAAGCAAGACATTATCCAAAACTGCCAAGTGCTACGAAAAATTTGAAGAATTACGAATTTTTGGCCCCTGCTACAGAACTGCATATTCGTTTTTGATTTAATAAATCCAATTGAAAAGGAAAATTTGGCTTGCTTAGAAACTGTGTTAAAGGCTCTTAATAGCCAAACCAGCAGAGCATCCATTAAGCTGTCCAATTAAACCAATGAGTAGTCCTTCAGCACCATTGCTGGAATTCATCCCCATTTCTAAATTGCTAAACAGACAATTGCAATTGCTTTAAGTAGGAAACTAGTCTATCACAAAGTACTTTCCACCAGATCTAACTGACCCAGCTTCAAAGCATTGCTGGATGGTCATGGGGGAATCAGAAGAAAAAAATATCTCTGACTTTACCCTTGATCAATCCAAATCCCTTTGCAAAAGAAGCGAATACTTCACCAACTGAGATATCAAACTAGAAATTACTCTTATTATGTTATGAGTATGGGCGAGAATCAGTGGATATCCTGTTAACACATACACTTACTATCAAGTGGTTGTTTGGGTGTTATGTGTCTCTCCCTCAAACTCAAACAAACAAGCGTTGTCGACATCTCAAACTAAAAACCAAAACCCCTTAGCCTATATCCTTCTACTTACAAGAGCAAGGAAGGATTACACTGAGAACATACAGTTGTGACACCCCTAGTTCTGCCAAACGCACTTAAATTTCCACATGAATCAAAAGCTCACTTTGGTTGGTTATGCAATAACCCAAAAAATTCTAAATTGTGACAAATCACTATGAAAGGAGATGCTTGAACCAGACTGTGCTGTCGGAACCATAAGAAATAATAAACAGTAAAGGTCTACAAAAAGTAATGTACAAAGAAGAAAATACTAACCATGGAACTTTTCAGGCTCAAAACCCTTCTTCAGCACACACCAAAAAGTGAAAACCTTAATACATCATGTAAGAAAACTTTTTTTAAGCTGATTTATTCATTCTTCTATATTACTTTTTACAGTCCACACTTCCAACGGCTTAGAATTCTCAATAAAGACTTGCCTGAACTGGTGTCATATACTCAAAATTCAAGTCTGAAATGGCATCTAGGATTTGTGGATTCAGTTTATCTTTCAATATTCCCCAGTTCTGATCCATGGCTCTGAGAGAGAAGAAGAGACATGTGATTTCATTGAAGGGAAGGAGATAATATATAAAATTTTAATTGGATGTTTGTTTTACACCCATCAAGACGCTAATTTGTCTTTATTCATCATTATCATCATTGTCATTCTCATCATCATCATCTTTCAATCATTGTTATAAACATGTTGCTATAATCTTTAAAGATAAAGATAACTATATAGAATATGCGGCAATATTAGGATGCCACTAATAAGCTAAACTAAGCATAATCCCACTCAACAGCAGTCATACGACTATATATTTAGGATTAAGAACAATTTTAAAAATTGTTCAGATGAGTAATAGTAATAGTAAAAAAAATAAAAACAGATGGTTAAAAACAAATAAATAAATTAATAATAAAATAATAATAATAATAATAATAATAATAATAATAATAATAATAATAATAATAATAATAATAATAATAATAATAATAATAATAATAATAATAATAATGGTATAGATTTATAGTGCGCCAAACATCCCTTCATCAGGAGGGCTCTGGGCGCATAACATAGATTAACTTAATCATGAAGCCCTAACACAGTACACGAACAACGCTAATTATACACATAATCAAAAGAAAGCCTGTCGGAATAATAATAATAATAATAATAATAATAATAACAATAATAATAATAATAATAATAATAATAATAATAACAATAATTATAATAATATAATAAAATAATTATATTAATAATAATAATAATAATAATAATAATAATAATAATAACAATAATTATTAATAATAATAATAATAATAATAATAATAATAATAATAATAATAATAATAATAATAATAATAATAATAATAATAATAATAATAATAGTATTCTTGTTATTATTATTATCATTATTTTTAATTTTATATTATTATTATATTATTATTATTATTTTATTATTATTATTATTATTATTATTATTATCATTATTATAATTATTATCATCATCATCATCAAAATGAAGATAAAACATGGTAAACAAATAATGTCGATAATGACAAATTAATGAAATTTTTAAAAAATAAGAATAGCAAGAAAATTAATAATATACATAATCAAACAGTTAAACTTCAAAATTTAAACTAAACAAAAAGAATGTAAATAAATGTAAAAAACAAATAAGTTAGTAATTTTTAAATATTGAAAAATAAAATAGGAATTTAGAAACTTGTATCGTGTTTTGGCAGGGAGGGGCGACGGGGGCATTGAGCTGCCTGCACAGTAACTTATGACCTTGATTTCTTTTGTTACCACCCCCAACCCCATTTTTGTGTGTTATAGGCAGAATGCAAGCAGTACCTGCGCTGCCAGATGGGCACATGCCTGACTAAATTGGCCAAACAAAGAATCTATAGTTTGGCATTAGACACCCATTATCTGATGTTTTGGCTTTTAATCCATAAGCCTAGTGACAAATCCTACATGTATTTGAGCTTGAGCTTTTTTTTTTTTAAAATATATTCCGCTTAATCGCACACTCCACTTATACGCTACACATTCCTGAAAAAAACGGAATTTTTTCTATATAATCGCTCCGCTTAATCGCTACATCTTCATTCCATCTTGATTTGAGAAAAATATCTAAAAAATACAATTTAAAAAGGTAATGAAAATCTGTTTCACACTGAACAAGTTTGGCATGTTAATATCGTATAATGCATGAAAAAAGCTTTCCCGTCAATGCAATTCCACTGTCCCTCTGACCCTGACCAGGTGAGACGTGCAATGCTTGTTAACTGACATCAAAGAATTACCTGACACGACGGGCTAATCTACTCAGAACTCGCTTTCTGCATCACAAGGTGTGAAATGTGATCGCAGTCCACCCAATGCCGTGTGTTTGTTTACATTGTCTGACCACTCGATTGCAATTCTCTACCTGTGCATTGTTTTCCTCTACTGGGCCATGAACAATAAGAAAGGATTATAGGGAGGATTCGCGTCTCATCTTTTGATCTATACGGTCCGTGTCCACTCAATAGGTGACTGAACTGGCATAAACTTAAGGCAAGTCTTTCTCCCCACTAGAAAGCTGGCTCTCGAGATGGAATGGTTGACAGAATGTCGGGCTTAAAAACGAACAGGATGAAAAACACTATGCTGATGTTTCTTCTGCCAGCCAATGGCGTGATGAAGTTTTGAACCAACTTCTTCAGCAGTACGACTCTAATGACATTTGCAATTCAGACAAGACATGGCTTTACTACAACCAACGCTTAACGAATACTATTCTTACAAACAATTATGTCACACTTTGATGTCGATGAAACATGAATAAAAAGAGAAATTTTTAAAGAAAAAAGCCCCAAAACACAACCCCCCCCCCCCCCAAATAAATTAATTACAAAATAATAAAAATAAAAAATAAAAAGAAACGTAACAAAAATAAAAAAGATACACCTCTTCTAATCAGTCTAATGTCTTGAATATGATGGTCCCAAGCCCGGAGAAATCTCGGAGGGGAAGCTCATACATGAATTGTACATGAAAGCTGGTGCTTAAATGCAAGTTTTAGCTTCTCCGCTTAATCGCACACTCCGCTTAATCGACACACTAACCTGAACTCCCGAGGGTGTGCGATTAAGCGGAGTCGACTGTAGTGCAATATCCACTAAACCTCCTCAAAGCGCTTTACAAGGGGTCCCTGGCCAACAGCAACACAACATTTAGGATGGGACACGACGCCTGTTAGGCGATATTACAAGTTTTTCGGAGAGAGACAATGCTGTTAACAGCCAGGTATTCATTTTACACCTGAGTATGGTGAGAGAATGTGAGTAAAGAGCCTTTTCCAAAAACTCAACTATGTGCAGAGTGACGCTTGAACCCAGGACCTTCTGATCCAAAAGCGAGTGTCATACCACTATACCACATAGTCGTACAAAAGAGGGAGAAAATTTCCTTTTACCATGAGATGGGAAGGGGAAGGGATGACACTATGACAAGAGAGTAAAGGGGAGGGGAGGGGGGAGGGCATTGGGGGAAGGTGAAAGAAACAATGGGTCGCCTGATGACGTAGATCAAAGGAGTGTTATAGAGGTGCTTTACGGTGCGTGTTTCATGTAATTTAGACCTCTTAACAGTGGCATTGACTTTTTCCAAATAATAGTTCCCTACTGTCAATGCAGAATAAATCATTTCACCAAGAGAGCAGTAAGAGTATTTCGACTCAGGCTTCAATTACACTATAATCACATAACCTGTTTTTTAATGATAACATTAAGACTAAGACTGTTGTTAGGTTAAAGTAAGATTGAATCTCGCCTTTAATGGGTTGGGTTAAATTGTATTTATTGATTTAAACAAATAACACACACACACACACACACACACACACACACAAGACAGCGAGGTCCACCCATTGCTTGAATTGCAGAAAAAAAAAACAGTTACCGTGTACGTGGATCCTGCGGCTAAGTGCCCGGTTACCATGTAAGGAGTCACTCATCTTTAAAAAGTTTACTACTGTTGTGAACATTGTGAGTTGCTTTTAGACTTTGGAGAGTAATAGTCATAATTTGTATTCTAGCCATAAACAATTTTACAAATACGATGACCAGGGCAATGATGGTCATTCCTATTTTCACTCTCCTTTACCCAGGCTATTTAAATAAAACCTGTGGTTCTCTGTCTCCCCTTCTACTTCTGCTATTGTCCTTCTCTTCAACCCTCTTTTTCACTCCATCTTGAATAAAGGTAAGTTATTTCATTATTTGTCAAATTCATAATTTTATTTTAATTCCGTGCCGTGATCCACAATCCGACTCCGACATCTGGACTCATCCTCATCCATGTGAGTATGGAGTCCTACAGCCAGTCACTGTGGGTATTTACTTGATTATCCTGAAGCCAGATTTTTGTTACATCTCAGATTATGTTCAGATGATGATATCAAAATTTCAGTGAAAATGACAGTGTACTCACATTTTGATCCTTGAACTTGATGAGTCGAGTCGGAACGGAGTCTGACTGATGAAGTCTTGTGAGTTTGAGCTCGTGAGACTGGAAAACTGTCTCGTCGATTATTGTTGTTTTCAATAATTCATTTCTGATATAGTAATCCAATGATTTGTTTTAATTTTTTGCGTAATTTAAAGCTGACCTAAGTTTATGGGACCAATCGCAAGCATGTTTACTAGTGTTGGGTTATTTGATCGCTTTTACTCGATCGACGATCGAGCGCCAAGCCACGAGTCAGTGCTCGATCTCAATGCCGGAAGAGCGAGTTAGTAAAACGATTACTCGATCGTAAAACGATCAGGCGAGTTGTGAGCTTGAGACGATCTTGACACGTGAGACGAGCTTGAGACGATCAGGATTCGAGCGAGCGGAGGGGTAACGAGTGTTTCGAATCATTTCAAATTCAAACGATCACAGTTTGCCATCCGATACCAATCGCCAATGTTTGCACACGGTAGTCTGTGGTTCTTCCACAGCCCTCACTCCTTGTCAGATGTTAGTGTGTCTGGGTGGCAGTGGCAGGGAAATTCGTATAGGTGTATCACGCGTGTGTGACAAGACTTCATTAAACCTACTAAAGTTTGACTATCACACACACACACACACACAACACACACACACACACACACACACACACACTAAGGCTATTTCTATGACACACACGCATCCCTCTATCAATGAACACTCCTACAGTAGTGCGGCTATGTGGTCTAGTCATGACGTAACTATAGGTAGTACTCTAGTCGACCATGGGTCTCGTGCATTATAATGGTCTAGTGGTATGACACCCGCTTTGGGATCGGAAAGTCCTGGGTTCGAGCCTCGCGCTCGGTGCATAGTTGAGTCTTTGGACAAGGCTTTTTACTCACATTCTCTCACCGTACTCAGGTGTAAAATGAGTACCTGGCCGTTAACAGCGTTGTCTTTGTCTGAAAAATTGTAATATCGCCTAACAGGCGGCATGTCCCGTCCTACATATCAAATGTTGCTGTTGACCGGGGACCCCTTTACAAAGCGCTTTGATCACATTTAGTGGATATTGTAAAGCTCAATTTTTTAAAGTAAAACATTAGCTTTGAATATGGAATGTTTCAATTTTAGATGCCTGTGTATTCTTTGTTAGTTCCCATCATCATCATCATCATCATCATCATCATCATCATCATCATCATCATCATCATCATCATCATCATCAGGGGCAGCGGTACGGTCTTTGGTAGGCACCCGAAAGGTACCGAGTTCGATCACCCGCCGCTGAGTGGTCTTGAGCAAGTCACCTTGCCCTAACTAAATTTGCGGCGCTGCACTGCGGCTATCGCTTGGGTTATTCCAGTCTTCCCTTAGAATAGACCCGAAAGACGAATCTCCCCTATGGGATGAATAAAGGGAATTATGTTTAATTTATTTATCATCACCATCATATCAGCGGGATCATCATCATCACCACCACCACCACCACCACCCTAATAATAATGGATAAAATAAATATCAACACATTTCAATGTAATAATCAATCTAAAATCAATCAGTGCTCCTAAAAGACCCTTTGATTTCTTGTCTAATTCGTTCCATACTTTTGGAGTCCCGACAAAGAAAGATTTTCAGCTAACTATAGTTTATATATGGGAATATTAATCAGTCGTTTATATTGGAATCGGAGTTGTCTAGCAGGTGTATTAGTTCAAAGCGCATTTCCAAGGATTTACCATGCTCAATGAACTTCACAATATTTAATTTAATTTATTCCTCCGGCACGCCATATCGACCATACATCCATTTCGTACAGTAGGTACCGATCGCTGTTTGGAGTCTTTTTGTATTAAAGCTCTTTACAATACCCGTCATTGCTTATAAGATAAGAATACATTCACACCTGAGTCAAGTGCCTGACACACGGACTTAACGTCTGGATCACAATTTTCAACAATCACTGTCACTCATCCGGCCATTGACAAGGCTTGATTTTGTGACAAGAGACACCGTACCACTGAGCGACCGAACAAATAATCACCATCTGCGCCATCGTCATCATCATCATCATCATTATCATCATCCTCATCACAGCCGTAACAGCCAGCAAAACCACAATCATCATCTTCGGGTCCGGTCTATCCGTGTGGGGGGTGGGGGTGGAACCTGCTAAAGTATTTCATTTTTTAAACAGAAACACGATAATCATCATCATCATCATCATCGTCATCCATTGTCGTCGTTATCATCGTGTCCGGGCAATCCGTGTGTGTCTGGGTGTGGAACCTGCTAAATATTATTATTATCTACCTACCTAATAAAAACACACCATTCTTGTTCATTTATTTTTCAAATAATGAAATGAAAGGCACGACCTTTCCCGCACACACAAGAGGCGATGACGACCAGTGACAAATTATGGGAGGTGGGGGCGGCCGACAACTTTTGGCGCGACATAAATATGAAATGTTAAGGTGACAGCGGGATGATGGTGGTGGGAGGGGGGGGGGGGGTCTCAACCCTTCACCATCAACAACTGTTTGATGGCGTGTGTGTGTGTGTGTGTTTGTGTGTGTGTGTGTGTGTGTGTATGTGTGTGATGCGACGAACGATCATAATCAAGGCTGCCAGACAGCCAGACTTCTTCTTGCCCAAGTACCAAGTAGTCAAATAGACCCCAAATAGCCAAACACCACAAGCATTCTGACTCCCTTGAAAAACTCATTTGTTTTGATTAACAAAACAATCGACTACAGTTGGATAAACTTATCTTTTCATTTTTTTTAAACAAAATATTTTTTTTTTAATGAATAATAATAGAAAAGCGTTTCTTAGTAACCAATTTTGAACTTGGCCATCTGGCAGCCCCCATCATAACCAGCTGCAGTCAAGCCAGCCACAGACATAAGAGAGGGAGGGGTATGTGAAGTTTCCTGTGGCAAACGAGTTGCTCGTGTTTTTTTTTTTTTTTCAAACGAATCACTGCTCGATGACGTCACTGACTCGAAACCCGCCCGAAACCGACTCGATTTTAGAGGACTCGATCGAAAACCCGCTCGATTTGATCGTTTCAAACTCGACCCAGCACTAAATGTTTACTCCTCTTGTATTTTACACGGAAATTCTTGTTTCGCTTTCGTTTCTTACAGTACAGGAAGTAAACAGCCTTTGACATTCGATATTCGTCTTTTTCGTAAAAACATTATTTCGTCATCTGCCGCACATATATTTTTATGAACCATTTTACATTCCGATTTAAAACTTAATGATACTTAATACATTAAGAAACATTATGCAGAGAGAGATATGTCTTACTCGCATTTAAACCCCCAATTTTTTGGAATAAAGAGAGAAATGTACATCCGACATGCAATGTTTACGTCAAAATTTGTACTGTAAATTAGACGACAATGGTATAAAGTCAATTATTATTTTTTGCTCCATAGAGCTGTTGCATTTGTCAACAGTGTATTTTGTTCAAATCATTGGAATGAAATGTGCATTGCAATTTCGCGATATCTACAAACAATTAGGAAACTTGTCGCATATTTCTCAACAAATTAGTGCCACACTATTTTTAGATAGGAGCTGTGTATTCCCTACACCAGTGTACTAAATACACACCTGTGTTTTCCCTACAACAGTGTACCAAGTACACACATTCGTGTTCGGAAGAGATTAGGTATAAAATAATGGCTAATTTTGTCCCAGAGGTTGCCGGATGTATTGGCACGTGTAAGTGTAGCCACGTGGTCTATGACAGTAACCGAGGTTGGGCGAGTTAGGAGTTCGTGTCCCTTTCTTGGCATTTTCATTTTATTTTTTTATTTTATTTTTATTTTGGGTCAAAATTATAAATTCTCAAATTCCCCATATTGACAACATGAGTGAGTCCTGATGACATCAGACTCGAGAAATTTGACTGACTTTTTTACAATTTTCATTTGTTTACTTTTACCTTTATTATTTATTTTTGGGACTTTGATTATGAGAGTCGCTCTCCTGAAAAAAACTGTTGTTTTTTTTTTTAATTCGTTCACCTGTAATAAGGATAATTAAACATGAATTTTAAGCTGATCGTTGTGGTTCCTTACAGGTTCTGGCGAGGTTTAGGACAATGTCGACGTTGTCTTCGGTGAAATTGTTCAAGTTAAATATGAGATAATTGAAAGATGAGAAATTTTCTTTACTTAAAACAAAAAATATATATATATATATATTTTATGATTGTGGTTATGACAGTAATTATAATCGATCCTCTAAGTAAATCATTGAGTCAAAATATATTGCGTTATGCATTCGTAGTACGTATCAATACAGATAAGTTTCTCCTATGAGATAAATAAAGGGATTTTTGTAAAAAAATAGGGTTCCGGATTTTAAAAAAAAAAACCCGAACAACTTTATAGTTATAGGGTCTTGAATGTGGGTGTGTGCATGAGAGAGAGAAAGATAAAGTCATAGACCTAAATCCGTAAATCTACCCAGAATTCTTGGATACACTCGTTGCCAAAAATAGATCCATTGGAGAAAGCACCTACTGTGACATGGTACATCCCAACTAGTGGACACATACCGACACTCTCGCCCATCCTCCTAGACATTTACTTCCGGCACTGGAAATTTCTTTTCGAATGACCTTCAGGGTCAAATCTGGATTTGCACACGGCACGTAAGTTTTATGGACCTGTATTTATTGGCTTGCTTCAAACATAAGCCTTCTATCCTTCTCATTCATTCGCATAATATTATATAAACTATTCGCAGTTTTTTTTATATTTGCGATTTATCTAGAGATAGATAGATCATTTTTAAAAATATCATTTAATTTCAAATGTTGACGATTCGGATGGATTTCACGGCGCCATTTTTGTACGATCAGATTATCTGGTCATGAAAAATAAAACCCAAGAAAGGCTCAAATAAAACAAAGGGTTTTCATGATTTTTTCTTGTTGTTGTTGTTGTTGTTTATCTGTTTTGTTTTGTTTGGGTTTTTTTTTATTTTTTGGGGTTTTTTTTTTTTTGTTTTTTCTGGGTTTTTTAAATTTGTTTGCTTGTTTGGATCTTTTTTCTTATTTTCTTTTGTGATGATGAAGTTGTTTTGCTTTGCTTTGTTTTGAATTTTTTTTACATTTTAATTTATTTTTCTTTGTTTCCTTTATTTACCTATCTATTTATTTATTCTTTTTTTTTTAGTTTTTGGTTGTTCTGTTTTGTTTGTTTGTTTTTCTCCATATTTGGGAGTTCGTGGAAAATTTTGAAAAAAAAAGGAGTTTTGCGTCGTTTTGAGGGTGTTTCCATTACAACAATGGGCCATTATAATTTGGGTTATCAGAACTGCAAAAATGCAGGTTTCGTCAAGTGATATTGATTATAACTTCA
>NC_088362.1:33781381-33893881 GCF_034508935.2 Berghia stephanieae
CAGAAAGATTTTATGCAAAATGCCAAACTAGGCGTGAAAAATACCAAATATTCTGGAAAAAATACTAGTGGTTGTGTCCCAAAACAGTTAATATATCAAGTGATATTTAACACAAGATAAAAGTAAATAGTGATCAAATGTCAAATCCAGCTCTTTTTTAAAAAAATATTTTAAAGCATATGGATCAATGAAATTTCTTTTGTTACTTTGATCTTAAAACGTCAAACTGGCAATTCGACTTTTTATTTTCAACCAGGAAGAAAGTTGTTAATCATCAAATCTGTTCATAGTCCACCAACCATTTAAATTTTCATTACCAACCTACCTGTTAACTTTATTGATCATCTCTTGTTTCTATAATTTGCTCATTCTGGCCACAATTTTGGGGACGACCGGGAATAATTTTTATGTCGCGGACAAATTCCTAGGCCATGGTGTTGTTCGCCCCAAAGCCCAAAACCTACACCTGTTATTTTCCTGTCTGCTTCGCACAAGACAATACAATTTAGTATCACACGTCCACAAAACTAGATCCAACAACATATTTTTATTCGAATCAGAGATGAAAATAACTACCAAAACAAGGAAGCAAAAATGGTGGAAATATGTTGAGCTCATATATGAATTTAAAATATTCCGATAGCGGTGTGGATAGGCAGCTCAGTGGGTAAGGCCACCTTTCATTTTACTCCTTTTAGCTGCACAGATTCGATCCAATCTGTGTCAGCACCCTTGAGTTGTCATGCACAGTGGTTAAAATTTTGACCTCTCTTTTGCTGTGGAAATAAAGGAGATTGAGAGTCCCATTGGTCAACACCTTTGTCTTGGGGTTCTTTTTAGTGGGCTTAAGAATCATGTACTTGGGTGGGCAATATTTCCTATTGAGATGGGAGAAGAGATCAGGACGAGTGTGTAATAATTATCCATGTGCAGTCTCCTGCCACATCCAGTGTACAGAGTCTGTCAACCACATCGAACGTTGCTCTGTGTGAGGTGCTGTCCTTCTTTCCAGAGTAAAATTTGAAATTGTGACAGTAACCAGTGGCACTGTCACAAAGTTTTAAAAAACTTGATCCCAAACTTATCTGGCTTGTCAGGATTGCAGAGACCAGAGTTTTTTTTTACATTTACCCACGCAACGCTTCCGTTCACACGGTACAATTGTAATGGTCTTGTAACCTTGTAAATCCCCATCGCCTGATGGATAAAAAACTTTTGACTAATCAAAATCAATGACTGTTTTACTCTTACTACATTTCCTTATGAGTATGAGGATAATGGAAAATTCCATTTATGTCAAGGCGGTGTCAAGGTGCTAAATATAGATGCCGACGCGGAAGCTATAGTAACCTCGTTAAATATAAGGCATTGCCACAGTAGTCGTGAGATTTCCTGTTTGGTAATCTTGGCGCAGTCGCACCAATAGACTTAATTAAGTATTGCTGGTGAATAACATATTACTGTTACAGTTTGTGTGGAATCAAAATTAGAATGTTAGGGTTTTGTGTTGATATTTATAATGATTTTAATGGAAATATTTTCCTCATTCAAGGACCTTCAACTACTGACTGAATATCAAGTTGCTCTTCACATACTTATTCTGTGTTGTGAATTGCAATGCTTAATAACATGGCCAGACTAGTTTCTGTTTGTGACTCTTATGAGAGCTATGAATTCAAAAGGCGGCAAGCACCTTTTGAAGTAGATGGAATAAAGGTAATTAAGACACATTTTTGTTATCAGGTTCATATTATGGATAATGACTGTTTTAATAAATTTTTTAGTGTGTGTGTGTTTTTATGTGTTCTTTTTTTTTTTTTTTTTTTGGTCTTTTTCTTCTTTATTTGAGACCTTTGCCAGCAACTCTACCTTCAACAAATCTTACTTTTTTAAATACTTCAAACTGACTACAATAAATCATTCCCTGTCTGAAAGTGAAAGGAAATATATCAGATTAATGCAATGCTTGTTTTATTTCACTTATTTTAATTATTTACTTACACTTATTTATTTTATTTATTTATTTATTTATTTATTTATTTATTAATTATTATTGATTATTATTATTATTATTATTATTATTATTATTATTATTATTATTATTATTATTATTATTATTATTATTGCCGTTGATATATGCCGTTTTGATTTAGTGACCAAATCGACAAAGTTGTTTCAAATATAATCCACTAAGAATTCTCTATTTTTATTTCCAAAGCTGGTACATCTTTTCCACATAATGTTGTTATATACCTCATTGTTTTAACATTCTTGAATTGATGTATAATATATAATGAGAAATTTATATTTGATGGCCACAATTGAAATGTATATTGGGAGGGGGCGGGGGTGCATTTCACATGAATAATTCATAAACATCAATCTTATTTCTATATAGACCTGTAAATTCTCAGTCAATTAACTGAGATCAGTCAATTCGTCAAATTCAAATATCAAAAAAAAAAAGAAATAAAGAAACGAAGAAAGAAAGAATTCATGAATCGTAGTCGGAATGACCATGAAGTAATTAGGAACCTTCCACAGCGCTACGCATAGCTCAAGGGCCATTTTTATTTACGATAGATATATTGCCAAGGCTAAGCGATGCTTCTTAGAATTGCCGTGTCTGAACACACCCCAGTGTATTTTCACACAGCCTTCGTGAAATTATCTTTTCACTTTCCAAACCCAATGGTAGCCAATTTTAACTGAGCTGCCGAGCGATAAATTTAACTGTTTCATCTAAGCCAAAATTGACCACATTTACTTGGTGGAACCTAAAAGTATAGAAAAGTTTAAAGCGAAAGCCGGAAGTGCGTTATGAAGACACCTTCAAATCGAAAGTTATATGATTGCTACAAGCACATCTCGATTGCCTCACGTTATAAACAAACTGGTTGACCGTTTCTTCACTGATTGGGTACCTAATTATAAGAAACAATTGTAAGTAGCCTAATTAATTCCCACGTAATTAGTTTTCTGCCATTGTTTTGCTCAAGTGAGCTTGCTGTTTACTATTCATCTCGATTCTTTGGATTTTTCTGATACAAAGAGTTTCAGTGAGTTTCAGTCTCAGTCAATTTTTATAGAGCTCATTTACAGGTCTATTCTAAAGCTATTTTAAAAAACCGTTTCGGTGTTCTTTTACAATGTATCTCCTCTTTATTGTGCAATTTATCTCCTTCATAAATTAATAGGGGGGAGGGGGTCGTGAAATGACTGAGTGGTTAAGGCATTGCAATGTGACCCAGATGGTCCCCTGGATTTGAGCCCAGCTTCAGGCACTTTCTTGGGGAAGATTATTAACCCCCAATTTGCTCTCTTTGGATGGCATGGGTGATTCCTGTTGACATCAGGCATTTGATAGATTATCTATATTCCATCTCGGGGTGGGGGGGGGGGGAGGGGGGACTTTTTTGCAATATTTTTTAAAAAGTTAATCCTGATCGCCTTGCCTTCCTTTGTTGTTGACATTCATCATTCAAGTAAACAGTTTTAACAATATTTAGTTTTCGTGAATATCTCAACTTGATTCACTTTCCAACTGTCAATAGCAAACAAAATTACTAAAACAGGTTGTACATGTATGGTTGATTGTTTTTAAAAAAACGAAGTTTTATTTTCCTTGTTTCAGATGATAATTCAATTTTATGATAAATGTATGGAATGTGGAAACAGATGCGGAATGAAACTGAAGGATTTGGAACAGTTCACAAATAAATGGAATACCCTATCAAAAGATGAAGTTGCAGTTGCTCTTTTGGTTCCGAGCAAGGAATTCTTCAGCTCCCTCTCCAATTTAGTGCCTTGTGTAGGTTGTAAAAAGAGGTAAATTTTAAAATTTTATTATACATGTCTGATTTTGTATTCTTGTTTTATGACACTCTCTTTAGGACTCATAGTTCCCTGGTTCGAGTTCTCCTGTGGGCAGCACAAGGCTGAGTCCTTGGAAAAAACTCTTTACTCACATTCTCTCACTACACTCAGGTATAAAATGAATACTTGGTCGTTAACGGCATTGTTTTATAAAAAATATGTAAAATCGTCTAACAGGCATCTTGTCTCATCTTACATGTAAAGTGTTGCTGTTGTCTTGGTTTCCATTATAATAAAAGCTCAAGTTTTTTTATAGGCACCTAATATTGAATCTACTAAAGGCTTCAATCATTTTTCTGTAAATCCCCGCAATGGAATCTCTTCATTTACTTTAATACAAATTGCTTTAGAGTGTCTCACCTCTAAACCAACCTGACTTTATACTTCTTTGAAGCGATGAGTCACATGTGCATATACTTTAAACCATGAGCGTAACACTCACTGTTGTCATTGTTGCTGTATGCATCCATGGTTTGTAATATCTTATTAAAACGACTTAATTACACTTTGGAAAATGATTTCATTCCTATGAAATTTATTCAATGAATGTAATCTGTTATTATTTTCTGCCTTCCTCCACCTCCATGGTATTTTAGTGTGGAAAGATTGTATCAACAGTTGCAAAAGTCCCAACATCCTGCTATAGAACCATTGGTGATCACACCTAGAGGAGAACTCTCAGTTCATTTCAACTATTTGTTCTCTCCTCCATCACTCTTCTCACTCTTCTTTGTTCATGGGTAAGTGTTAGTGTTAGATTTGTCATCGTCATCAAAATCATCATCATCATCTTTTTCTTCTTCTTCTTCTTCTTCTTCTTCTTCTTCTTCTTCTTCTTCTTCTTCTTCTTCTTCTTCTTCTTCTTCTTCTTCTTCTTCTTCTTCTTCTTCTTCTTCTTCTTCTTCTTCTTCTTCTTCTTCATTATTATTATTATTGGTATTATTATTAATATTTTTCTTTTTTGATATACTCAGTGGGTTTTTTTTCCTCTCAGTCAACCGCTGTGATTGATGCTGTGGTTGCTTTTCTTTACTGAGGCTCGTTTGATAGTGTATCAATTACAGCCTGGATTTGAAACTTTGTCACATGACGAAACTTTTCCTTTTACTAGTTTCCTGCTCAACAAACTGGTTTTACCTCTGGTCATTTCCATTAACGAGAAGTCCTTTATGGGGACAGGGATTGGCATTTTGGACAAGGGGGTGGGAGGGTGGGCTCACCTTTTTTTTCCGCCAGTGTATTTTAATTTTACAGAGCATTTTTGTTTGCTGTCTCTTTGATTTAATTACGGAGAGTGATCGTAAATATTGTTAAACACATAATTTTTGGCCTTTTGCAGAGTTACTCTTATAGATTATGAGGTTTTTTTTTCAATTTGACATCACAGAATTAATATGCCAATTAACACCACTAGAATATGACTTAATTATCTACTTACTTTTTCTAATCAACAACCAGCTGAGGCTTTCGGCCTTGTGCCATGGCATTAAAGATAAATGTCTTTTGTAGTTGTTCCTAGTGCTTGCACAGTGTACCACACTATAGTTATTTTTGTTCATCTTCGTTAAAAAATTATATATATATATTTAATTCTTTTTTTAACATTTTCTCATTTCAGTTCCAAGCTTCATTTAGTGGTGGAGTCAATTCCAAGAAAGAAAAAAAATAAACGTTGCAATCTGCATTCCTTAGATACACACAAAACAAGGTCTATAGGGTAAGCATTGCTAATTATTTGGTTGTCATTTTGCCCACATAGAGGAGTGTGGAGTAAAAATAAAACTAAAATTTTTATTTTATTTTTTATTTCTATTATTTTTATTTATTAAAAAAAAAACGTTTGTTGGAATATAAACATTTGTCCTTCTTTTCTTTCTCATGATGTGTAGCTGCTGGATAGAAGCCTGGGATGCCCTGTCTAATGGATGTCGAGAACGAATCTTGGTCATAGATATGAATAAACTACTGGTGACAGTCGATTCCTATCTTGAAAAGCATAAGTGAGTTTTCAGGGTCACATGACCAACAAAGTGTGGACTGAGGATTAACTGGTTCTATCTCCACATTTCTTCAAATTGAGAAAAAAAATTATTTAAATTATTTATATTTTGTTGATAGCTGTATATTAACATTTTGAGCTATTTTCTCGATTTGAATAAAACAATTTTTAGCAATTGAAACCATTTAAAACCTGATTGTAATGCATGTAATATCTTATAATCTTTCGAAAATTGAAGAAGGAACCAGTTAATACTCGTCCCACGAGACATAGAGGTAAGTCCTTTCTTTGAGCAAACTTGCATCTGATTTAGGTGAAATTGGTACATAGAGACAATATTTGATGACAATTGTTTAAATTTTAAATTAATAATTTTTTTTTTATAATTAAAAAAAAAAAATTTACATTAAGGAAAGTGGTGAAAATAGTTTTGTTTTCTATTACTCACCAGTGAATCAGTTTTTCTAGATCAAACTACATCTCTATCCCAAGACATTAGTACTTAGCTTGTAGTATTAAACTTTAGACTGGTCTATAAAGGAAATAAAACTTTAATATTTGTACCTAATGTAACTTTGCCATTGTTCCCAAGCGTACGATAATCATCCTCATATGTGATTGTTTTATCTTGTTTAGGTGCTTTCTTGGATTGCTGGAAAATCAGATTTTGAGACTATATTTTCTTCGATGCATTTCTTTCTGATACAAAAATATCTAAGTGTGTACCTTTTATTAAGGATTCTGTTCAGATGTATGGTTGAATTCTAGTTCAATGCTTGGATCATATTTTGTATTTTCCCATTTAACTGGTGAATTCTAAAAACCTACAGTTAATAATTGAAGCAAAAGTGTTCCTTGTTTAAAGTGATGCTAAGTTATTTGACGCTGTGGATTGTAAATAATAATGAACAAAAATGGATATAATGGCTTTGCAAAAGAACAAATTATCAAACTGAACCTTTTGGGCTTGCAGAGATAAGACATGCCAAATATTTCTCTGCTGTCTCTCTGTATTTTAAGTGATATATGAACGTTTTTTAATGTTTTTGTTATTGGCTGAAAAAGGGTCTTGAGCCCGAAACGTTCTGTGATTGGTATTTTGTTCTTGTTCATAGCCATTATATTCATTTTTCTTCATCATATTTTAAAATGGATTTATTAAAATATTGTCTTCATTACTGTACTTTTGTCTATGTCAACAGATTCTGTAGTGAATGCAAATCCAAGGTTTTACAGGCCTATCACATATTAATTGGGGAACAAGAGAGTTCTAAAGAGGCTGGTTACTGTCCTGCCCTGTATGAAAATCTACGATGTTGCACCAAAGACAGACACATCCATGTCCTAAATGATACCGATTTCATTGCTCATCTGCTGGAAAAAGCAGAGCCAGAATTTCTCGAAAGGTGAATCATTGTTACAATTTGTTGACATTATCACGGATGCCAGATTGTCTGCTTTTCAGAAATCCTGACATACGTTTGGCTGTTTTTGATTTTTTTAAATATTTCAAAATAGTTCACTAAATATTAATAGTAAGGTTTTGTTCCAAAAAAAAAATTCAAAACTTGCAGGATTTTAAACCAAATGTGCTGGCCCTTATGCATCTTTTTTTTTTTTCATTTACTGAAAGCATGCACATGTACAAACTGAAAATACTTCTTACACTGTTTTGTTATGACTTATAAAACGAATGTGCTCTCAGTGATTGGGAAACTTTCCAACTGGTATACAGGCATAGTTGGACACTGGCTTATATCATCAGTGACTGGGTACCTGGGTCCAATATTGGGTTTGATGGAAAGTACTCTATACTGTGCCTGCATCCTAATTCTAGGGTGATAAACTATTGGAGGAAGGAGGCAGTTCTTATCCTGACATATTTTCTATTGAATGCAATGGTCAGGTGAAGGAGTAGTCTCTAATTACAAGAAATTGACTGATTATTTCAAACCCTTCATTTCGTTATTTACAACATTCAGTATGTATTTGTATCCTGTTCAGTACTTGGATAGAAAAGCTAGAAACAATATTTTAGAATTCTACTCTATCCGTGTATTGCTTTCACAATCTCCAAATCTCCCCACACTGATTTTTAACACATTTCCAGTAAGCGGGACCGACACGCTAAAACGTTAGACATTGCTCAAGAAGAAGTGCTCACATGCCTGGGGATTCACATCTTTGAAAGGTTACATCGAGTCTGGCAGAAAGTGAGAAGTGAGGAACAAACTTGGCTGCTTCTCTTTTATATTGGAATGGATTGCCTGAGGAAAAGTTACCAGGTTAGAGTTTATGTTTTCATTTATGTATTTATTGTTGCTAGATATCTCAGATTTATTAGCATTCTTGTGTTTTTAGGATCTATGATTCATTATTCTGTCTTTATTATTAAGAATCAGTGCTCTGAATGTGTATATTGGTCATATGTCTCAAATCTCCGCTGTTTCAATTCTGAACTGATCGCAGCCCGTATTGTGAAATTATATGTGTGTGTGTGTGTTGAAATTTATATATATTAAGTGTAGTCTGGATCCTCTAGTTAAAAGGCTACTACAACAACCACGACAAGGAAGAAGATTATCACTTTATCAAGTACTATGCTATTTTCATTGTAAATAGTGGAAATAGATAACTCCTATTAATTTTATTTTGTCTGGTTGAAAGCACCTTATCTGTATTTACTATTTCTTTAATAATCTTTCCTTTTTTATAGTGTCAATATCGTGTCAATTCCTGTGTATTTTGATATTTATATATTTTAACAGTTTCGTCATTAATAGGAGCATATTGGTCCACTTTGTTTCTGATAAAATGTGCATTCCGCGAATGCTGCAAACATTTTAAAAAATTAAATTGTGAATTTGCCTCAATTGCATTAACAACAGTCTGCACTTGAAGAGAAACAAGGGGTGTCCAATTTGGAATTGATGTGTGAAGAACTTGAGGAGAAAGAAAAAAGGCAAGAGGAGAAGAGAGAGTTAAAGAGACAGAAGAAAAAGCAGAAAAAAGCCAAAGCTCAGAAAAGTACTCCTTGTGAAAGTGATAAAGATTCATCTGTGATAGAGGAAGTTTGTAAGGTGAGTGGATTTAAGCATTGTGTTAGTTAAAGTGGAATCTTGTTTAGAATTTTTGCATATCAAAGTAACAAGTTAGGGAGCAGGCAAGTTGGGAAATCGGGAAAAAATAGGGAATTTTTCAGGGAGTCAGGAAATCTTGGGGAAAATTGGGGAATTTGCTGGTACAAATGTGCCGACATGATGTGCCAAATATTTCTCTATTGTCTGTCTGGATTTGAAGTGATGTATTTATGTGTTGGTTTTTTTTTGGTTAGTGGCTGAAGAAGGGTTTGGAGCCCAAACTGTTCCATGCTTGGTATTTTTGAAGGTGTTATATTCATTTTTTTTGTTCATTACTTTTTATAGTCCACAGCTTCTAGCAGCTTATAATAATAATATGATATATATTTAGTTTAAAATCACTTTGATGTATGTGTCAAGATTGTTAGAGTTAGATGGTTCTGAGAAGAAAAACAACAACTTTGAATAAGCCACTTAGTCGGGAAGAATTATACATTCAGATATAACAAATTGGCTTAAATGTTTGCATTAAAAACTCAACCCGCTTATTTCTAGCCACATTATAGCATGATTATAATGGTTATCAGTATCATCAGGAGATAAAATTGTCACTTTTTAAATGACAATAATCAGTTTTGATAATATTAGAAGAGCGTTTTTAAGAATCCTTTATATGTTTGTAAATTAATTGAAATATCCATGGCTTTGAACACAAAAGAACACAAACTGTTCAGCTTGGGCAAACTCAACTATTCAGGAGATTTTTTAAAAATCTATAATGATTTGATGATCCAGCGGATGTGAATGGTTTTGTCACGAGTCAAAACAAAACATTTTCAGTGGATAGTTTTTCCCAATATTTATCACTGGTCGAATAATTATATTGGCCTTAAGATTAGAAAACCATCATGTTCTTTGAGTTGAATAGTTTGCAACAAAAGCGATGTGTACTTATTTGCAGGTCTGATAACCCAAATTGTTATGGCCTCTCATTATTGTATTGGAAATACTCTCAAACCAATGTAAGATATTGCCCATCACACCAATGTTAAATCAAGCCCATTCTTGGAGGTCCCAATAGATTACTTGGTAGAACACTCACTTCACATGCAAAGGGGCCAAGATTAATCCCAGGTGTTGTCGAGATTTTTTCTGACCCCCCTGTTCACATAGCAGTGATTGGTAGCTGGGTCTGTTCAATGACTAGTTTTATACTTGCATTTGGTTATCAGACTTGTTAATATGCATGTTCACTTAGGATTAAAGCCATCGAATTAGTGCAATTGATATGTCCTGATGTATTGTATTATTGCACATTTAAATCTTTTCCTTCTCAGTGTTCGTCTGTTGAGCCAAACAATCCCAGAGAACACCAACACTCCAAGCCTTACAGAAGTCATCACCCTGACCACTGTGGTGATGCTAACTTCAATTCATTGACTGTGTCTCTACAGGACTGTAGTCTGA
Source organism: Berghia stephanieae (assembly GCF_034508935.2). NCBI lineage: Eukaryota > Metazoa > Mollusca > Gastropoda > Nudibranchia > Aeolidiidae > Berghia > Berghia stephanieae. The sequence continues at coordinate 33,791,804 of NC_088362.1, forward strand.
GGCATCAGCCGTCATGTGCCGATCACAACTGTGCTAGCACAGATAAACCTCCAAACTGGTTGGAATCTCTCGACACGGACAGTTGTGAGAGTTGTAGTATTCAAGGTTCCAACGAGGGGTCAGAAGGTAAATTTCTTTTAGAACTATTTTGAAAAACTTATATTGTCTTTCTTCTTAACCTATTTTTTAAATGTTACTTTGTCGAATTGCATGCATTTTAAACTTTTTCAAGCTCCTCACACTATCACTCGGCCAATAACAATTTTAAAAAGAAAATAAATTGAAACAATTGAATCTACCGTTCTTTCAATAATTACATGTTACAATTGGAATCTGATTCGAGAAGAGCGTTCCAGTCTTTGATAGTGCAGGGTGCAAATGATATTTGAAGATGTTTAAGTTTGTAGATTGGGTTTTATTGTTTTTGAGTGGATTTTTCTTTGAATGCATGAATTTCGTTGTGTGTCTGGTTGTTCTAGTGAGATGGCTGTCATTTTCTTTGTAAGTCAAAATATTTCAACTGATAGGGTTTTTGTTTTTAACTTTTAAACTTATAATTTGTCATTCATAGTTTTCATGTTTGATAGGCTGGTTTTATAAGTAATATGTTTCAGGCTGTCTGGATTTTAGTTTTTTTATTAATGTTTTTATTGTTTTTGTTATTAGCTGAAGAAGAGTTTTAAGACTGAAATGCTCCGTGTTTGGTATTTTGTTCTTTTTAGAAGCTGTTATATTCATTTTTGTTCATTACTTTTTACAGTCCACAACTCCTATCAGCTTAGTATCACTTCCCATGATATAGTATATTTTATTGTTTGTTATTTTATCAGGGTTTTTGAAATTTGTTAAATTTTTAAAATCAATTTCAGCTACCAAAATATCTTTTAGCATTTGTAAAATAAAGATTTCTTTTATTTGTAGCATGTGAACAATTGCTTTTTTTTTTTCTTTCACAGAAGGATCTACAAACAGTATTGCTGATAAATGTGATTGTGATGTACTTAGAGCATCACCCAAGAAAGCCTCAGGGCAAACGGTATGAAGAGGCATACACTTTCTTGCAAGTCTGATAACCCAATTTATTATGGGCTCATGGTTCAGTGCTCTTAATTTTCCGCTTTTTTTTGGGCGGAATTCCGTCTTTTCCAACGTCTCAGACTTTTTAGCCATTATCCGATGTTCATCAAAAAGAAATCCGTTTTGTTTTTTTTGTTTTTTGTTTTTTTCTTTCAGCTTAATCTCCGAGTTAGTTGTAATATTTCATGAATGGGAATTACTTGAGACAGGAAAATCAAACGTGATCATGGTCGTATGTCATAATTTGATACCTGTGTTCATTTGCACGAATTCCATAGACACTACCAGTTTAATGACGTCAACCCAGACAGGCTGGCGCCGAGTGTCAAAACTGACACAAGACGAGTAGTTATCTTGGGGAAAGAGATGGGTCGTTATAATGTTTAGGGACTTTTGTTTATGGATAACTGGGTGGGGATCCTGACCTCCCATAGTGGGCGGGGAGGTACATGCTGTGTCTTCTATCCCCCCATACCCGTTTTCCAATTGTTTCCTGTCATTGTCTTGGAATGAGATTACTTAGTTTTGTCCTGATCCTTGCCGGAGCTCTTTGGCTGGGAGGGAAACAGTCGAATGTATAGTTATAGTTTTTTTTTTCTTGTAAATCATCTCTCTGTTATGCATTGTATTATGTTGAGTTTACATATTATATTAAATGATTGGTAAACATTTGAGTGTATTCCTCTTAGTTGGGACCTGTGCTTGTGTCTGGATGAGACTTTTAGGTGATCTCAAACTAAGTACACTGGTGGTATGCTCTTGGAATCTACATCTGATCCCTATTTGTTCCCAGTTCCCCTATGTCTTACTTTTTCTTGGGTGCTTACATTGTAATTCTATAACTTTTTACTATCCCATTTTCTTCCTTTTTACTGGCGCTGATATAACCTAAATGTGTTGCAAGCGCCGTAAAACCCTTAAAAACAAAAAAACAAACATTTATGGATAATTAAAGAATTCTTAGAACACTTCTAATGAAGATGAGAGAGAAGTAAATTCATATAAGTCTGATTCTGGTACAGTAGTCTCTGTTTCTCTCTCTCTCTCTCTCTCTCTCTCTCTCTCTCTCTCTCTCTCTCTCTCTCTCTCTCTCTCTCTCTCTCTTCACTCTCTCTCTCTCTCTCTCTCTTCACTCTCTCTCTCTCTCTCTCTCTCTCTCTCTCTCTCACACACACACACACACACACACTCTCATTATCTTCTCACCATTTCCTATCCCTCCCTTCAGCTTGCATTTTATCATAAGATTTATCTGATTATAGTGAAATAATATATTGCATGAAGGAGGTATAATCGACTTAGGAAACAAAGAAGGATTGGCTGTATCAGTATCTTTTTCTATTTTGCAATTTATTTAAAATTCATGAGTCTAATAATTTGAATATTCACTTGGTTACAATAAACAATAAGTTCTAGCATAAGGCATGAGAATGATATGACCTTTGAGGCAAAAGTGTATCATATCTTTATGTAGTGGATAATAAATGTATGAATGAAATGATATTTACAACTTATAAAATATTCCTTAAAATATAAAAAATTTTCTTATGCTCTGTCATTTTGGATTTAGTTTTGAGTTTGACCGACTGATGCAGGGCGGGGGGGAGGTGGTAAAAAATTGTCATACTTTTTTACTTCCGTCTGTTACAAGCAATTGATTGTTATAATGGAAATTTTTTTTAAATGACGTAAAATATTGTCAATTACAACATTAAACTAGGCCCATAATTGCGTTCAGATGTCAGACCTGCATATATGTACACCCCGGTATGAAGCCACTGGTATTGAATATTTTTGCTATTCAGATACAGTACTCACTGGATTCTAGCGCACTCTCGGGAGAAACCAAAATTGTGCCGAAATCCCATGTTCATGGGAGGTAACGACTTATTATGTAGAAAAATTTTATCACCCAGCTCCAGCGTGATGTATTGCAGAGCTTGCTAGAATCCAGCTAGTATTGGATCTGACGACAATAGCAACTGTCAAAAAAGAAAAGAAAAGAAAAAAGAAGTCAAATAAACACATTGAAAATATCAGATTTTACTGAGGTTGTTGCTACTGCTTAATTTTACATCATTTTAATTTTATCAACTTGCGTGATGGTTTAGTGTTATGTTATGTCATTTGATTTTATACCAGTAAGTTGAAGGTTTGTACCCAGTTGTGGGGGATACAAAGTTGACTTTCGAAAAGGCACGACTCACATTTCCTCACCTTAGAATTAGTACCTGACTGGGAACAGCATTGTCTCTGTGAAAAAAACCATTATAAATTATAATAGCTCCTTAAAGGTTGCAGGGGAGTCCCAATATCTCAATTGGTAGAGCATTTGATTCACGCGCAAAGGAAATGTGATTGATTTTCCTTAACACATAAACACACACACACACCCATTGTCGCCCCAGCAGTGTTAGGTAGCTGGTTCTGTTAGATTGGATGAAAAGTACTTTGCGATAGACCTATTCAAAGGATAGCAAGCAATTGTTATTGTCTGCTTCACGCTATAGAAACCGGGATAAACACCGGCTGCTTTAACCTAATGGCTCTGAAGGACTACTTTACCATAATGACTGCATATGCCTTCCTACATTTTTATTATTGCTGTTAGATTGGGGCACTTTGATAAGCGCTTTGAGCATGCTTAGTGGATAGTTAACGCTCTAAAATTTGTTCATATAATTCTCATTAATGTGGCTTATTTACTTTGAGTACATTTTAATAATATATTAATACGTTAGCAAATAAACAAATGAATAAATAATAAATGATTATGTATTATTAAAGTTTAAAGTTGCCTGGCTGAATAAATTCATGGATCATTCTCTCTCTCTCTCTCTCTCTCTCTCTCTCTCTCTCTCTCTCTCTCTCTCTCTCTCTCTCTCTCTCTCTCTCACTCTCTCTCTCTCTCTCACTCTCTCTCTCTCTCTCACTCTCTCTCTCTCTCTTATAGAAAACAAAAATATCCATGTACGTAAATGTATTGTTTCCTCAGACTCAAAGTTTTCCAGCAATAGATGTCATCAAGGAAACTCTACCTCCTCCAAAGGAACACCCTTCTCTTCAAGATCTACTATTAGAGGTAAGTACAAGTGGGGGAGGGGGGTGAAAATGTTAAGACGAAATAACCTTTCCTTAACTTAACCTTAAATTTCTCAGCACCAGGAGGCCCATAAGGCCTAGATACTTTCCTTCCATTTCATCTGGTCCTTGGCTACTTGAGTGCCATCTAATTTCATTCCTTTCCTTTTTCCACCATTCTGCGCCATGTTGTTTTGGACCTTCCTTTCCCTCTGGAGTCCATCTAAATGTCCCTGCAGAATTGTTTCTTTTCCCCTCTCAAGACATCCCAATTCAGTTTCCTTTTTCATCTCACCACCACCCTAACTTTCTCTGTCTCTGTCCATTCCTTATTCTGTCAAACTAATGTATCTATGAAATTGATTGAAAATGCTATAACCCTTCCTTTTTTTCATATCTATTTTCATATAGAATTATTGTTGTGATGAGGAAGATGACGATGATGAATTTGAAATATCAGAACAGGAAATCCTTGAGTTTCGGGCCAAAAAGGGAGAGGTGGAAAGCGAACGTCAGAAATTGCGACAACATCTGCGAGACAGATTCCAAGAACTCCACTTGTCCAGTCAATTTAATCCCAGGCAATGATATGGAATATAATGATGATATTAATATTATTATTTCACTTAATTTTTAACAGGGGCATTGTCTGTGTATAATAACAATTTGGAAAGATAAGTTATGTGTTTGTCATTCTACCTCTGAGTGACTTTCTATGAGTCTGTCTGTAGATGAGGGAGTAATTTATATGATAATCATCTTGATCTTAAAGAGTTCACTCTGTGACTGTGATAATTGTGATAAATACCAGCCGACATGCACATGTTTGCAGGTCAGATAACCGAACTTGCTTTATTATTGTGGTAACAGATATTATTCCCATTATGACAGTGAGCTCATATCAATTTTGGGTTATCAGGCCTGCAAATTGCTACACATCAATCCAGATCTAAGCTTGGATGTATTGTTACATTTGTTTGCGTCTAATTATTTTGACTATGCAAATGTGTGTCAATGGTAGCTCTCATCTCATCATTTGTGAGAAACTCTAGATTAATGGTCCTCATGTCGCTTTTCATGGAAATAGAATTATTGGTATGGTGGTCCCAACCTTACGTAAAAAAAAAATGTGTTCTTACGTATTTTTGTTCATTGTACACATTTTGCTGAGGATTGTAATAATATTATCTGACTAGGTCAGATATAGGTACATAGTCTATAAAGAGAAAGTTTATTCATTCATTTAAATATCAATTATATATCGCTAGTATTAGTATGATCTAATTGCCCATTACAGTAGTCATCGCTTTTATGCACGACTATTGGGAGAGCTTAAAAGCATGCAGTTATCCGATATGTGAAGGGAGACTTTTGCTGACTTTAAGGTACAGCCCACACATGCATTTAAGCACCAATCAATGCAGTCCACCCTGCACTTCAGTCAATTGCGTTAATTACTTTAAGTCCTGACCCAACACATTCCCCATAAAACCATTAACACTTAGACCTTGCACAAGTTTGCAATGCCAAATAGGTTGCAATTGTTGGAGAGTTTCAATAACATTATGACACCTTGCCTGGCCTGGCAAATGACGAAGAATCGCCGTGATATTGCATGTCCCCGATAATTTATGATTTGTGACTGTGTTTCCATTGTCATTGATTTACACTGGTTGTGAAACAAAAATCTGATGGTAAAAGTAGAATATTATCGTCAAAGAGTTATGAAGACGTATTACATAAGTAGACAGGATGGCTGAGTGGTGTAAACTCTCACTCTCACATATGGATTATGACACCTCGCATAGCTTGGCAAACGACGAAGATTCGCTGTGTAGTAATATTTCATTAGTTTTCGTAACAACGTTATGGCACTGTCGCATTTTCCTGATAAATTATGATGTGTGAAAGTACGTTTCCATTGTAAAAATATCGGATTGAAAAAGTAGAACATGGTAGAAACATAGCATACACTTATGGAGACATATTATATAGAAAACTATTCCGTCATCCAGGAATAGCGTGCAGTAATGCAATACATGCAGAAAAGCAATGACTACTGTATTAGATTAGATACGGTAAATAATTGTTTTTGCAGGATTATATTTATTTTTTTTCATCATTGTACATATTTTCATGGTTTAGGGTTGGCAGCCATAGTGTGGTGTAAAGGTCTAAACAATTTTCTATATTTTGCCATTTAATTCATAATAAAAATTGTCTGAGTTTTGATCATTTGAAGTTTATAAAAAAAGCCTTCATAGCAATTTCAAGGTTTAAAGTGTCGGCAGAAGTAAAATATTATTTAGAAATCCTAATTTTCATCGGAAGGTCCCAAAACACCTTTTATTAACTGGATCTCAAAAGTACTTTTCAGCGACATGTGGACATTTTTCTAGAGTGCCTTACATATTTTTCTTTGTTCATAACCTTGGGTACAGTTTCAGTCTTTCTCCGATGACACTTGGTCATGTTGAAGTCATTGTCCTGCTTTGAGGAAAAGGACTCAGGAATTAGTATATTGTTCTGTTTTTGTTTTTTTCCGGGGAGGTGAGGTTCATCATTACATGTGTCATATTTTTTTCTCTTTATTATTATCTTTTTACATTCCATGCTATTGCCTCACTCATGCCTGTCATTATGTTTCTTTGTTGTTTTTGTATATTTTATTCAACTGTTTTAAAAATTCGGGTTTGTTTTTGGTTTTAATCTTTTTCTATTTTTTTTTTTTTTTTTTGGGGGGGGGGGGGGGTTGATCAGGGACTATTACTAACAATAGAACTTCTCTTATTTGAAAATTTAATCCCCTCCTTATAAGCTGTTTTAATTATTACTTCAATTTTTTAAAATTTCTTTTCTTTGTCCCAGATTGTTTAGTTTAATGTCTCTCTGAATACGTTGTAGTTAGGTTACTAAAGAGGCTGTACCCGTTTTTAAGTCTCTCTACAGTGGGATGAAATGGTACCAAGTCTCCATGACTTTGGTAAAAAAGAATAGAAAATTCCAGTATTTCCTTGGGATTTTGTAATCCAAACCTTTAAATATATAGGCACTTATGATATGACCCAAGAGTTTTGCAGGCACTGATCAAATTCTAAAATCTATGTGACGTTAAGGTGTCATAGTAGTCGCAGTTTTCCCTTTAATGATCTGAACAAGTATGTATGAAACAATGCCAGGCAAAAAAATACCAAGAGTAAAACCATTCCAAAAAAATCAACCTGTTTCCACTGGAGGTCAAACCTCAGACTTCCTCATCACCAGTCAGACTTGCTACCAGCACCAGTGCACCATGGAGGCAATCCGATAGTTGGGCTGAGCCCAATGCCTGTATTCTTCACAAGGAAACATGTTTCCACTGTGAATCATCGCCTGCATCACAAAACACAAACTGGGGAAGGTCGATTTTGGGGGATATGTTTTGTTTTTATCCTTGTATTACTATTTCCTGCTTTGGCTGGCACTGTCTCATATGTACACTTTTCAGATCTTTATCTAACACTAACACCAGTGCCTGCTCCCTGATTTGTCACTTTAATATTATGTAACCACTAAAACTAACAATTAACAAATTAACCTTAGCTACTATGATTGGATGCAAGAACATTCTATTTCCCGTTAGCTAAATTTTAATAAGTTATTACAAGGATGCCAATAGTCCGGTTTTTCAGTTTTTTATATCCTCAGCAGCTTTTCATGTCTCCTCGAAGCAAACCATTAAAGGTCCTTCTTCTCCAGACATCATTTTTTTTTTTTAATTGATGCAACAAAGGCCCCATTCATTGCAACAGAAAGGGAAGAGAGGTTTTTGTTCATTTCTACAAGTCCGTCTTAGGTGAGATGTGATGTTCCGCTCATCATCAGGTTTTTCTTATTTTACTTTCTCAAAAATCATTTGGCATCCCTGTTTTTATTATGGTACAGTCCTGTCATAACTATATAAAACAATTTTCAATTGTATTTTCATGTTTTATGAGTGAACCTTTCCACACCAGACTCCATGTACCTTTACTTTGACTTTGATTGATGCTTAGCCCCTCAGCTCGGAACTTTTCTGACTCATATGATGAATTGATTGCAAATAAAAAAAAAGAATGAAGAACTTCCAAATTGATGCCTTTTTGTTCTTTTTAAAAAATATTCTTTGACATTCATTTTTTTTTTAAATTTCAAACACAAGCGAAATGTGGGCCGGGATTTTCAACCTTTTCTTGTGAGCTGGGGAGATCATCATGTCACATTCTGCAATCTCTATTGTTTATCGCTTTCTTTCACTTTCAGCTTCAGCCAATGTTTCTGGAATTTGTCCTCATGGCTCTATGGAGTAGGAGCTTATCCCGGCTTCTATAGGGTTAGAACGACATTTTAGCAATTGCTTGTTACCCTGTGGGTGGATGCTAATCTATCCAAATACCGGGTAGGGTTCCTGATATCCCATATTGGGCAGGGAGATACTTACTGTGTGTATATCCCAACATATGTGTTCCAACTTGTTTTCTGTCTTTGTCTTGGAATGAGATTACTTGGTTTTGTCCTGGCCCTGGCCGGATGCCCTTGCTGAAAGTGAAAGGTAAACAGTCAAATGTATTGTTTTGGGAGATGATATTTTTTCCGTGTAAATCATCTCTTTGTTATGCACTGTATTATGTTTTGTTTACATATTATAATATCTGATTTGTAAACATTTGAGTTTATTCCTCTTAGTAGGGACCTATGCTTGTGTCTGGATGAGACTTTTAGGTGATCTCAAACTAAGTACTTTGATAGTGTGCTCTTGGAATCTACATCTGTTTCCTATTTGAACCAATTCCCCTTTGAATTACCTTTTCTTTGTGCTTTAATTGTAATTCTAGAATTTTTTACTATCCCATTTTCTTCCTTTTTACTGGCGCTGACGTGACCCTAATGCGTTGCAAGCGCCGTAAAACCCTTAAAAACAATATCCAAGCACTTTCCGCCAGAACGAACAGACCTAGCTACCTGAATGGGGTTTTCTGGCATCCAATGATGACCAGGAAGATCACTTCATTCTTCTACTGTTTTCACTTTCCATGTGCTCTCTATCTTTACTTTGTTCTGGATTGAGAATGCTCGGTTTTTCCTGCTCCTGGCGGGGGTTCCTTGGCTGGGAGGGATAATCAAATGTACTGTAGTATCTTTTTTTTTTGAGAGAGATTGTTTTATTCACTGTAAACCATCTATCTCTCTGTTATGTACTTTTGTAGTTATTGTTGAATTGAATATTCACTCCAGCACGGTTTCCTCGATCTCAATCAAATGTCCCGAATTTTTTTCCTTATTATACTGTATTCCTTCCTCGAAAACTAATTTCACCCAGCCAACGTTAAAAAATGAATTATGGTAAAGGCTTTTTTATTTTTATTGCGCCGGTGATTTTTACCACTGAAGACTTCTGGCAATGTACGGTTTCCTAGAACATTTTTGCATGTCCTGAGAAGAAACCATGCTGGAGTGTATCAAACATTTGAGCAAAATCCTTTATGGCGGCATCATTTGATTGTGCCTGGGTCTGGATGAGACTGTCACAATTTGATACATCGGTGGATTGGTCTTGGGATCTTCTGTTCCCTTTTATCATGCATAAAATCAGATCTACAAATTTTCCTTTAACATCTTCCTTTTTACTGGCGCTGAAATGACAAAGGAAAACCCCTAAAAACAAACCCGACCAACCAGTGCTTGATGGACAGGGAGAATCAGAAATATATATTTTCCCCAGCCCTTTTGAGAGAAAAAAAGGTGGAACAAGATGACAAATTAAATATAGACCCAGCGCCTTTTTTGGTCAGAGCTTATTCTAAAAATCAAACCCCCAAGTAGCTGCAACTACAAGATTAGATTCTGTGGGAGGGAAGCAAAGGTTACACAATAATTTTAAAAAAACCCTCAGTTAAGACCGGAACGAAACTGAAGGGCATGTCACTTGCTGTCTTCTACCTCTTACTCATATCTGTTTTGCGAGTTGTTTTCCGTCTCTCTTGGAATGGGATTATTTGTTTTTGACAAGTCCTTGGCGGGAGGGTAGTGAAATGCATAGTCATGGTTTTTTAATTTCCCTTGTAAACTATCTCTTCTGTCGTTTTAAGTTTAAGGATATAATGTAAGCATTTGGGTGTATTCCTCTTATTGGGATTTGTGCTTCTTGATGAGACTTTAAAGCGATCTCAAAACATACACATTGATTGATAAATGTGCTATTGGAATATAGAATGTTCCTTATTTGAATAATTCCCTTTGCATTACTTTTCTCGTGTGCTTTTAATTGTAAATCTAGAATTGTCCCATTTTCTTCCTTTTTATTAAAATGACCCAAATGTGTCACTAGCGCCATAAAACCCTTAAAAACAACCGTTATGATCTCATTCTGTGAAAGAAGAGCACCCAATGACCCAGGGAAATATTCCCCTGTCCTAGGGGAAATCCAAACTGTTTGTTTTTAAGTGTTTTACAGCGCTTGCAACACATTGAGGTCATATCAGCGCCAATAAAAAGGAAGAAAATGGGATAGTAAAAAGTTCCAGAATCAAAATTAAAGCACACAAGAAAAGGTAAGACAAAGGGGAATTGGTTCAAATAGGAAATAGATGGAGATTCCAAGAGCACATTGTCAAAGTACATATTTAGTTTGAGATCACCTAAAAGTCTCAACCAGACACAAGCACAGGTCCCCGCCAAGAGGAATACACTCAAATGTTTACAAATCATAATTAATATGTAAACAAAACATAATACAGTGCATAACAGTCAGAGAGATGATTTACAAGGAAAAAAATGTCATCTCCCAAAACTAACAATACATTTGACTGTTTCCCTCTCAGTCAGGGCCAGGACAAAACCAAGTAATCTCATTCCAAGACGAAGACAGAAAGCCAAGTTGGAAAACAGATTATTAGGCGACACAGTAAGTACGTACCTCCCTGCCCACTATGGGAGGTCAGGGACCCCACCCGGAAATCCAAACTGACAAGAGCAACCAATGCATACATCTATAGTCAAAAGTTTGCCCCATATTCTGTCACCCAACAAAGGCAACATAATTATACAAGATACATCCGCATACCTAGTCAAAGAGTTCCATCCCCTCCTAGAGTGGAATTCCATGAACAGTTTACTTAAAGTTAAAGCAAGAGAAATGTATCCAAGTTAGTTTCCGCTTGGGACACAAAATCAATAGAATACTAAGATAGTGACCAACATAAGAGTAAAAGGAGAGTCCAGTATCTCAACAGTCCATGACAATACCACCAGTTTTTTATTCTTTTTAGGCGCTTGCGACACTTATTACAGGTCATTTCAGGCCCAGTAGAAACAAAAAGATATCTGCACTACAAGCATTCGAGTGAAACTAAAAGGAAGACAAAGAGGCCAGTTCTGATAACAGGTCCAAGAGCAATTCATTCCCGTGTCTATTTGAGTTACTAGTACGAGCTGAAGTCCAACATAGCCATTGACACTAGGCAGGATCTAGCCAAGAGGGGTACACTCAGATTATTAATATTACAAAGTGCACAACAGTAAGTAAAACAAAAAACATACAGAGGAGAGGTGATTTACAAGGGAAAAAATTACCTCCATACTATCTTAATGTCTTAAGTTATCCATCAGTCTCCGACCTTGATTGTCCCATTCTTGAAACAGGACACAAAGAAAGAAAAGACGATTTATAAGGATGGAAGAGAGCAAGGATGTGACTGATCAAGAAAGCACTGGCTCATAAGCAGACCACGTCGCTCTGTCCTCAGGGGATTTTCACACCCATTCTATCAAATGGCAAGAGCAAATAATAATAATATATCACCAGAGTATATATTTCGGCAAAGGACAATGACTGGTGCCTATAACCAAAGACTCTAAAGCTAACAAGTTATACTTTCCTGAAACAAAGTCACCAATTTCAGACCTACCCCCCCCCCCCCCCCCCCCCCCCCCCACCTTTTAGCAGACCTGCCTACATGTAAATCTAAAAATTCGTAGTTTTTAGAAGATAAAAACTGTAGTCGCCATAGTCAACAGTACAAATTAATAATTTGCCCTCACAATGATTCGATAACACTCCAAAACCCTTATAATTATGCAATCTGGCATCGCATTTTGTTTTCAATTAGTTTTAATGACTCGGAAATGTTCGAGTTCTGAAACTGGAGCCACAATTTCCTAATTAATAATTCTACACATTTTTCGTAGTACAAGGCAGATCTGTTTTTTTGTGAAAAATGTGCTGAGTGTGGATTTGTTTTTAAGGGTTTTACGGCGCTTGCAACACATTTAGGTTATCGGCCTTTTTCAAAAAACTGCCAAATTCCTGTCCTGTGACGATAATTGGATCTTTGAAATACTTGATGCATATATTGTTAGCAAATACTTGCTTACACAGTCTCACTACATTACTAACTTGTATGAAACATAAAAAACGAAAATCGAGAGAGATTCAGAATAGATATGACGTTTTGTATTGACTGGGGTAGAGGAAAATACCCTGTCCTTTTTTTTTGCATGATGGCTTTAAGTCGAATTTTTAACAAAATGGAGTGTCTTGTTGTATACACCTATGAATTCACCAGATGCAAATTGCCATCTCCTAACATCCTCATAAAAGTTTGTAACAATCAGACTTTTAAAAGTTTTATTATATATTAATAAAGTCTGTCCCCTAGGGGGCTACTCATTCCTGTAACAGCAGTGAAAATTAACCAATTAAAATCCTCTTAACAATAGAAGTGCAACTAACAATGTTTTCTCGCCGTAGCTGCCCCTTTTCCATCACGGCCGAAACTACAAACACATGGTTTTTTCATTCAGTGTGATTTCCAGTTCAACACCGCTTCAAGAATGGTGAGTAATGTTCAACATCAGACCATGACCCTCATTCCTGTTACCAGGGCTTGTTATTTAAATTAGAACTTGTATTAAAAATCAAAAGTATCAGTTTATAGCTTTTTTTAGGCTCTAAATAATAGTCATACTTTAATGTTGGAGTAAATCATATTTTAGGGATAGTATGAATCGGAGCGAGATAAACTCATTCCTGTTACACCTTGTTTTGTAACAGGAATGAGGGATGTAACAGGAATGAGGAAAACATAACAGGAATGAGGAATGTGAACTTTCATAAAATGAAACACGTTTTATTGTCACTAAGTCCTTTGGAGCATAATGGCCCATAGAATCGGAGCTTATCCCTGTTGCTGTAGCATGAAACAGACATTTAACTTATGAATACGAGGTTGGTCTATAGCAAATTACATTCCCCAGCAGCACTGGTACCATGATATACACCTGGGTGAAGTAAAGTGAAGCAACCGGAATGAATTTCCTTGATTCAGGAAACCACTCTATGGTTGTGGAGGTTTTCGAACCTGTTATCTCCCAGTCCGGAGTCCCTTTCGGTAACCACTCGGCTACGGCGCCTCCACATGGTTTATCGATTCATAGAATATTCCTTTGTTTCATAAGGATGTGTTTGGTAAAGTGTTTTGTAAACCACTGAAGTGTTACAGGCCTATGTCCATTGAAGTGGTAACATTCATTGTTACAACGTTACCATTAAAAACAATTTTTATTGTTTACATATTAATTTCTTCCATTGCTGAAAGACTATTTTTAGTGCAAAGTTACCTTGCCAAAACCAAATGCCTAATGTCCAAACATAGTTTGTTGCCTGTTAGGCTCAGATACATTTTAGATTATTACTATGATTTAACGGCCCGGTATCGCTTGTACAAATGTGACATTGTATCACATAATAGTCTTCTTTGTTCCTTGACTTTATTCATGTTACACCTTGTTTTGTAATAGGAATGAGGGTGGCGAAATGTAACTTGATATTATTGTTCATTTTAAAGGGTCATAGCTTTGTTGTAACGATTGTTTTATTTTGTTTTCTTATCACAAAGGCCAAAAAAGCCATGATGTCAGCCGAGAGCAATGACTTTACCGTCAAAGACGAGATGGAGTTCCTATTCGACGTGCTGTTAATCTTTAAAAAGAACAAGACAAATACCAGAGCGACAAATCGAATGGAAAGAGAAAGTCCATAAAAGATAAGACACCAAGAGAACAACGCAGAGAAAGAATTGGATAAAAAATTATCACACACACACTACAAACCGGGAACAGCAAAATCTTGACCTGAGTTACACTCCATCCTCACACTCAAAATCTCCACTCCGGTATGTCTCTCGTCAAAGATATCAAGCTACTAAAACAGCCAATGAAACCTAAATGTTGAAAAACCAAAGTCTTGAAGAAGTGAAAAGGCTGTCCTCTCTTTCTCAATCGAAAAAGAAATCCGAAAAAGTACAAAAAGCGCTTGGACAGGTCATTAAAAATAAAAAAAAACTTTCGTTGACACCCCGATCAAAAACTAGAAAAACTTTTGAAAGATAGCAGAAAAAACAAGAAAGTGAAAAGAACATTACAAAATCATTTTGCACTCCTATAAGACATCAAACATTTGAGGAACAGAAGGCACATGTACATCCGTGAAACATCTGGCAGCTGGTATGACTCTCAAAAAATATAAACTCTTGGAAAAATTCGGAAACGACGTCAAATGCCTCCAAAATTTCCAGATCTTGTCAAGCAAATAGTAAGAGATTTTTTCCTGAAAGGTGACACTTCTAAATTAGCTCCAGGAAATAGAAATACAAAAACAAGAAATAAAGTCAAGAAACAAAGAAGACTAATATGTGATACAATGTCACATTTGTTCAAGCGATACATCTCTTGCAACCCATACGTGTCATTTTCTTCATTCTACCGACTTAAGCCATTTTGGGTTGTTACTCCAAGAAAAAGGGACAGAGAAACATGTGCATGTAAAAAATGTGAAAACATTAACATGCTTGCTTCAGCGTTTTGGAGAAAAGGAGTCAAGAATGTTCAATAATGTTGTTGGTCACATCAATTAAATTTCATTCATTTCTACAAAGTGATTTAAAGCAACAGGTTTTCATTCAAAGGTAATGATGGAGACATGCCCGAAGTTGCACCGGTTGACTTAAACAGTGATTCAAGGGATGAACATGACCAAGATGACATAGACATTAAGGTGATGCCGACTGAAATCGATTACAATGGTTTTATCAAAGATTGAATGAATGAATTTGATGAAGTGGTTGATGAATGTGAAAATCAAGCATTACGTGTTTGTGAAATAGTTGGGGCCAGCAGAAGTGTAATCAAAACTCGCATTGGTATTGACAACAGGTGTACACATTTAATTTCAAATGATATACCTAGATCTCTGTGTGATGGGAAACAGTTATTTCCAGTCAAGCTGAGGGCCGATGGGGATTGCCTGCCTGCCTGTGGTGCAGTGTATGTATGCATTTAGCAAAGACACACAAACAGACGAAATACGAGTAAGATTGATACAAGAGCTGGCTTTACACAAGGACCATTATTTGTCAGATTCAAACCTTGCTTCACTCAATGACAACATCCAGACAGTTGTTAAATTTTTGTCACAAACTTGGACCTTTATATTCCCGATGTTAACATAAGTGATAAAGATACCCTGGAAGAGTTGTTCAAACTGGACGTTATGTCATTAAGTAAACCAAAATCATACATGGGTATGTGGCAGCTTCTTGCTCTTTCCAGTGTTTTAAAAATGCCTCTTTTGTCTGTTTATCCAAACATTCCGAACTGCCACGAAAGAGTATCCTGAATTTAACAAACAATGTTGGTGCTCTTTTGTGGGTCTCTACCAACATAAGCCCCAAATCATTGTATTGGCGCCCTAACCATTTTGTTCTTTTGAGTTTCAATCGCTAAGCGTATTGAATTTATAATCCTTTCGAATAAATATGTTGTAATTACTCATTCCTGTAACAGAAAACTCATTCCTGTTACGTCCAGTCATTCCTGTTAAGAATGACTTTTTCGTGTTTTTCATGCTAAATATAAATACTTGAAAGGAAACATTATTTGTGGTGGTTTAACACTTATATACCTAGACTATGGTAAACAATTTTTATTTTTGTCATTTTCCTATAAATTTTTGGAGATGATGATTGCTCAAATAATATCCTTTGTTTTCAAAAACTGATTTCTGAATGCCTTTTGTAAAACAATAACTGTCATTTTGTTGTCAAAATTAGTATCAATGCTCTGTGTTTATTGTTTTTCAATGTTTTATTTCAATAGTTGTCCAAAAATGTGTTAACCTATGTAATGTGACATTTTTTTAAGCGTAATAGGAATGAGTCTCATGTAGATTGTGATTCACAAATACTTGAATAAGTGACCACTGGAAACTCATTAAGCCCTGTTATTACAATTTTATGTCGCATACATATCACAGAAAGCATACACAAAATAATGAGTATGTTGGAAATACTTGACTTTTCAAAAATTGGAGGACTCGAATTTGGCGTTATTTTGAAAACGGCCGTTATATCAGCGCCAGTAAAAAGGAAGAAAAGGGGATAGTAAAAAGTTCTAGAATTACAATTATGTTGTGTTTTTTAGGGTTTTACGGCGCTTGCAATACGTTTAGGTTATATCAGCGCCAGTAAAAAGGAAGAAAAGGGGATAGTAAAAAGTTCTAGAATTACAATTATGTTGTGTTTTTTAGGGTTTTACGGCGCTTGCAATACGTTTAGGTTATATCAGCGCAGTAAAAAGGAAGAAAATGGGATAGTAAAAAGTTCTAGAATTAAAATTCAAGCACCCAAGATAGGGGAACTGGGAACAAATAAGGATCAGAATGTAGATTCCAAGAGCATACTACCAATGTACTTAAGTTTTAGATCACCTATAAGACTCATCCGCACACAAGCACAAAATTCAACAAAGAGGAATACACTCAAATGCTACATTATACTATACATTCAAAATAACAAATACAATAATACATAAGAGAGAGATGATTTACAAGGAAAAAACTATCTCCCAAAACAATAACTATGCATTTGACCGTTTCCCTCCCAGCTAGGACAAAACTAAGTAATCTCATTCCAAGACAAAGTATATATAAGGGGATAGAAGACACAATATGTACCCCCCTGTCAAGAACCCCACCCAGAGTGTGGATTTGAATATTTCACAAACAAGAGTGGACAAAAAGGGGAGAAAAAAGAAGTGAGATTTGTCTTGGATATTTTAATAAATCATGCGTTACAGAAAGCAATGATGCAATTGTTTCAGTAAAAGTGAAAGAATGAGAAATGCCAATTATGGGTGAGACTCATTTCTGCATTCCAAATCGCTAAGCCTGCCAACTTCACATAAAATCAATTTTAAAAAGAGAATAAAAAAAGAAATTTAAATCAAATCGTGAAGCTCACAAACAATTACAACCACTTATCTCAAAAAGACATTCAATGATTCAATCACATCAGATATTGATAAAATGACGGGAAAGATATATTTTTATTTAAAAAAGGAAATCAAAAACCCCAACAAAGCTGAGTTCAAATAAAGATCGTTTTATTTACCTCGATACATAATTAAATAATGTATGAATGTAATAAAAAGAAATGAGAATGCTTTCATCAATACACTGTAAGAACAACAAGATCTGTAAGCATTCAGTGTGACAAGTTTTTTAAAGTCAAAATCTCTATCACTAATACTATGAATTTCAACAATGTTATCTCGACTATCCGCATCACAATTGTATCTTGTGACAACTAAAGCTTAACTCATTCAGACCTGCCAGTAGCATCATACAAAATCTATTTTGATTGTGGTCAATCTGAAATACTAAAACTGTACCAAATATGTAAAGATCTACAGACTTTCTCTTTATATTTAACTTCTGAATCTCATATAACGAATGCCAATTCATAATTAAAACCAATTTAGCAAAGTTTGTCATGGTTTTTAATTAAAATGTCTGGTTAATATGCCAGCCCAAAACAATCTGCTACATAGATGATTTGATGTCTGCAAATGGCAGGTCTGGTAACAATTGTGAACAGATGGATTGGTCCACAATGGCTACTACACTGGAACTTTCTCAAGTCTCTAATCAAATATTGTCGTTGAAACTGAAAGCCAAACTCTGAAAAGTCTATCACAAAATCTGACCACAATGACGTGTAATACACAATATGGTAGTGATAAATAAAAAAAGAATGGGAACATGATCCTGCCTACAGCACCCTCAAACCGCCCAGAAGACCATCAGAGCCATATCACAATGTTTAGTGTATTGTATTTTAAAATAGTTTTCAACCAATCAGAATTGGAACATTTAATATAAGATATGGGTTGTGGTCATAATGAAGTACTGAGTTATAGCAAGACATATTTAAGTCATACACATTGAGAAACAAGCAATTTCTCCAAGTTATCCAATTCAGAAGAAACAAAACATAACAAAACTCAAAAATGAATACATCAATATAAATAAATCAAGGACACAACTGCATGACAAATTCATAGAGGAAAATAAATGGACCTGGAATTACTACAAATATATGAAAAATTCAACCAACATTTATAATCAATCAATCAATCAAACACCACCATCCATCACTCTTAATGTCTACCATATTATTAAATATTGAAAATGGATTATCATTCTAAAAAGTCATTAATTCGAGCAATAATCTCAACACACATACCTCTGACATTTCATTATTAAAAAAAAACAAACAAACAACGAAAACCCATAAAAAAAAACCACATGAGGCAACAAAATCAACAGTGACACAGGATATAACTTAAAAACTTGCTTACAGACTGTTTGCACAACGAATGAAAGGGGAAGCTTTGGATATGAGCAATACAAGAAAGAGCTACAAACCATGTGTATTCCTGCAAGCAGCTTCACACAAGAACAAAGCCACATTTCACAAACGCACACCAGTCTTGAAACACAAATTGAAATGCTGCTAACCATGAAGGTAAAAAAAAAAATATATATCAAACTGCTAATCACAAGTAATTTTTAAAAAAAGAAAAGATAAATAAATAAATAAAATAAACAACACAATTTAAGAATTTTCCACAAAGCTCCTAATCATTTAATCGGGAAGGGGCCATGATCTCCACATATGTAGCAGTTTTGGTATGAAATAAATTTATATGATCGAAAAATTTCTAGAATGCTAATTCAACGTAGCCTTAGGATCCATCGTTGCCTTCAAGGTCCTGTACAATTTGCTCTTGCTGTTGCTCACCACCTGGAGGAGAAAAGGAGAGAGAAAAAATGACATCAAATCAAGACGAATTTGTAAAAATCAACCAAAACATTTAAATTTAAAAAAAAAAAAAAAAAAAAAAAGAGAGAGAGAGACAGCAAGCAAAGCAAGGTCTACCAAACTTCTGTTGATAACATTGATGAGATAGCAATAGAGGAGGAAAAGATATATGAAATTCTAACACTGCTGAATTGGCAGTTCAGAGTTTTCTTGTACAGTCCATAATTGACAATATATGCCATATTAGTTTGAATCAAGTAAATTTCAAATTACAATTTTAAAAATCCTAAATCCAGTTCAACAACAAAATCATGAAGCACAAATTGGGTCTCAGTTAAATGTTAAGACAAAGACTTTAGGGCAAATCACTGGCACAAATCTAGTTCATGTCAATGGCAGTAAATAATAAACTGCAAAATAAAATCAGTGAAAAGCAGTATCAATTCGTATTCCTTTTAGTGAGAATACCACAAAGTCCCAAGTAGACGCCAGACGCCAAGTCTGTGAAATCATACACTTAATGCTAAAAACTGTCTTTCTAGAAAATGAACACAAAGCAGATACAGCATCCAAAAATGCTAAAAGGAATTTCAAAACCTGGTCTTAATGTTTTGAGAACAAGAAACTGGGATGTATAACAAGAAAAAGCAGAGATGCCACGCTAAACAAGCCTTCCAGGAATTTGAAACTACAGTCAAAATTCCAATCTATATGAAGCAATGTCACCCCCTACAACCAAAAATTGTCAAATATAATGATAAATGCTACCAGTGGTAACAATGGTGATGAGGTACAATGATAATTTCAGAAGTGGTAGTGATGTTGACAACTTTCAAATGGCAACTGATGATTTGGAAGATGTATACATTTACAGTGCATCACGCATTCTTCAAACTACATGGAACAACTGGAAAAGTTCCTGGAATCCGCATTTTGACATATAAATGAACACAGGTGTAAGACAAGGGACAAACAAAATTTGCACATCCAGGTGTTGTAGAGTGATGAAATTATCCATGCTTTTGGTGACAAAATAGAGAATATCATTCACTCGTCAAACACACACCACCCCGCCAAGTGGGATGACATGAGAAGGGGTTAAGAGTATGAGGAAGAGGGGAAGAGAGTGCATACACAATGTAGCCTTTGTAAGCTTATTATCTGAGACTATAGCTGTCTCAAATACATGCCTGACACCCAAAACAATCAGCCTCAAGAGATTCTGATCATCACGCAAAGTTTATACAGGCGAAAGAAAATAATGCATGACAATTGTCAGGTATCTCAAAGCAATTCCTTCAGTGTGTCAAAATATTGTGATAAATACAAACTGTGGGACTGATTGCTTCGAATATCAGGCTAAGTATGTGTGACGGCTATGGCTGATACTGGCAAAAAAGTATACACATTACAATTCAAGACACTCGAGGAAATAAATGATTCCATTGGTTGAGCTATTGAATACCAACTCAAGAGTAATAAACTTTATTTTTATGATTTATGACCTAATCCAAAATAGTACTGGACTATGAGTTCACGAAGGCTACAGAACAACGCAACTTGTTCTTCTTCCTTTCTTCACTAAGTTATAGTATATTGAAACCACGAAACTGTTCATGGACGCTGTGAAAAATTTGTTTTAGTTTTTAAGTGTTTTACGGCGCTTGCAACACATTAAGGTCATATCAGCACTAGTAACATGGAAGTTAATGGGATAGACAAAAAGTTCTAGAATTACAATTAAAGCACCAAAGAAAGAGTAAGACAAAAGGGGAAATGGCCAAATAGAGAACAGTTCTAAATAGATTCTTAGAGCATACCATCAGTGTACTTGGTTTGAGATCACCTAAACGTCTCATTCTGACACATGCCACAAACACAGGTCCCCAATAAGAGGAACACATTCAAATGTCTACAAATCATAATATAAATTTAAAGAATTTTTTGTTATTGCATAACAGATGATTTACAAGACAAAAAAAATATCTCCCAAAACAAGGCCAGGACAAAAACAAGCAATCTCATTCCAAGACAAAGACGGACAGCATGTTGGAAAACAGACATATTAAGTGCCTCCATGCCCACTATTGAGATCAGGAACCCCACCCAGGTGAAAAATTTACTACGACAAAGGACATAATTAGGAAATCCGCCCTTGTTTGTTAATCCAGTGAATTTGTTGAACATGTGTTGTGCACTGTAGAATCCACACATTCATCTATCTGTCCATTAGGCCAGCTTACCATTATCTGAGTGTGGCCCGTGAGTAGAGTCAATGCCTTTGCCAAAAAATGCTTTCATGCTGATCTTAAAATTGAACACCAGTGTTGGTAAACCCATAAGGCAGAGCACCTAAGCTTTCTAAAAAGTAAGACCCTGTAGGTTGTGTGGATGGAGAAAATGCAGATTCCATGAGCACACAATACTCTTAGTTTGAGATCACAAAAAGTCTCACCCGGACACAAGCATAGGATCCCACTAAGAGTAAGAGGAGTACACTCAAATGCTTACAAATGATATATTCAAAACAAAAAAATATATCAGTACTAACAGGGAGAAGATTTACAAGAAATACAAATACCATCTCCTTAAAACTATAAATTATACATTTGACTGTCTCCATCCTAGCCAAGGACAAAAAATCCCATTCCAAGACAAGCACAGAAAGAAACGCAGAAAGAAAATGACCCCCTGCAACTAAGTGGTTATGCAGCTTACGAATAATAAATTGAAACATAGATCTAACAAAGATAAAAGAGAAAATTAATTCAATCATTCTTGTTCATTAAAATATCTAATCTCTCTACACTATAACCAGACGACTGACATAAACATAATATGAAGAGAAGGAGTTGGGAGAGAAAAATGGATAAGAGAGAGAGAGAGAGAGAGAGAGAGAAGTACTCTGGTAGAATACTTCATAAATTCATTTTTACTTGATTACAAGGAAGCTGCAATATTTTTTTTTAATACACCGTAATAATTTGTATAAGCTGGCCATGCTAGACAAAAACAAATCTGGACTCGTTTGCCCCACCCCCTCCTCTGTCGACCATACTCATCACCACTGCTCTTGTGTCACTTTTTGAGATTTGGCACAAATCTAGGCTGGTGTCATGGAAATGGAGTAGTCACTATAATTCACGCAAGCACAGGAGTCAAAATACGACAAGACATGACAGTGATATTTTCACAGATCCATCGCTGAACTTAAATCTGATTAATTGGCAGTGCTGCTATTGGCACCCACTCATGTCTAAAATTACTGTAATCAAAAATAGATGCTAATTCTCCCATCTGGAAAAGCACCAAAAAGAAGGAAAAAAAAAGGGTAACCTCATAGAAACACCATTTTTTTTATTTTTTAAAAACTAATTTCAAACGCTAATGGCCAATCAAAGAATATTTCAAGGATTTTGAAATCAAAATTCTGGAGTACGACCATACCCTCGTTGAGAGCTGTAAACCATCCTCTCAAATGATTTAACCAATTACTTTTTATTCATTGTTTTATTTCAACCTTTCAAGGTTATTAAATAAAAAGCTCAACATAATTCCTATTTAAGGATCTAACTGTGTAGATACAAGATCTGAAAAAGTATGTAATGAAACTGAAGGCTTTTATTTGAGGGAAGATATCAATAATACAAAGCTTTAAGTTCCAACTGTACACATAAAATACTTTTCCTTTTCCGGAATAAGAAAAATCTTTTACATTTTAAGGTTTTCATAAAATCACTACTCGTTGCCATTGTAAGACAAAACTTAAATCTACTGCATGCTGTATTTTCTCTCAAAAAAGCATTTTCACTCCACCCAGTGGAAATATTGTGAACTTTTGCCAGAGATCATCCCCCACCCTCCTAAAAACCAAGAGTTGCTGGTCATAGGAGGGGGATGTCAAGGGTGCCAAAAAGTCCTAAATAGAATATTTCTCTTGTCATTTTTTTGCCCTGCACACAACAGACAAGTGGTTGTGGTTTCTATCATGTGTGGAATTCTCTGCCATTCAATCTACGCTCTGGTGTTACCGATTCTGAAATATATTTGATCCGAACTGACCAGACCCTAATGAAAGTATAGATACCACTAGCAATTCTAAATTCATCTTATTTCCGCCACTCTCAGCAAAAACCCATTGATAAAACCCCACCAACCTTCCTTGACCACAAGAAGTTGAAGACTGCAAAGTAAAATGTTTGACATAAAGTACACAAGAACTTTTGCTAAAAATCCAAATACTTTAAATTCAAAATATCCCATATAACTGGATAAGGAAAGGAAAAAAAAGTGGTGCATCATGATTCACCAAAAGCCAATAAACCACACCCCACTCACACATATAGAAGCAAAATTCTAATACTCACATTCATTATCGGTGTTCAAATCTGATGTCCACAGGGTTAAGTTGTCCCGCAGCAACTGCATTATCAAGGTTGAATCTTTGTAACTTTCCTCACTCAAGGTATCCAATTCAGCTATAGCGTCATCAAAAGCCGCTTTGGCCAACCGACAGGCTCTATCGGGGGAATTCAAGATCTCATAGTAAAATACTGAGAAGTTTAAAGCCAAACCTAGTCGGATAGGATGTGTGGGTGTTAAATCCGCCATCGAAACTTCACTTGCAGCTTTGTAGGCAACTAAACTTAGTTCTGCTGCTGCTTTTCTGTCGTTGCCAGTTGCAAACTCTGCTAAGTACCTATGATAATCTCCTTTCCTGCAAAAGACAATATCAAAAGAACATATAAATATATATAGCATGAAACAATTGTTGGGGAAAAAAACAAAAACAATGGAAACTTAATCGAAATCTCAATAAATAAAAATATTTCAAATGACATATCGTAATGATTCATTAATAAGGCACAACTTTTCCAACACTATCTGCAGTTCATGACTTTTTAAAATGTTGACAATTTTTTCTCATCGTCAAGATTATAATAGTTTTAAGTTACTGAACAACAGTGCATATGTCAATATGTTCTCAAATGAATAAACCTGGGTTCTTACTGTTTTACTATCAACTTGCATACATCCGTTCAGTATTCAGCTGTTCAATACAATATTGTGGATCAAACTAAAGGAAATAAGTCTGGTGGGATTTGGGGACAACTTAAAACTGTTCAAATCATTGCACAGAAAACCTAAGTGTCACAATTTGTACATGTTGAGAAATAAAACCTAACCATAAAAAAAAAACCAATCCACACAACTTACATTTTCTGGTAAAAAACTTTAGATTCTGGTGCTGTGGCATTGGGAATGAGGTTCTTTTCGAGTACTTGTAGAACATCTCCACAGATTGATTTCAGCTCAGATTCAATCTGTTCAAAATACCCAGGATAAAAGGAATTACAACATATTAAAGAGCATAAAGATATTTCAGCATATACCAAACCACTATAAAATGTCACAATAGATGAAATGTTATTGACCTTCCTTTCATCCTGGTTTGAAATTTTACCACGCCTTTCGTCAGATGTGATAGAATAATTCAAGGAATTATACTATTAAGTCTAGACAAGTTGATATCACTTAGTATTTATCTTATCTAAATCGTTTTATAGAAACCTCTAAAACTTTTAACAAATTGGTTCATATTTTATTGTTCACTAAATAAACCTTTTTGAATGGATAGTCGTTTTCTTTAAATCCCCTGTTAACAGGTTTGGGAGCGCAAATGAGTTACATGACAAACGTTTGATGGGCAAAGCTATGAAGGCAAACCTGGTTCTGGCATAGGCTAATGTTTTACATCAAGACTGACAAAATACAAACGAATATTTTTTTTGCCTCCAAATACCAATAATGAATGCTCGACTCCACCTTTAAAATATTATAACTGCGATGTCCTTTGGTTATGTTTATCCCTTTAAATACAAAGAAGATTCCACATTATAATATTAAAGTGTGATAATCTAAAAAGATATGTCATAAATAACCTCAAAGTCGGTATTTGGTTCAAACAAACTTTATCATAAAACAATGACCATCATATCTGGAATGGTGAAACAAAAGGAAAGTAATTAAGAGTAACTGGGACTAATGGCATAATACTCCTTAGAATTGAACACCTTGGAAAATTCAGCCATGATAACTAAATATACTTTTTCTGAAAGGGACAATTGAGTAAAGTATTGAAATAATTTGCTTCTGACTTATTGAACTAAATTTCCAACAAGTGAAAACAAGGCTGAATTTCAATTTAAGAGCCTAATCCGGTTTTATATGAGGGAGTCAAACACTAGTTACAATCCAGCAAGTTTCATTAACTCACTCAACCCTAACACTGACTATATCCATAGATTATCCGGGTTACTTTTACCCCATGCCTATTTATTACATTTTTCTGAGACAAATTATTGGCGTAATATTAAAGTTAATGTTTTTCGTTTACACATGTTAGTGGTAGTTGAATAAAACTATGTACATACTCATTTTTAATACATTTTTTTCCAATTTTGAAAAGTGGCAAAAATCTCTAGGATTGAGTGAGTTAATGTTTTGCTCATGGTTCATTAGCCTTAAAACTGCTGGGTTCCCAGACACTATAATGTATAAACTGCAGTCATATTTGTACGTAATTTTCCTTGTTAACTTCCCCTCCAACGTTTTTCTTAAGCTTTGGACGAGAGAGAACCTTAAACAGATAATCTAATCCTACCAAAAATGTTTTAATCTGTGTGAATTCATGTCAGATAAGCAAATGAGAAAAAATAAAAATAAAAATATAAAAATAAATGGGAATGGAGTCTTTATTCCAGCACAATCAGTTTGAAGATTACACATTGAGGTCCAAGTGGTTTAGAAACTGATGTACCAATTATGAGATCGCCATGACGTACCTGAAGCCTGTATTCTTTTGTGATGGCAGTCTTATCTGCTGATTTTCCTTCCTCCTTTTGTTCAACACTACTAACAATTCTCCATGAAGCACGTCGAGCGCCAATAACGTTCTTGTAAGCCACTGACAATAAGTTTCGTTCTTCCACTGAAAGTTCTGCATTCTGTTGCGCTACTTTCTTCATGGCACTGACCATTTCTGGAATAAAAGATGAAAAAATTTTAATTACCGGATTTCAAAATGGTCAAACATGAAGTATCCTCATTGCAGAACAATCACTACCGAAAGAAGAATCAAGACAAAAGCCTGGCAGTCATAACCAGAATTAAGTAGCCTAAGATTATATGAAGAAAAATAGAATCTGTAATCTCTCTGCATTTGCCTCACCAGTACCAGTCTCATAAAATCAGGAATGTTTGAAGTCTGCAACAGAATGTATATACAAGTTATTGCATTGTTGGAGAAAAAATACATGACAAGACTGAAAATAAGCTTATTATCTCAGTCTCATCTTCATTAACTTCATGTCTGTCTGAATGGAAACTTGGACTTGGGCTCCGAAACTGGCTTTCTCCCTTCAAATTACTACCTGGCCTAATCTACTAACAACTTAGAACATAAAAGTAGGGTAAGAATCAAAGAAGAATGACGTGAATAGTGATAGACTTAGACTAGACTAGACAAAAAAGGAGTGAAGTAATGAGTTCCACTTTCACTTTCCAGTGACCAAGCTTGTTTGAGATTACAATATAAGTTCACAATTTCATTTATATGCATGATTATAACCAGACAGTCAATAGCTCATGGAATAGTGTTAATGAGAAATGGAGAAGACAGTAGTAGACGGAGATGACGAGGCTCCATAGCAGAATCAGGAAGTGGTTGAATCACCTGAGTCGTGATTGAAGTTTTGACATTTAATTAGAAAGTGGAAGAGCAATATTTATTTTTGTCATAATTCTATAATGAAAAAGTAAATGAAAATACTTGCACCGAGTAAATTCACAAATAATAACCCGAAAACCTAAATTTACTAACCTGCTTAGACATGAATGACTCAATAGTCATCAATTCAAAATGGCGGCAGCCATGGCAGCAACCAAGAATTTGAGGGCATTGTCGAAAAAGTGATTTTAGCTTATGCATTCGGCCCACAAAATAACATTTTATATGTATACTAGGTGTGTATGTAAATATAATCATAAAATCACGAAAAACCGTCATAAATGGACTATAAAATGGCTGACCTCTGACCAAACATCGTCAAAAATGTCAATAACATGGGTTAGCAACATTTAATTTGTTACTTTCTGATCTATTTACAACTCTCAGGAATGGTTGTAGGCATGAACTTGAGAATGTTGGTGTATAATGGAAATGCAACCATTTATGCTACATGAAAAGAACGATTCGTGATGTTGGACATCCAACAGTACACCATCATAACCCACACAATAAGTGCCCCTGATACCCTGACGTCCATTGACGGACGCTAGCAACGGTCATGAAAATTTGCAGTAGTCACGCAAACAAATGGATGACTTACCGTCATATCGCTCAGCCTGTTCGGCAAGCTTTGCTTGATAAACGTTTTCATCTCTTTCTTCGGACATTTTTGTATGTTTTGGATGACCAGTTGGAGTCCTTGATAGAATCCGATAGAAAAATAATCGTTCGACACCCCACAAAATGGCCGAACCTGCCTCGAACAAATAAAGTAGTTCCGACACTATTTTGCTAGTTATGGGTGTTAATGAATATTAGTATTCAGTACTCAATAAAACATTGACCTTAGAAGTACCTTGTATAAAATGGCCGAAGTTGACGTCACTCAGATCTTTGTTATTCTTTTTAGACAGCCTGTTAGTGATTAGTTCTCACTAAATTATATCAATTAGACGATAAACGTTAAAGGTTATACACAGTTTTGTATGTTGGTATGTTAAATTTTGCTGGTGGGTGTTGTGAGTATTTTAACTAAACGCACAGCATCAATGCTTTATAATGATGACGACAACGACAACGATGATGACGACGACGACGACGATGATGATGATGATGATGATGATGATGACAACGACGATGATGATAATTTAGTTTTAGTGCGCCTAATATTTATTGTCGTAGATATGGTTGTGAGAGCTGGACCATAAACAAGACCATGGTTAAAAGACTGGAGGCAGTGGAAATGTGGTTTTACAGAAGAATGATGAGGGTGTCATGGATGGAAAGGAAAAGAAATGAAGAAATTTTAGAAATGGCAAACAGAAAAAGATCACTGATAACAAAAATCATCAAACGCCAAATGGAATTTTTAGGACACATTATCCGCCACCCTGGTTTGGAAATACTCGCCTTGACTGGAAAGATGAATGGAAAAAGAATAAGAGGAAGACAAAGAATAACGTATTTGAAAGGGATAAGAACTTGGACAGATGAAGCTGAGAAAGGTGGCGCTGCTTTAATAGAATTGGCAAGAGATAGATCAGCTTGGCGGAAGATGACCTCCGACGTCTGCTTCAGATATGGAACTACATGAGATGAGATAGATACAGGTCCCTATTGTAGCCTATTACTAATGACTCGAGGAATAACTACGTTGTATCTAAATATTAGCAGTCGGGAATAATGCAATTTCAGTTTCAATATTTCCTCTGTCATAAATTGTGTACATTTCCAAATATAATGGTCTTACAAAGAACAACTTTTGTATTCAGCTTATAAACAATATCGAAACCGAATGTAGGCTACGGCAAATTAATAAAAGATCTAAAAAAAATAAACAAAATAAAAACATACATCCACACACACACACACACACGCACGCACGCACACGCGCGCGCGCACACACACACACACACATTAACAGAGTTGTCTCTGTCCGAAAATATTTTTTTTTGTAATATCGCCTGCTGTTAGCCACAGATTCCTTGTAAAGCGCGTTGAGCACGTTCAGTGGATATTGCGTTTTAGAAAACCTCAATTTTTAAAACAAATTTGGTTTGTTTGTTTTTGGTTTTGTTTTAGAGAACAAAACTGATTGCTCTTTAATAACGGTCTATTTCTAGAGGGTAAAAATGTGGCCCATCGTCTCCAACCGGTAATATGTCGGTCAACGTGTACATATATGCTCGATGTCGATATACCTTTGATATGAAATTTGAGTTAACTAAATGAATGTGTTTACCTCCTGTAAAGTTTGACATCTATTTACCAACAGAACTCCTGGTTTAATTAGCAAAAATGGTGGATGCAAGTTATATATTCTCTGCTTAACTAATCAATAATTTTAGAAATGTATATACCTACAAATGTATTATGTTAGAATGCTTGTTGTTTAAGTCTTTATTTTAAGTCTAATGAATGAATGAATGAATGAATGTCTTGTTACGTATCGACGTGATACTAAATTATATATTCCGTAAAGGATCGATAAAGTATAGTTTATCTTTATCTCTGTTAATTAATTTTTATTTTAAACATCACAAGTCTTGTTTCACGTTTGTTTCGTGGAGGAGAAATTTATTGACAAAGGACTCGCTGTATTCAAATTCAAGCACGCCGAATTCCAGCACGCTGGAGCTGGATGACCGAATGTTATCTAGTCTATATATAGAACGAAGATGACGTCACTCAAGCCTTTGTTATTGTATTTTGCCATCCACATTTGTGAGGGATTCTCACTAAACTGTATTACCCCGAGTGTAAAAATTCATGATGATATAATGTTTTGTGTGTTGGTCCGTTATACTTCCGGATGGCAATATTATGAGCTTCTTAGCCAAGCGCATACTATCTATAGAATAAGTCGTTACCTCCAATGAGCATCGGATTTCGGCACGCTCGGATTCTAGCATGGTTTTTGGCTTCTCCCTAGAACGTACCAGAATCCAGCAAGTACTGTATATATATTTACCAATTTATTTGTTTACTTATTTATCTGTCAGCTGCTCAAAAAGATAAAAATAAATAAATAAATGAATAAAGATCCTTTTTTTCATCCTCGTGATCATTTTTTATTTTTTTTTATTCAGGGCCCATATTGAGAAAACAGTTCAGCGGCACAAAGCGAAAAAGATGGTTTAGTTTCTTGCTTATGGGGGACATAGTATATTTATTATTATTATTATTATTATTATTATTATTATTATTATTATTATTATTATTATTATTATTATTATTATTATATCATATATATCATCATCATCATCATCATCATCATCATCATCATCATCATCATCATCATCATCACCATCATCATCATCATCATCACTGAAATTTTTAAAAAGAATATGAAAACGGAAATTTTTCCCATTCTCTGTTAGTTTGTTATTTTGATTTGTTAACTATTGATTGTCACTGTCATCCTATATTTCTAAATGCCTTGTTTTTTTTTTAATTTTTTTTTTCCAATTAATTTTTATTCATAGCGTAGTGAGCACCTTTGAACTATGCGCTTTATAAATGCTTCATCTATTATTAATGTTATTATTATTATTATTATTATTATTATTATTATTATTATTATTATTATTATTATTATTATTATTATTATTATTATTATTATTATTATCATTATTATTATTATTATTATTATTATTATTAGTAGTAGTAGTAGTAGTAGTAGTAGTAGTAGTGTAGTAGTAATAGTAGTAGTAGTAGTAGTAGTAGTAGTAGTAGTAGTAGTAGTAGTAGTAGTAGTAGTAGTAGTTATTATTATTATTATTATTATTATTATTATTATTATTATTATTATTATTATTATTATTATTATTATTTATTATTGTTATCATTATTATTATTATTATTATTATTATTATTATTATTATTATTATTATTATTATTATTACTATTATCATTATTATCATCATTATTATTTGAGTTCATCATTATCATTATATATACTATCAAGCCTTCTCATTTTTTTTTTCAACCAACAATTACTATTCTTTAGTTTGTACTTTTATGGCCTAAGGGCGCAAACAGGTTCCTATCGCTGTCTTCATAATATGTAAGCTACAACCTGTTATGTTCGAGTGTACCAGATACTAAAGTGAAAATTAACGATAAATATTGAATTGTTGCTGCTTGAAGCTCGAAGGAAAAAATAACGATACGTATTGAATTGTAAGGTTCAATTTATTAGACGAAGACAGATACCATGGACGTCCTCAATACCTGTCTTCGTCTAATAAAGTGAAGCTTACAATTCAATACGTATCGTTATTTTTTCCTTCGAGCTTCAAGCAGCAACATTTTCAGATACTAATGTAGTCCTTCTGAGCCATTAAGGCCCATGGAGCCAGATTTTTCACCGGTTTCTATAACATGAAACGGACAATATCAAGAGAGGACTTTAGTCTACCACAAAGTACTTTCCATCAGATCTAATAGACCCAGCTACCCAATCATTGCCGGATGAACAGAGGAGGAGGGGGGGGGGAGTCATAAAAAATAACCTCGACTTCACCCGGGATCGATTTCAGTCCCTTTGCATCTGAAGCAAGTGCTCTACCAACTGAGCTGTCGCGACCCCCTCCCCCACCATCACCACCACTACCCGATGCAAAAGACTAGATTAAAATTCTAAAATATTACCTTTACCTTTACCGATGTTCCATGTCGGACACGACGTTGGAGATCATGGTTCGCCAGCTCTCTCTCTCTCTCTCTCTCTCTCTCTCTCTCTCTCTCTCTCTCTCTCTCTCTCTCTCTCTCATCTGCGAGTTTCGCACCTTGATTTATGGGGCTTCCTACGTACGCTGCGACATTTCCAAGCCAGCTTGGCGTCCTTCTTTCTCTAAAATATTATGAAGTATTTAATCTAATAAACTTGAGCTTTTATATACGTAGCACAATACATACAGTACTCGCTGGATTCTAGAACTCTCTAGAGAGAAGCCAACAATCGTCCTAAAATCAGAGCGTTACTTACTTACTTACTTAAGCCCTTGGGGTAAACTGTCTTCCTTCATCTCGCTCTGCTCTGGGTCGTCTTCTCTATTTTACTCCAACTAATTTTAGCCGTCTTCAGCTCTTCTGTTGTTGACCTCCATGTGCTGCTGGCCTCTCCCGTCTTCTATTTCCTTGCGGATTCCGTAAGGGCCTGCCGGTTTATGTTGTTCGGTGGCTGTCTTAGTGCTCATCTTCATTTCCTGCGCTGGATTACCACACTGACAGACTCTGGCTTTGCTTTCTTCCACGGTTTATCATTGCAGTTTTTTGTCTGGCCAACTAATAGTGTATATTTGTCGCAGACAGGAATTCATGAAGGTCTGTATCTTTATCGTCTGATGTAAAAAACCAGAGCGTGCTGGAGGGTAACCAATGATTTAGGTCACTCAGTTCCAACGTATCGTATTGCAGAGCGTGCTGGAATTCGGAGTGCTAGAACCAGCAAAGATCTGAACAAGTGTGCATAAAAGGTGCCAGAAAATCAGTCTACTTCGACTGGGTATCGAACCTCAGACTTTCTGATTACCGGTCAGACGTGCTACTATTACCTCACAGAGTGGCGCAAACAGGTATCCTATAGATTTTAAAACATGAACATTTATATAGAGCATTTACACGGATTAACCATGCTAAATGCTCTTCCAGATGTCTAATTTATTCACCTAGCAGGCTATATGGAATCACATTTCCATTTCATACATTACTAGTGGCCTTATCCAATGTCACGTCGGAACCATAACTTTCCGCAACCATTGTCACCAATCCAGCCTAACTTTGCTTCATGTTTGTGAAAAGACGAGACACCGTACCACTGAGCCAACTAGTCACATACGTTGATATGATTAGAATGGGAATAGTCAATTCAATATCTTTCACAACGCGTTGCGAATTTCTTATTCCGTAAATTCGATCACTTTGATTTTAAATTCAATTTACAACGACAGGTTCAGACTGAAGTGGTGGGTTACATAAGTAATGTAAATAATGTCCCGTATCGAAATGGAAAAGACGGTTGTTGTTGTTGTTATTTAAAGTAGATAACAGACTATAAAATAAGATAAGAATCACCTTTAAACTAGCTTTAAGCATAATTTTTCGACGTGCCGTTGAAAAAGCATCATTATTATTCGCTTCGAATAAGTTCAAACATCGATGAGTACTTAATATCGACTAGTATTACCTTTGACCGGTCTACAATCAGGTCGATACTGTCTTATTTCAGTTTATGCTCAGCCTTAGTAGCTGCGTAAATTTATCCGCGTATGCGTACATGGGCATTCCAAAGTGTGCGCAAGCCTCATTCAAGCCTCAAGCCTAGCAACTCAACAAGAAGCGTGAGAACATTTTTGTGTTAACCTCTTCCTTCTGAGATCGAGAGGCCAAACCCACTTTCCCGGCCAGCAATATCCGTCACCTGCATGCATAAGCCCAATAAAGGACAGTTGGAAGCGCCAGTTGTTTATTGATCGTATGCGGTTCATCAAAACACTCATCAGTGCTGGCTGGCAAAACAACATCGATAGTTGTAACTGTATCACACAGACACGCGTGTGTGGTCCTAACCGCTGATACTGATAGTGATCGTGTGTAAAATGGAATGTTGGCGGCACGAGAGCTAACGACAGGGTTGCCAGTTTGGCATTTTAAATGCCAGATTCCAAAAATCTGGCATTTTTGAAAACCGTTTGGCATTAGAAAAATCATTTGGCATTTGGCATTTTCATTTGGCATTTTCTTTTCTTGTATATTATACTTCAAATGACACCTTTTCTCGACCGTGGTGTAGTGGTTTAGCACTCCACTTAGTAGTCAGTAGGTAAAAAATTACCCCAACGGGAAATTTAGTATAATTTAAAAAAAAAAAAGAAAAAAAAAGAAAAGAAAACACGCAAGCCACCAGGATATGATAGTAAATTGTCTATCAAAAGTGAGTAGTTTTCTTAGAGGGGGTGGGAGTCAACAGACTTTGGCATTTTTTTGAGTGTTTTGGCATTTTTTGAGTCTTCTCCTGGCATTTTGTTGAAAAATAATCTGGCAACCCTGGCTAACGATCTGACGGACAGCAAGAGGGGAACAGATGAAATAAAACATATTTTAAAAAGCAAAATAAGAATAGAAAACCAGAAAATGTGGAAGAGAATTGATAATAAAGTAGCAAAAACAAATAATTGAATGAATCAGTAGATAAATAATATAATACACTGACCACTAGTCTGACGTCACCAGTCTTGAAATTACCTAATACTGCCGTTGCTCCTCCTCCCCTTCCTCCTCCTACTACTACTTCTACTAATACAACTGCTACTGCTAATAGTACAGTAGTAGTAGTAATAATAGTACGATTATTCATTTAAAAAACGCGCACTTTAGTCATATTTAGGAACAAATAAAAATGATTGATCAATTATGTTATATAGTTCTTGTTCAAATACAAAAACTCGTACTCTGTTGTGTGGCTTTAAATGCATTTGCTATAACTATAATCAAAAGGACAATGAGCAGAGTAAACGCACTTTATCATTCAATCTTCATCTCTATCGACCCGCATTTAAGTTTAAGCGTATCTCTCTCTCTCTCTCTCTCTCTCTCTCTCTCTCTCTCTCTCTCTCTCTCTCTCTCTCTCTCTCTCTCTCTCTCTCGTTTTCCCACAGTGAAAAAGAGTTTGAGCAATATATTTTCCAATAAAAATAATTAATTAAATTGTATTATAGTATAGCATAGTGCGGGGCGGTCCTTGGCAAGCTTAAGGACCACGGTCCTACGGTCCTTGGGAAATGAAGACCGCAAGGACCGGTCCTAGGACCGGTCCTTTTCGACATTGAACATTCCTGAGAGACTGTTGGAAATTCGAACCGGTTTGACCTTTGAGAGCGTGGGATCGTTCATTCTTGAACCGTTAAAGACCGCTACACGATGAAAACCGTGGCCTACAGGAGTAAAACACACGGAGTAGTCACACTCATTTCAAATTGTAACCTAATTAGAGAAGAGGGGTGATGCCTTCTTTATTTGCTCACCGTACTTCATTGTTACTTCGATAATTTAATAAAATTTGAAATTTATCCCCATTAACGGAGATAATGGCATCGCCCAAGGCGTTGATCGAGTTGTTCGTGGCGTTGATACACACACGCAACTCCTACCCCCCCCCTCCCCCCCCCACCCACACACACACATTAGAGGGCAGCGAGCATTGAAGAGTAAGAGAGAGACGTGAAGTTATAATAAGAGGGGGTGGATGAGGTGATAAGAGGGGTCGATGGTGACTTTTCGCCAGATCTAACAAACTCAGCTACCCATTCATTGCTGAGTAGACAGGGATTCAGAAAAAAATCGACTGCACCCGGGATCGATCTCTGGCCCTTTGCGTATAAAGAGAGTGCTCTATCAACTGAGCTATCGGGGTCCCCAAATATTCTATTGGACTTTTTTAAAATTCAGACGTTATAACTGGGTTTTTTGGAAGGAAGAAACTAATGAAACTCATATTATTTGATTAGTAAAAACACCAAACGAAATTTTAATATTATTGTATTATTTTAAATGACAACACTGCGATAGAAAGGAGTGGTGACAAGAGATGGACAAAAGAAAACAAAAAATCGGATTTGCTACTTGCTAGGTTCGACACACCCCACACACACACACACACACAAACACACACATCTTTTGTAGTCACATACATTTCAAACAATAACCCATTAGAGAAGAGGGGTCATGCCTTCACCATAGATCATTGTCATTGCGATCATTATGGTGTAGTAAATTTTGAAATTTACCCCGTATAATGGAATCGTCCAAGGCGTGCGCCTCCTGTTCCCCCCATCTCACACACGAAAGGGCGGTTTGCGAAGTGGAGGTTGGTGGTCGTCTGCCTGTATGGTCGTCTGTGTCGTTTAGTGTATGGCAAAGGGGGGGGGGTGCAATTAATTAAGTGGGATGGGTGGTGATTGGTGGAAGATAGGCAACCGAAGCAACGAATCGCTGGGGAAGTAGTAGGCTATGGCGCGAGACCGTAGGACCGTGGTCCTTGCAAGGACCGCCCCGCACTAGTTGAAAGGTGATAAGAAGTGAGGACCGGCGCCGGTCTTCCCCTCTGGGACCGGTCTTCGGTTCACAGCTAAAAGACCGTCGGACCGCGGTCCAGACCGGTCTTCAGCGCGGCACTAGTATAGCATCGGTGTGAAAGGAAGAAAAATCAGTAACAAATCGCAGTACATAAAATGCGATGAAACACCACAATCAATTCAAATTTTGGTAACAAGATGGAGCTTCGGACACACTTTAAGAAGAAACAGAAATCCAGCAACTAATGAGATGGCGCTATTCTTTACACCAATAAACACAAAGACAGGCCCTTAACAAGCATTACGACAAATAAAGACCCCAAACGCCTCGACGACGCACAAGAACTGAGATGCGAAAAGGATTTAGAATGCCCGAGATCCATCGCAGCAGACCGTCGTCAATGGAAAGAACTCACTCAACAAGTCAGGGTGAGGAGAGCTACCAAAGGGCCCCAGTCCGAATATTGGGAGGCAACCGGCAATGAGTCAAATAATTAATATCGGTGAATGTAATAGAAAGTGTTGTATAAGAAACTGTTACTTTTAAAAACAAATACACTGTAAATATATATTTTTTAAATGAAGCCCCTCCGTGCGGTGTTGTTAGGTGTCGTTGCTAAGCATTCCTCGAGGGAAATGAGGGAAATCCGTCAAATAAGCTTCTGATGTCAGCAGGAATCACCCACCCTCGTTGTCAGTGTCCAATGCGGTCAAATTTGGGATTGATACTGTTGCCCACGAAAATGTCTAAAGCGGGTCTCGAATCCGGGGCCTTCCGGGTCACATTGTAATTAATGCCTTTACAACTTTGCCCCCCCCCCCACCACCCACACAAAGTTGTGGGATGGCTATTTGTTAATCTATTGTTCATACGCTGGGACTTCTTACTCTGACCCCTCCATGTTTGTCCTGTGCCATCGCCTCCGAACCTCTTCACGTCTGTCCTGAACGCTGGGTGTTTGCTTCTGCATCTCTTCTCGAGGTCTTTGGGACTTCTACTTTACCTTTTATTTTTTTAACTTAGTAGTAAACGGCTCTTTACTTACATCCTCTCACCGTACTCGGGTGTAAAATGAGCATCTGGCCGTCAACAGCGTTGTCTCGCGAGGATAATCGTATTAAAAAAAAAAAAAAAATTAAACTCGTGAATTAGGAATTCTGAAATCTTTTATTCGGGGGAATGTAAACTGTCGTTCAAAATTATCTCTGTGTGCGAAGTTTCAGGTTTTAAAACATTTCGGTAACAACAATAACGGCAACAACAACAACAGCATCATCAGAAGCAGCAACAGCAACAGCAGCAATAGCAACAACAACGAACAACAATAACAAAAGTCGTTATTGCTGAAACATTGGAGCACTTTTTGATTTATTATAAAACTGATTATTGTCATTCATGTCACCATTTTTATTTCAAGGAATGTTCCGATTAAGAAATACGTCTGTCGTTTGTGTCCGATTAGAATTTTAGAATATCTACTTAAAAACAGGAACGCGCCACTCGGCTTTTCTATTGTAATTATATGTAGTATTTGTCAACAAAAATACAGTATTCTAATATCTTAAAGGCGATGGGTAGCTACTCAAACGGACACAAAATATTGCCCATTTTAACAAGTCCATAATGGGGACGATCTATATTATTTTTCAATGTGCTCAAGTCATCGAGCTCTTACTCTTACACAAGTCATTGGTCACATTGCAAAATGTGCTCAAATCAAAATGACCTACATTATAAAAAGTGTTCTCTCTATACTGTCTTTGTTATCGATCTCTAAAGCAGTTTTATATTTTTGGTAGTTACAAAAGGTCATGTTTTAATTTCCTCCTTACCTAATTCGCCCTGATGATCTGGTTCCAAAGATAACGTTTTGATGGTTTATTTGTCCTAACACGATTTACACACTACCGTCTACTTTACCTGTTTAAATGTGGACCAATCAGAGTAAATTTATATATGTGCGGCTATGTGGTATGACATTCGCCTTCGGATCCCCCCTCGTGGATCTTTACCTTGCAGTTGGTGAGGGGGCTTGAGGCACACGGGAGGGCAAAGGTGTAAACCCCGGTCGACCGTCACGAGACCATCCCGGGTATCGAGCCAACGAGCCACATGAGCTGCTCGCCCCGGTGTGTGACTAAATTTGATCCAAACCCGGTGCCCGAATAGCAGCCCTATCCCGGGCGCCACACTATTATCCTTATGTCGAGTCCCAATCAGTCCCGTCAATGGCGAAGCGGTCTGCCGCCTAGCCAAATAATACCGCGTTCGTGTCGCCAGGGTCGTCGGCACGTCCGAGAAAAAAGCAAACGTCCCATGCATCAATCGATTCGCGGCCTGCCGATCGGAAAATGCGACGGCGGGGATGGCGACCTGACGCACATATTGTCCCTGAACTTCGAGAGCCAGAGTATGGCAAAAAATGAGCTTTTATCAAAGCTATTGGCAGTTCACTGCGTAGATATCCTCCTGTTACAGGAGACCCACCTTTATTCAGGCGCGCAATCTTCCCGATTCCAGATCCCAGGCTATACGGTGGTCCAACGCGAGGACACTTCGAGGCTCAAAGGAGGGGTTAGCGTTTACGCTAAAGAGCCATCGAAGGTAAGGGTCATTGAGAGCGTAACGGACAGCAATGGGGTGAACCGAATTTCCGTGGAAGTAGGTGGACTGTGTTTGCATAATATTTACAACGAAGTGGTTATTCAGTATCTGATACTGAATAGTGCTTTGCCACTATTCAGTATCCACAAGGAACTCTTTTTTTTTATAGAGAGAGTGATAAGTGCGACAATCTCGGTTGAACGTAAATAAACTGCTGACCTACTTCCAGATTGAACACGTGCAGTAACTGACAGCCCGATTCAAAGTTGTAAAAATATTTTGATCGTAATTTTTAAATTTCTGCTTTTGTGCAATTAACATAGTTCAAAATATCAAAGTAAGAGTGGCATTCAAATACATTTTTAAATGTCTAAATAGACATGATTAAATGTCACTAAATGTTCAGTGACACCATGGCTTGGTGGATATAAGCTGTTTGACTCTGAGCTTATGGTTCGAGAGTTCAAATCCCGGTAGGGATAAATTTTTTCCCCCAATATTTTTTAAATTCCTTCTGTCTATTGATATTTTTTAAACTTTTGTTTTAATAATTTTATTTGCTTGTAATGTATTTTAATGTTGATATTATACTATTGTTCTTTTAGTGTTATATTATATTATTATTATTATTATTATTATTATTATTATTATTATTATTATTATTATTATTATTATTATTATTATTTCTACTTACTTACTTACTATTATTATTATTATTATTATTATTATTATTATTATTATTATTATTATTATTATTGTTATTATCATTATTATTATTATTAATTATTATTATTATTATTATTATTATTATTATTATTATTATTATTATTATTATTATTATTATATTGTTGTTGTTGTTGTAATCGTCATCATTATTAT
The DNA here is from genome assembly GCF_034508935.2 of Berghia stephanieae. NCBI lineage: Eukaryota > Metazoa > Mollusca > Gastropoda > Nudibranchia > Aeolidiidae > Berghia > Berghia stephanieae. The sequence continues at coordinate 33,831,488 of NC_088362.1, forward strand.
GATTATGATTATTATTTTTTTTCACCAAGTAGTTGGAGTAATTTAATCAGATCGATTTATTACGAATATCTTTTATTTGTTATAATCTCGTTGTTGTTTTTCATTGAAGTGCTCTTCTATTGTTTATTACTTTTTAAAACCTTGCTTTTTTCTGTTTGTCTCATTGTTGTTGTTGTTGTTGTTGTTGTTGTTGTTGTTGTTTGTTTGTTTGTTTGTTTGTTTTGTCATCTAAGACAAACCCGATTCATTATAAATATGTGGCCAGACTTTCTGCCATTTTTAATTGAGCGATGTACTTCCGTGAATTAATTGCCGTATTATATTAAAATTTACGTTTTAATAATAATAAATAATAATAATAATAATAATAATAATAATAATAATAATAATAATAAATAATAATAATAATAATAATAATAATAATAATAATAATAATAATAATAATAATAATAATTTAAATAGATACTAAATATTAGACTACAATTGACATCTATTTACTGAATACACGTGGTATTTTTAGGGGTGTTTCTATTTTTACGAAACACGCCGAAACCCGACAAAGTTATGGGAAGTAGGCAGCAGTGGGGAGTGAACCTGGCACTGGGTTTCGTAAAAAAAAAAGCAATTACTTTTTTTATGAAACCCGACAATATCCGACAAAGTTATGGAAAGAAAGTAGGCAACAGTGGGGGAGTGAACCCGAGACTCAGGGAAGTGTACACTATTGGGGAGTAAACCTAAGTCTATGGTTTTTCGACGGGTTTTGGCAGGTTTCGTAAAAAAATAATTGCTTCATTCTCGTCTGGTACCCAACTCCCATAGTCCGACTTCATTTTCCACCGGTATCCATCTTCCATAGTCCCAGGTTCATTTCCACTGATATCCTCTTCTCACAGTCCCAGGTTCACTCCCAACCGGTGTGCATTTCCCTGAGTCCCGGTTCATTGCCCAATGGTGCCCACTTCCAATAACTTTTGACAATTTCGGTAGGTTTCGAAATAAAAGTACATTCTGAGCTCACTGCCCACTGGTATCAGCCTCTCGCAGTCCCAGGTTCAATCCTCATCGGTGTCCGAATCCCAGATTCACTCCCCACTGCTGCCTGCTTCCCATAACTTTGTCGGGTTTTGGCGGGTTTAGTAAAAAAGTAATTCCCCCTCCCCCTTGGTATTGCTTTTTTACAAAATCCAGAGTTCCAGGTTCACTCCCCACAAGTGTACACTTCCCTGAATCTCAGGATCACTCCCCACTGTTGCCTACTTCAATAACTTTGTCGGATATTGCCAGGTTCCGTCGGGTTTCGTTAAAAAGTAATTGCTTTTATATGAAACTCGCTGAAACCCGCCGAAAACCAGAGTCTCAGGTTCACTCTCCACAAGTGTACACTTCCCTGAATCTCAGGATTACCCCCCACTGTTGCCTACTTCAATAACTTTGTCGGATATTGCCGGGTTTCGTAAAAAAGCAATTGCTTTTATATGAAACTCGCTGAAACCCGCTGAAAACCAGAGTCTCAGGTTCACTCCCCACTGGTGTATACTTCCATGAATCTCAGGTTCACTCCCCACTGTTGCCTACTTCAATAACTTTGTCGGATATTGCCAGGTTTCGTCGGGTTTCGTAAAAAAGTAATTGCTTTTATGTGAAACTCGCTGAAACCCGCCGAAAACCAGAGTCTCAGGTTCACTCCCCACTGGTGTACACGTCCATGAATCTCAGGTTAACTCCCCACTGTTGCCTACTTCCCACAACTTTGTCGGATATTGCCGGGTTTCGTAAAAAAGTAATTGCTTTTATGTGAAACTCGCCGAAAACCAGAGTCTCAGGTTCACTTCCCACTGGTGTACACTTCCCTGAGTCTCAGGTTCACTCCCCACTGTTTCCTATTTCCCACAACTTTGTCGGATATTGCCGGGTTTCGTAAAAAAGTAATTGCTTTTATGTGAATCTCACTGAAAACCGCCGAAAACCATAGTCTCAGGTTCAATCCCCACTGGTGTACACTTCCCTTAGTCTCAGGTTCACTCCCCATTATTTGCCTACTTTCGATAACTTTGCCCCATTTTGTTGGAATTTGGCGCATTTCGTAAACAAAAAGTAATTGCTTTTTTTTTTTTTTACAAAACCCGCCGAAATCCAGACCCAGGTTCACTCCCCACTGTTGCCTACTACCCATAACTTTCTCGGATATTGCCAGGTTTCGTCGAGTTTCGTAAAAAAGTAATTGCTTTTATATGAAATTAGCTGAAGCCCGTCCAAAACCATAGTCTCAGGTTCACTCCCCACTGGTGTACACTGCACTGTCTCAGGTTCAGTCCCCACGCTTTGCCTACTGTCCACAACTTTGCCGCATATTGTCGGGTTTCGTAAAAAAGTAATCTCCCCCCCCCCCCCCATTTTGTTATTGCTGTTTTACAAAACCCAGAGTCCCAGGTTCACTCCCCACTGGTGTACACTTCCCTGAATCTCAGGTTCATCCCCTCCTCCCCCGCCCCCTTACACACACACACACACACACACACACACACACACACATACACGCTGCTGCCTACCTCCCGTAACTTTGTGGGATATTGCCAGGTGTCGTCGGGTTTCTTAAAAAAGTAATTGCTTTTTATTACGAAACCCGCCGAAACCCAGTCCCCGGTTCACTCCCCACAGGTGTACACTTCTCTGAGTCCCAGATTCACTCCCACAGCTGCCCTCTTCCCATAACTTTGTCAGGTTTCGGAAAAAAAACCACCTTATTATAGTGCAAAACCACTATTCAGTGTCAGATACTGAATAGTACAAAACCACTATTCAGTATCAGTATCAGATACTGAATAGTACAAAACCACTATTCAGTATCAGATACTGAATAGTGGAAAACCGCTATTCAGTATCTGATACTGAATAGTGCAAAACCACTATTCAGTATCAGATACTGAATAGTGCTAGCCTATTTACAAACCACATAGAGCGACTTGGACTACACCACCGGTACCGGTGGTCAGCGATCCTTCCATCTGTCTGGGAGACTTTAATAGACACCATCACGAATGGGGCTACCGAGACTGCAACGAGGCAGGAAGACAACTCCGCTCATGGATGGACTGTAATGATCTACACCTAGTGTACGATCCTACAGCCAAAGGTACCTTCCGGGGTACCCGCCATAAGAAGGAGTATACTCCAGACCTCACCCTCGTAACGAAAGGCGCGAACGGTGAACCGCTGCAGGTGAAGCGGACAGTCCTCGGGGACTTTCCGCATAGCCAGCACAGGCCGGTTCTTGTCACAGCTGGGGTGACAATACCGAGGGTGCAGTCTCTCCCACTTTGCAGATGGAATTTCAGGAAGGCTGACTGGGAGGAATTCAGTTCCTATATCGAGCAGGTCTGCCCTGCCATTCCTCCCAAGTCCAAGAATATAACCAGATTCAGTAGGCTACTGGTTAAGAGCGCTCAACGCTCTATTCCACGGGGCAAACGGAAATTCTACACCCCTTGCTGGACAGCAGAGTCGGAAGAGCTGTACCGAGAGTACCAGCAGACCCAGTCCCAGGACGCAGCCGATAGACTACTTCAGTCTCTGGCAGAGGGAAGGAAGCAACGGTGGCAGGAGACCGTGGAAAGTCTCGACTTTACACACTCCAGCCGCCACGCTTGGCGTTTGATAAAGAAATTGGACCCAGATCGGAATTTCGCGAAGGCTGCACCGGAATGCGAGGCAGACACAATTGCCAAGAACATTAAGAACCGTAGTAAGCGGGTCCCTAATCAGGCTTTTGAGCGCGGTGTCCGCAAGGCGTACCGTACGATTTTGGACTCGCTACCTGCGGAGGAGTCGGACTGGACGGCCCCGTTCAGTCCCTGAGAAGTGGGTGCAGCCATTAGCGAAGTGAAGAACGGCAAAGCAGCAGGGATAGATGGTGTATATCCCGATATGGTGACGCATCTGGGCCCCAGGGCACGGGCCTGGCTAGCAGAGGCAATGTCTGACATCCTTGCAAAAGGAAAGCTTCCACAAGTGTGGAAGCATGCGAAGATAGTTGCCATCCTGAAGCCAGGGAAGCCGGCGAAGGAGGCAGACACTTACAGACCCATATCGCTGCTGAGCTGTCTTTACAAATTGTTGGAGCGTGTTCTATTAAACCGATGGGGACCGGTCCTAGATGCTGCCCTGCCACCCGAGCAGGCAGGCTTCAGGGAAGGGAGGTGCACCACGGAGCAGGTCATTGCCCTTACAGAGCATATTGAGCACGGGTTCGAGAGAAAACAGCAAACAGGTGCTGTGTTTATAGACCTATCAGCGGCGTACGATACGGTCTGGTGCGATGGGTTAATGCTCAAACTTGCAAAAATCATAAGGTGCAAAAAGACCTTGAAGTTGTTCTCTTCGATCTTAGGGGAAAGGCAATTCCACGTCGCGCTGGGAGACGTCACGAGCAAAGTAAGGAAATTAAAGAATGGGGCCCCTCAGGGGTCGGTACTTGCGCCAATGTTGTTTAACGTTTACATTAGCGATATGCCGAACACTTCCTCCCTGAGGCTGGGATACGCAGACGACTGGGCACTCGTTACTCAGAGTAAAGTGTGGACCCGTCTCGAGAGCGTACTCAGCGAGGACGTCACCAGACTCAAATCCTACTTTGACAAGTGGTACCTGAAGATGAACACTTCAAAAACCGTGGCCACTGCATTTCACTTATGCAGTGGTTGGCACACCCGTAAACTGAATGTCCTAGTCGGGGACCAGCCACTCCCATATGAGCCGCGTCCAAAATATTTAGGGGTGACGTTGGATCGCAGTCTTACCTATCGGGTTCATCTCGAAGGGGTTGCCCGGAAGATAGAGAAGCGGAATAGTCTTCTGAGGAAGCTGGCGGGATCGACTTGGGGCGCTAGCCAAGCGCTCCTGAGAACATCCGCCCTGGCACTATGCTATTCCACCGCGGAGTATTGCGCTCCAGTGTGGGGTAGAAGCAGAAACGTTGAGAAGGTGGATGTAAAACTTCGCAAGTCGATGCACATAGTGTCGGGAACGCTAGCAACAACCCCTAGAGAATGGGGCCCGATAATGGCGGCGATCCAGCCCCCCGATGTCCGGAGGGAGACCATTACGGGAAACTGGCTAAGTAAGATCAAAGAGAGAGGGAATGGGGATACCCCTCTCATGCGCATAATGAACGGTGCCCCCGTTTCGAGCCGAAATAAGTCCCGGCAACCCTTGTACGCAGAATCCCTGACTACGGACAGAGCTGCACATACGAGATGGAAGTCGGTTTGGACGAATTCAATCCCTCGTGGGGGCGGGGACCTACACTCCTCTAAGCTTGGTGAGAAGTTGCCAGGCTTTGATACCAGTAAGAGGAGACACTGGGTAGCTGCGAATCGGCTTCGGTCGAGGAGCTGCCTAACGGCCGGTACGTTACATCAGTGGGGTCTAACTTCCTGTCCAATATGTCCACGCTGTGGGCAAGAACCCGAAACGGCAGAGCATCTAGTCGAAAGGTGTGTTGTGACGATGCTACCAGGCGGGTTCGCGACGGTGCACGAATGCGGACCGGACTTTGCTGATTGGGTCGATCGTCATAACATAATAGTGTGAACCATAAGAAGCTGCTGCCTTCGGATCGGAAGGTCCTGGGTTCGAGTCCCGCTCTGAGTGACGCATAGTTGAGTCCTTTAAAAAGGCTCTTTAATCACATTCTCGCGTCGTACTAGGTTAAAACGAGCACCTGACACTTAACAGCGTTGTCTCTGTCCGACAAAATAAATTTAAAAAAACAAAAAAAGTAATTTCGCCTAAAAAAAGGCGTCATGTCTCGCACATGTTATGTGTTACTACTGTTGGCAAGGGATCCCTTGTAAATCGCTTTGATCACATTTCGTGGATATTGCGCTTACAAAATGCTCGAGCTTTATTAAGTTTTGTGTCTATTATTTCCTTTGATAAAAAGCCAAGTTATTTAACCATGAATAAACTTCTTTTATTTTTTTTTTACAACTATCCCCTTGATGCTTCAGTTTCACAAAAGGTCGACACAGCAGATCCCAAGCCATCACGGTTTACTGCTATCTTTTACATCTCTCCCTACGTCCACTTCTGGGTCTCCATGTCACGCTCCAGGGTCCTTCTCCACGTCTCCAAGGGGTTCCCTTTCCTTCGCACCCCGTTGGGTCCATCTGAGAGCGACCTTTGGTATTGCATCATGGTTCATCCGTAGGACATGGTCAAGCCACCTCCATCTTCTTCTCTTAACAAGAAGAGATACAGGCTCAAGTCTTGCTATCTTCATCAAGTCGATGTTTAACCAGAAAAACAATTCCAGTACAAAAATCTCAGATGACTCTAAATGCTCCAAATTGACAGAGATCTGAACAAGTGCGTATGAAACCGCGCCAGACAAAGCAAGAAAGAAAAATACAAGAAAAGAAAAATCCCAAAAATCAGTCTGCCTCGACTGAGAATCGAACATCAGACTTCCTGATTAACGACCAGACGTGCTACAATTACACCACAGAAGTTCCCAATAGTTCGGACAATTTTTATTGTTATATTCTTCACTTGCGTACTCGTTGACAGAAGAAAAGTTAATAACTCTTAAGCCACTACCACCTTCTTCTCATCACAAGAAGAGATACAGGTTCTAGTAGTCCGGTTCTCTTCATCCAGTCACTGTTTATCCAGAAAAACAAAACAAAAACAAACCTACAACACAAAGCTGAGATTACCCAAAATGCTTCAGATTGACAACGCCAACGTTTCACTTTAAGGCAAAGTTAACAGTTGACTGTATAAAAAAAACAATAAAACATGACAATGACGTCATATTGAGGTCAGACATGTCATTACGGATAATATATGTGGCACCCTCAAGTAGGGGAATATCAGCGATTGTTGATAAGCTGCATATTTTCTGTAGATAACGAATATAGATTACCGAAAACGATAACAATCAATGTTTTATGAGACACTACAATGCTAGCTGTATTTTAAAAAAAAAAGGGGAATTGGTTCAAATAGGGAACAGAGGTAGATTCCAAGAGCACACTATCAAAGTACTTAGTTTAACATCACCTAAAAGTCTCATCCAGACACAAGCACAGGTCTCCACTAAAAGAAGAAAATTGGAGAGTAAAAACATTCTAGAGGTACAATTAAAAGGACACGAGGAAAATGTCAGACAAAGGGGAATGGTTCAAATAGGGAACAGATGTAGATTCAAAGAACACACTATCAGTGTACTTAGTTTGAGATCGCCTAAAAGTCTCACCCTAGCACAAGATCCCACTAAGAGGAACAAACTCAAATGTTTACAACAAATTATAAGTTAAAAATAAAAAAATAACAATACATAACAGAGAGATGATCATCTCCCAAAACTATAACTATACATTCAACTGTTTCCCTTCCAGGCAATCAAGAACTCTGGCCAGGGCCAGGACAAAACCAAGTAATCTCATTCCAAGACAAAGACAGAAAGCATGTTGGAAAACAGATATAGGAGGATAGAAGACACAGAAAGTGCCTCCCTGCCTGGTATGGGAGGTCAGGAACCCCACCCAAGGTCCCATGTTTCAGAGGGTTTTTTTTTCCAAGATGAGGGTCATTCCGCCCCCCCCCCCCCCCCCCCCCCAAGAGAATGACAGTTAATTGGTTTTACGGCGCTTGCAACACATTTAAGCGCCAGTAAAATTTTTCTATATTTTTTTTACAATAAAAGGCTCACGAGAAAAAGTAAACAAAGTGAATTGTTCAAATAGGGAATAGATAAAGATTTCAAGAGCACACAGTCAGTGTAGTCAGTTTGAGATCAACTAAAAGTCCCATCCAAACATAGGCACAAGATGGCACTAAGTGAAATACACTCAAATGTTTACAAAACATATATATTATGATTATATTATTTATTATCTATTATTATTATATTCAAAACAAAACAGTACATAATTGAGAGACGATTTAATTTACAAGGAAAAAATCATCTCCCATATGAGCTCTGCACACAATGTTTTATTTAAGTATGGGCGGATCAGACCTCTGATGACATGGGAATCATACCAAATCCAAACAGATTTCAAAGAATGCATCTAATAAATTCATCAACAAAATGCCATTTTGCCATATTGATTTATTAAGCATAATTCCTTTGTACAGATGTATAACAACTCCATTCATGATTCATAAATAAAACTTGAAGGGTCCTTTACAGATATTGTGATATCCTCAAGAACAAAACATCAAATACTAGAAGTTCTATCATAAAGCAACATTAAACCTTGCAACCATAGGAGGAACGTTGTAATATACAAAAATGAATAAATCAGCTTAAAAAAAAGAACAAAACATGGAACGTTTTGGGCTCAAAAACCTTCTTTAGCCAATAACAAAAACATTAGAAACATTAATACATTACTTACAATTCTGACAGAAAATTAAATAATCTGCCGACTGTCTGGAATTTTAAGTGATGCATTCATGTTTTTATTAATGGCTGAAGAAGGGTTTTGAGTCCTACATGTTCCAAGTTTGGTATTTAATTCTTTTTCGAAGTTGTTATATTCATATTTGTCTATTACTTTTTACAGTCTACAGCTTCTAGTAGATCTCTTTGAGGAAGGCTGTCCAAGCTTAAAATTTCATGGATATCACAAAAATTGAATATTACAACGCATACAATATACAAGGACTGTAGGTACTGGGTTACATCATCATCTTCTCACTCTCCTATTTGCCTTAGCTGCATGCTGCTTTTTTCTCTTTGTGGAATTTTTTTGTTTTCTCATCTCAGCTTTCTGTTGAGACTTGACGTCTTTCTTCAATCTGCCGTCAACAACTTTGAATTTGCCCTTGACACCAGTCGGACGACGAACTTTTTTCCCTGCACCTTTCTTTGCTTTAACATATGTGACTTTTTCTTTGGCTTTCTTGAGCAGGCCGGCCTTCTTGTACACGCTGGAAAGTTAAAAAGAATGGGCTTCATGTCTTTATTTAAGTAAATTACATAAAACAGAAGCTTACACATGTTACCACCTTTGTAACTGTGTTTATTGTTGACTGAAGTCTTTAATAGTCTTAATAGCAAAACTGCATTTCTTCTAAATCAGAAAATAAAAATTTCTCACATCTGGTTAGAAAAATAGAAAACTTGACCTCAAAATTTTCACAAATGGACTATAGTAACCATTGTGTGACCTGGGCCTCATTAAAGCTACAGCCACATCCCCGATGGCTCAGTTGATATAGCACTTATTTCACACACAAAAGGACCAGTATTGATCCTAGGTGCAGTCGAGATATTTTTCTGACTCCCCTGTCCACGAAGAAGTGATTGGGTAGCTGGGTATTAATCTGACAGAAAGCCATCTGTGATAGACTTGCCTTCTATCCAAAGGATAGCAAGCAATAAATACTTGCTCTATGGGCCTTTTGGCGCCGGAGGACCACATATCCTTGTTACTGCTCTCTTAGTGAAATTGTGATGGGTTAAAAGTGTAAAAAAAAAATCCAATCCCCCCCCCCCCCCCCCCCCCCCACAAAAAAAACTTAACAGAACAAAAAACCCCGCAAAAAAACAAATAAACAACCAAAAATGAATAATTACTTACTGTTTAATCTGATTCCATTTTTCCTTTTCAGAAACATCAACATTATCTGAGATGGCATTGGCCTTCTTTCTCGCTTTTTCCAAACTTTTCAACATCTGAAAATTAAAAAAAACCCCAAAGGGAATGGGAATTCAAAGAGATGAAAATTCAATGGACAATGATCAGATCTACTTATTAGAGAAAAAATGATGCCCATCCACCAAAATGATGGGATGGGAATATGCAAACTGACCATTGGAATATAATAATAATAATAATGCTGAAAACTTATATAGCGCTATAACTCCGAGACACCAGACTCTAAGCGCTTAAATTACAAATTACTTTGGCTGAAACATACTCATTCACACACACAAGCACACACACACACACACACACATACACATACACACAACACAACACACAACACAAACCAAACCTATCTTGCTTCTCATACCATCTACTAAAATCGAAACAAATATGTTTTAAGCGAACGTTTAAAAATAGACAAAGATTCTTTTTCACGAATGCTCTGCGATAAGGCGTTCCAAATAGAGGGTCCGAAATGAGAAAAGGATCTCATTCCAGCATTTTTCCGAATTCGAGGGACAACTAGTTTTGTGGAATCACTGGCCGAACGTAAGGGACGGGGTTTTGAATATCTTTCAATTAGTTCTGAAAGGTAGGAAGGGGCAGTACCTTCAAGACAACGATACACTAAAACACAAGCTTTGAATTTAATTCTTTTCCCAACAGGCAGCCAATGCAGGTCATGAAGTAGAGGTCCGGCAGAGTCGCACCTACGCTTCATGAATACTAGTCTGGCAGCGCTGTTTTGGACAATCTGAAGACGTTTCAGATTGTATTGCGAAACGCCAAACAACAGAGCATTACAATAATCCAATTTCGATAGTACGAGGGACACAACCAGGTGCTTGGTCACATCCTCAGATATGAACCGTCTAATGGAAGCAATCTTTTTTAGTTGGAAAAAGAGAGATCTAACCAAATTATTAACCTGATGCTCCATCGACAGTCCAGAGTCTAAGAATGTGCCAAGGTTTTTCACTTTGTCAACAATTTGAATAGAGGCATCATCCAACTTCAAATCTGTTTCACTTTTCCACTTCCTGTTCCCCACATACAGCACCTCCGTCTTATCATCATTCAGTTTCAGTCTGTTCTCATTCATCCATTTCTTAACACTTTGGATACAATTTTTACTATTGGCTGATACTTCTTGTAAATTTCTCGTATTGGAAACGCAGTACAATTGCGTATCATCAGCGTATTGATGGTAAGACAGACCAAAACTTCTGATGATTTTAGACAGAGGGCCAACGTACAAAACAAAAAGAACGGGTCCAAGTACTGAACCCTGGGGAACCCCACAATCAAGAAAGATTTCCTCCGATCTATATTCATCCACCGTAATAATCTGTTTACGATTAAACAAATATGACCTAAACCAATCAAGCGCTGCACCAGACACGCCATAAGTAATTTCAAGACGTTTGAGAAGAAGATTGTGATCAATAGTATCAAAAGCAGACGATAGGTCAAGCAAATTCAGCAAAGAACATGAACCATTGTCTATAACAGAGAGGAGATCATTAACAACCCTAACAAGTGCGGTTTCCGTCGAATGATGTTGCCTATAAGCAGACTGAAATTTTTCTTCAAGACAATTATTTTTAAGATGAGACAGTAATTCTTTCAAAACAAGCTTTTCTAAGATCTTAGAGAGAAAAGGAAGATTAGAGACAGGGCGATAGTTTTTTAAGTTCTCTTTATCGAGATCAGTTTTTTCAAAAGGGGTTTGACATGAGCAACTTTGTAAATGTCTGGTACAGCACCTGACTGCAACGAATTATTAACAATACATGTAAATGGTGTTAAAATTACATCAATGCATTTTTCTAAAATGGCAGTATTTAAGGGTCTAAATCACAACTTTTAGTTGGAGACGACATAATGCAATCACATAAGTCAGCTTCAGTAATCTTTGAAAAATGCGTTAATGAATCACCATGAAACGTGTCAAATGTTGTATGGATCGATTCAGACGAAAGTTCTTTCCTGATGGTATCCGTTTTTTCTTTAAAATATTGACCAAAGCGAGTTGGTAGATCTGCACGATCGATTAAAGATGGGAGAGCTAGTTGCGTCTGTTGTCCCAGCAGTTCCTTGGTCAAGGCAAAGAATTGTCTCGAACGTCCCACGTTTTTGAGGCTTTCTTCATAGAATTTCTTTTTGGCCCTGAAATTGACGGCTTTTGCATCATTTCTAGCCGCGATGTATCGCTTCTTATCAACAGCATCTCTGGACTTGAGCCATTTTCTTTCTGCCCGCCTCCTGGCTAATCCATTCAATTTTATTTCGGTATTATACCAGGGTGCTTGACGTCTCACTTTTACTGCTCTAGTTGTTAAGGGAGCATGCTTGTCCACCGTACCAACAATTGACTCGTGGAGACCATTCGCATCATGTTTATTTTTAACGTTATGGTCAAGGTCTTGTTTAAAAATGTTCATGTTTATATTCTTCAAATTACGAGATGTTATCATCTTTTTTACTTCGTGCTTCATTGGAAATAAAACGCAAAACACAATTAAATGATGGTCAGAGATTAATTTATCAATATTTGAGACAGGTGAAGAGAGAGAATGTTCAATGTCTGTAATGACATGATCTATTGTGTGGCCATGGTTGTTTGTAGGACCGCTTACAAGTTGAATATAGTTGTTTGTGTCAATAATCTCCCGAAATACTTTCGATTCATTTTTGTTTCCGAAATAATCAATGTTAAAATCACCCATAAAAATATTATGCTTTTTGTTAATGGATTGCATAGATATAAATTCTCCGAACTCAGATAAAAAATCAATTGTTGATATTTTGTTTTGTTGGCTTGGTGGTGGGCGGTAGACACAGTGAAACGACTTTTTAAAATTATTTTCATGAATGGCAAATCCAGCGTATTCAAAACTTCTAAAATTATCATGGTGAAATGATATGGAAAATGGAATATGAAGTGAGCGAGTCATAGATAATTTATTTTGACCATTTTAACTCTCTCTCAAGATTTCCTTGCAAAATGGTCATTTGAAGTACATACAAAAACATTTTCCAATGAACTTTGACACTTACCCTCTTCTTCTTCCTGGCCTTTGCCTCAGCTATTTTCTTGATGGGTGCTGCATCGATTGCCTTTGACTTCATTCTGTATTCCTCAAGCTCTGCCTGTTTTAAGAGAATTGATGTTCATTCATTTAATATGGTTAGAAAGAACCTATATCCTTTACCCAGTCCTAACAACGCCCCCCCCCCCCCCCCCCCAAAAAAAAATATTTAAAAGATCAGAAAAACAAAACAATCCCCCACCCTAAAAAAAAAAAAACAACCAAAAAAATTCCCTAAAACTGAAATATTTGAGAAAAATCTGTAGAACGATATACCTTACACTATTTTAATATGATTTGCCTACCTTGCTGATTGGCATCTGGCGCTGAGTGTGTTTTTTCTCTTCCTTCTCAAACCAATCTGGCAAACCCATATCATCATACATGTATCTGGAAATGAAATAAATATGAACATTTGATAAGTTAATACAAATCCTTGCTCCTGGACAATTCAGTGATGATAATATGATATTACAAGTGCTGACTCATTATCAGCTTTCAAAATCTAAATTGAAAACTCATCATTTTATCTCATAATTTCTATTTTGTAAGCGAAGTTTTTCCTATAATGAGTGTAAAATGTTGTAATTGCTGTTTTTATTTTTTCATTGTATTTTTCTTAAAAAAGTCGTTTTATACATACCATAATAATCTACAGTCAAACTTTTGTATCACTGACACTCTCCATTCACAACAATTTCCAACCATAAGCTAGTTCAATTAAATTCAGTGTATCAATTACAAATCCTGTTAAAATACTTCTAAAAAGTGTCATAAAATTTCTAAAATAATTTAATCATAACCATCTTACCTGTGATAGCCTGATTCTATTATTTCTCTTTTTCTCTTTCTGGATTGCATCATGGCAGCTCCAATAGCCAATCCCTCCTCATTGAGTTGTAATCTTGGGTCTGGAGTTACTGGAACCACTTCGATACCGTCAAACTTTGTCACTTTTGATTCTGAGGCATCCTCGGTTTTCTTTTTCTTTAAATCGTTGGCTTCCATGTAATCGTAATCACTATCATCTTCACTATCATCATCATCGTCATCATCACTTTCATCTTGCCCTTTGCTATCAACACCACTGTCGTCTTCATCAACTTTATCATTGTAATCACTGTCATCACTGTCAGAGAGCTCTTCATCTGAATTAATCTTTGCCAAATTTAAGTCTATGGAGGACTGCTCTTTTTCCGCTTTCTCCCTTCTCTTTTTTCTGGTGATCTCCATTCCCATCTGACCAAGTTCTATGTCTTCATCTGCTTCTCTGTCCAGATCGTCAAATACAGACTATGATCAATGAAAGAAAGTGAAAGAAAGATTGTTTATGAAAAGATATATCTGAAAACAGAAGATGTAGAAAAAAATGATCTTAACTTTCATTTTGGAGTTGTTGCAAGGTTTTAGAAGAAAATTTCTAATAAAAATGAAAAAAAAAAAAATCGACGGCAACACTTAATCTAACATCTACCAAAATATAACTAGACAATAAAATAAAAAAGGAGTCTTTCAGAGCCATTAGGCCCATGAAGCAAGAGTTATGTTTGGTGGGTATGCACACACACACACACACACAAATTTATAAAAAGGTGCATTTTTCGACTCTTCAATAGTTAGCTAGAGTATCAATGGTATGCACACATATATATATATAAAATATTGATCCATTTTTATAAGTACTCAATTACACTCTTTATAATCAAAAGTGGAAAGAATTGTGCCAATCGTTTGCAGGATAAACCACCAGACAGATTTAAAATAAAAATCGGAGGTAGAACCTGTGCGAGAGAGTTTAAAATTACAGTTAAATATCAAGGAATGAAATCATATTTACCTTACTGAACCAAGAATCTTCGTTTTCCTTCATCAGTTTTTGTTTGACCCCCATGTCAACAAGAAGTGGATTTGTGTTTCTTTCTTTCTCATCGTCCTCATCTTCTTCACTTTATTTTAAAAAAATAAATACAAAACCCAAAATAGACCTTTGTCATGTCTAAAACTGAAAAATACAATAATCTCAACTTCACATAAATTGCAAAGGACTTCATCATCTCAGTTGGGAACAAAAATACCAGTTAAAATTTATAGGGTTCTAGTGATTCCAAATACTCATTTATACCACAGAAGAGTTGCGTAGTTTATATTGAAGTGTCAAACCAAACAGCTGAACAATGAATCCAAGTAATGTATGAATATCAATTACAGCCAAACTTCTTATGACAATGCAGCCACCTAGAGTGTCGCCTTGTGAGTACAACGGTCACTATTTTAAAATTCTGACTTGTGCAGAGTTGTTTGATGTGAATACCTACTTTAAACGCAGAACAGAATTCGCAACAATAGCTGATGATGAGAGGCTGCATTATCTTCTCCTCTCAGAACAAAATGTGGCTGGTATTTCTACATAATAAAAAGTAGTGTACAAATAAGAATATAACACCTTAAAAAAACAAAAAACCCAAACCAAACAGAACGTTTCAGGATCAAAACCTTTCTTCAGCCAATAATAAAAACAGTTAATACATCACATTAAATACATATAGCCTATCCCATTTATGGGACATAACTTCAACACAGGGAACAAAAACAAGGAACAAATAAGAGCATAAAACTTTTCAAAAATTATAAATCTATAAATAGGATATTGAATGGTCTCATTACAAAAGCAGTTGATTGTATACCCAACATGGTGATTTTTATCACCGATTTAAAATGTTAAGCTTTTAAACTAGGTGACTATTTATTATGCATTTCCAGCAATTCATATGATGTAGAATAAAAGCTGTAGAATGTAGTTTTCAGATTATCAGTCTTAAATTTGTTGTATGTATGTATGTATGTATGTATGTATGTATGTATGTATGTATGTATGTATGTATGTATGTATGTATGTATGTATGTATGTATGTATGTATGTATGTATGTAAGTCTGTCTGTCTGTCTGTCTGTCTGTCTGTCTGTATGTATGTATGTATGTATGTATGTATGTATGTATGTATGTATGTATGTATGTATGTATGTATGTATGTATGTATGTATGTACGTATGTATGTATGTATCATCTTCATCATCAGCGTCGTCAGCATTAATATCATTATTACCTATTTGTCTTTGAGATAGACAGCACTACCGTGAATATCGCTGCCATGTTGTATGACTAGGTGCATGCCAGGGATGTTTGGTGTCACAGTCTTGTGCGTCTCTTGTAGACAGAGATTGTTTGCCTTGAGGTTGTACAGTAATTCTATCTTTGTTGATGACATTCCTTCTGTGTTGAAGCTATCGATCTTAAAGTTGTCCATGGTGAGGGCCGAGGGGCCATCCTTTTACCACCCTGACCATGGAAAAGTTGTTGGTGCTGTGCGTGTTGTAGCAATCGGTCTCCAGCGAGGGAGTCCAGAGACACGGCATGACGCTTGCTACATGTCCCCTTTTGTCACTTTTCTTTTGGGAATGGATGGGAAGAAAAGCAGATGGAGATCACAAAAGAATGGACTCGATCATAGATCGGTACTTGCACCTATCCTTTTCAACATTTATACCAACGACCAACATGAATTTGAGAACATCTGGAGGTTTCTATATGCTGATGATCTGTGTCTTGCATCCCTGGCCTCTGATTTCAAGACCATTGAGGAAAGATTAACAGATGCCCTGAAGACAATCTCTGAGCATTATTTAAAGAACTCACTAAAGGCCAACCCAAGAAAAACCCAAGTGTGTGCCTTCCATTTAAAAAACCGCTAAGCCAACAGGAAACTGAACATCTCCTGGAATGGGAACATATTGGAGAACACATTCCCCGTGTACCTCGGTGTCACCTCAGACTGCACACTGTCCTTCTCTCAGCACACAAAGAAAACAAAAGCAAAGGTGGCCACAAGAAACTACTTCCTAAGAAAACTGGCAAACACTACATGGGGAGCAGATCCAAAAACGGTCAGGACAACCACACTAGCCCTCTGCTATTCATCAGCAAAATACGCCTCACCAGATCTTGCCATGCCAAAAAGATTGACCCTGAGCTGCATAAAACCTGCCAGATCACTACTGGTAACTAGAGACCGACTGCAGTTCCAGTCCTCCATCGGCTGGCTGGCATTGCACCTCCCCACATTTGAAGAGCCACTGCTTCCAACGCCCAGAAATATAAATAGGAAATGGACCCAAGGCACCTCCTCCATGACCACAATCCAACGACAAGTAGAATGAAGTCGAGAAAAAGCTTCATGACAGAAGAAAGCATCAACCCTGACCATGCAGCTGTTTACAGGCTTTCCACATGGAGGGAGTGGGACAATCATGCAAATGAAGCTGTTGAAGATCCGAGAGAAGAACTGCCATACAGAACTGAAAAAGTGGGGACTGCCTGAGACTAGCTTGTGTACATGAGGATGCCCAGAGCAGACGATGGAGCACATCCTTAGAGAATGCCGGGATTGGCCCAGCTGCACTGACAATGACCTAAGAGTCTGCTCCACAGATGCTGTGGAGTGGGTTTGGTGTTGGAGCGACAAGCTATGATGATGATGATGATGATTATTTATGGGACATTCTGTGACAGAGTTTGAACCTTCACTGCTCAAAGTGATACTCCAGTTCTGTACACTATGTTAGGAAATGGTATTGTCAATGAATATGTTACCCTTGTTACATTATCAAGTATATTTTCTGAAATAAACAATTTTGATATGTATGTATGTATGTATGTATGTATGTATGTATGTATGTATGTATGTATGTATGTATGTATGTATGTATGTATGTATGTATGTATGTATGTATGTATGTAAGTAAGTATGTATTTGTGTATATATGCATTTGTGTATTTATTTATGAACTAATGATTGTGCATATGAATATATGTAGTATTTAGATACACCTGTTGTAATGCACTCAGAGCCCTCTGTCCATTGAGGGGCAGATGTGCCATGTAATTGTTTATTATTATATGTATTATGTCTCACAAGAAAGAAAACTTACTCATCATCGACGTCATTAAAAGTCGGTTCCTCCTCCATTTCCTCTTCCGAATCTGAATCCACTCCTGCCCCAAAGAATTTTTTCTCTCCTCGTTCAAAAGTGGTTCTCTTTGGCTTGGGCAGGGCATCTTCATCTGAGTCTTCATCAAACATGTCATCACCATCCATGACACTCAGATCTCCCCCTTCTACCTCAGACAATTGCTGGAGAAGAAAACGTGAGGAATGGTGTAATGTCAAATTCCAAACAAAGGAAAATTCACACCTCACAAATCCTCCCCAGGTTAACTTACAGAATAAAGTAAATTTTCAATTTTAAAGCCAAGTGTAAATTTTATTTCTATTCGATTTGCTTGCTTGTTTTAATGGATTTACGGTGCTTGCAACACATTCAGGTCATATCAACGCCAGTAAAAAGGAAAAAAAATTCTAGAATTATAATTAAAGCAAGCACCCAAGCAAAAGTAAGACAAAGGGGAATTGGTTTAAATAGGGAACAGATGTAGATTCCAAAAGCATACAATCAATGCACCAAGTATGAGATCACATAAAAGTCCCATCCAGACACAAGCACGGATTCCCACCAAGAGGAATACACTCAAATCAGAGACGCCAACTTTAAATTTGGCTCACAGGAGTTTCAGACACCACATGTAGGAATTTCAATGCCGAAAGAGGAATTTCCATGCACAAGAAAAAGGAATTGGAAAGGTATTTGGCATTGTGTTTACATATTGCATAGTTCGAAATAGATAAATGATTAGAATTATATTATGATACATAAACACATTGCCAAATACGATCCCAAAGTTTCCTTATTTCAAATGAAGTAAAGCACCAAAACCTAATGGTAGTACTGGTGGTAGTGAGAATGATGTGGTGTTGGTGGTTGTAGTAATAGTTGTAGGGATTATGAAGATGTGATAGTGGTTGTTGTTGTAGTTGTGATGATGATATGGTGGTGGTATAGTGGTTGTAGAAGTTGTGGTCATGATGATAATGATGTGGTGGTGGTTGTAATAGTGGTGGTAGTGTTGTTGATGTGGTGGTGGTGGTTGTAGTAATTTTAGTGGTAGTGATGATGATGTGGTGGTGGTTGTAGTAATTTTAGTGGTAGTGATGATGATGTGGTGGTGGTTGTAGTAATTTTAGTGGTTGTGATGATAATGTGGAGGTGGTGGTTTTAGTACTAGTAGTGGTAATGATGATGTGGTGGTGTTGGTGGTGGTTGTAGTAGTAGTGGTAGTGATGATGTGGTGGTGGTGGTTGTAGTGGTTGTCATGATGATGTGGTGCTCATGGTTGTAGTAGCAGTGGTAGTGATGATGATGATGATGTTGTAGTGGTGGTTGTAGTAGTAGTAGTAGTAGTAGATGTAGTAGTAGTGGTAGTGATGATGTGGTGGTGGTGGTTGTAGTGGTCGTGATGATGATGTGGTGGTGGTGGTTGCAGTAGTAGTGGTAGTGATGACAATGTGGTTGTGGTGGTTGTAGTAGTAGTAGTGATAATGATGTGGTGGTGATGGTGGTTGTAGTCGTAGTGGTAGTGATGATGATGATGTGGTGGTGATGGTGGTTGTAGTTGTAGTAGTGGTGGTAGTGATGAAGATGAGGTGGTGGTGGTGCTTGTGGTAGTAGTGGTAGTGATGATGATGTGGTGGTAGTTGCAGTAGTGGTGTTAGTGATGATGATGTGGTGGTGGTTGTAGTAATTTTAGTGGTAGTGATGATGATGTGGTGGTGGTTGTAGTAATTTTAGTGGTAGTGATGATGATGTGGTGGTGGTTGTAGTAATTTTAGTGGTTGTGATGATAATGTGGAGGTGGTGGTTTTAGTAATAGTAGTTGTAATGATGATGTGGTGGTGTTGGTGGTGGTTGTAGTAGTAGTAGTAGTGATGATGTGGTGGTGGTGGTTGTAGTGGTTGTGATGATGATGTGGTGCTCATGGTTGTAGTAGCAGTGGTAGTGATGATGATGATGATGTTGTAGTGGTGGTTGTAGTAGTAGTAGTAGTAGTAGTAGTAGTAGTTGTAGTAGTAGTAGTAGTAGATGTAGTAGTAGTGGTAGTGATGATGTGGTGGTGGTGGTTGTAGTGGTCGTGATGATGATGTGGTGGTGGTGGTTGCAGTAGTAGTGGTAGTGATGACAATGTGGTTGTGGTGGTTGTGGTAGTAGTGGTAGTGATGATGATATGATGGTGGTGGTTGAAGTAGTAGTGGTAATGATGATGTGATGGTGGTTGTAGTAGTAGTAGTGGTGGTAGTGATGAAGATGAGGTGGTGGTGGTGCTTGTGGTAGTAGTGGTAGTGATGATGATGTGATGGTAATGGTGGTTGTAGTACAAATGGTAGTGATGATGATGTGGTAGTGGTGGTTGTAGTACTGGTAGTGATGATGTGGTGGTGGTTGTAGTAGTTTTAGTGGTTCTGATAATGATGTGGTGGTGGTGGTTGTATTAGTAGTGGTAATGATGATGTGGTGGTGGTGGTGGTTGTAGTAGTAGTGGTAGTGATGATGTGGTGGTGGTGGTTGTAGTAGTAGTGGTAGTGATGATGTGATGCTGGTGGTTGTAGTAGTAGTGGTATTCATGATGATGTGTAGTGGTGGTTGCAGTAGTAGTGGTAATGATGACGATGTGGTGGTGGTTGTAGTAGTTTTAGTGGTTGTGATAATGATGTGGTGGTGGTTGTAGTAGAAGTGGTAGTTGCAGTGATGATGATGTGGTGGTGGTGGTTGCAGTAGTAGTGGTAGTGATGATGTGGTGGTGGTTGTAGTAGTAGCGGTAATGATGTGGTGGTGGTGGTTGTAGTAGTAGTGGCAGTGATGATGTGGTGGTGATGGTTGTAGTTGTAGTGGTAATGATGATGTGGTAGTGATGATTGTAGTAGTAGTGGTAGTGATGATGATGATGTTGTAGTGGTGTTTGTAGTAGTAGTAGTAGTAGTGGTAGTAGTTGTTGTTGTAGTGATGATGATGTGGTGGTGATGGTTGCAGTAGTAGTGATGACGATGTGGTTGTGGTGGTTGTAGAAGTAGTGGTAGTGATGATGGTTGTAGTAGTAGTGATGATCTGGTGGTGTAGTAGTAATGGTAGTGATAATGTGGTGTCGTGGTGGTAGTAGTGGTAGTGATGATGATGTGGAGGTGGTGGTTGTAGTAGCAGTGGTTGTGATGATGATGTGGTGGTGATGGTTGTAATAGTGATAGTAGTTGTAGTGGTAGTGGTGGTGGATGCAGTAGTAGTTGTACTGATGATGATGTGGTGGTGGTGGTTGTAGTAGTAGTGGTAGTGATGATGATGTGGTGGTGGTTGCAGTAGTAGTGGCAGTGATGATGGTTGTAATACTAGTGGCAGTGATGATGATCTGCTGGTTGGAGGAGGGGTATCCTTGGAACAAATTGACCTCGCCGGAATTTGATGGAAGTTGCCCGGAACCTGGAATTTTTTGCTCCAGACCGGAGTTTTTTCCGGTGGAACTGGAGTATTGGCATCACTGCTCAAATGCTTACCATAGGTGCCAGCAGGAAGAAGTGCTGAAACCTGAAACTAAAATCTCGACACTTTGCCAAACTTGAAAATGTTCCTACTGAAAATGCGGACTAATACTCTTATTTCATCACCGTTTTTATACCATCATTAAATGATTACACAGCAAACATATTGACACGATGAGGAAATTAATTTGATTTTAAAACCAACTTATTATTTCACTCAAAACACTGAAACGGGAGGTATTTGACTTTGAGATATCGCGAAACCGGAATTCCGGCATGAACCGGAAAACTGGCACCCATGGTGGCTTCAAATCCTGATTTTCAAAACAGAAAAAAATATTACAGTACATAAGAGAGAAATGATTTAAAAGGAAAAAAAATATTATCTTCCAAAACTAATACCATAAATTGAAATGTTTCCCTCTCAGTCAAGGACTCTGGCCAGGATAAACTAAATAATCCATTCCAAGATAGAGACAGAAAGCAATTCAGAAAACAGATATAAGGAATAGAAGACACAGCAAGTAACCTCTTTACCCACCATGGGAGGTCAAAAACTACTAGAAATCTTATTACCTCTTTATTTTTGATACCCTTTATGTCAAACATATTGAGGTCCTCGTCGACATCTAATCTGTCTCCAGGTATAACCATCTTGGCGTCAATACGAGCTTTCTGTTTCATCTGAGCCTTCCTAACCTTTTTCTTTGCTCTAAATTAGAATAAAAATGAAAAAGATGATTTTTAGCAATTTCCAGACAAAATAGCCCCGAAAACAGGGAAATAGAATCAAATATATGACCCACCCACCACCTCAAAACAGTATCATGTCAGGGTGAACCAGAGGCCAAAAGGTATTATTAAAGTTAAAAGGACTAGAAATGTGAAATTTTAATCATTATCATTAAAAGTAGTTTTGTCTACCCTCATTAACCAAACAGAAAAACTAGAGCAGAGCTTAATAATTTTGAGGATTGATTTAATTTTTAACATTAAAACAACCTTGAGGCAGTAGGTCCTATATAGTCCTTCAGAGCCAGAGTTCATAGGTTAGGATGCTAGTCCATTGTAAAATATTTTCCACCAGATCTATAAGACTCAGCTACCCAATCACTGCTGGATGAACAGGGGGTGAAAAAAAACAAACCAATAATAAAAAACTCGACTTCACCCGAGATTGATCTTGGTCCTTTTGCGCGTGAAGTGAGTGATCTACCGAGTGAGTAATCCGGATCCCAGATCACTTATAATCTATAAGAATGTTTATCATTATTGAAAATTTTAATATGTAGATTATATTCATTTTATTAATAAAGGAAGGGAATAATAAATTCATTCCTTTTATTCATTCCTAAGGGGAAATTTGTCTTTCGGGTATAGTCCAAGATAAAACTGGGATATAAACATACAAATACTTACACAAGAGGTGATATCATTTTAAATCTCAGAGTCATAGAATTGATGAAGTGTTTTAAAAATTTGCTGTGTGTGACTATTCACATGTTACTGAGATGAAGTTGAATGCAATAAAATGATGTGTCTTTTGCCAACATCTATAGTGACTACATTGATTTTTCACAATAAGAACTGTCCATTTGAGTTACCCCCCCTCCCCCAAAGCAATGATAAAACAAAACAAAGAAACAAAGCGAAATACAATTATGCATGTCTCCTTTTCTTACTTTTTCATTTCTTTCAACTCCTGCAGATTCTTTTCTTCAAGCAACTGATCAAGTTTTGCAATTTCTTTTTCTTCTGCGTCCAATTCATCCTCCACTTCCTCAGCTTCCTGTGTTTCATTCTCCGTGACCCTGATTCAAAGAAAAACAAATTATTTTTCCACAGCTGAATACGATAACACAACGAATTTCAGAATAAATATGATTTCAATAGATTGTTACACTCAATCTTTATCTTATAATGGAAGTTGATGACTTGGTGACATATAATGGTTAATCTTAGATTTAAAAGAAATATATACATATTTAGAAAGAAAGGAGGGAAGAAAGTAAGGAAGAAAGTAAAATAGATAGAAAGGAGGAAAGAAAATACATCTTCACTATGTCTCAATACCAAAGGATTTCCAAATATGTAACTTGACTTCATTAATAACACATAATCAAATCAAAGTCAGAATATACATCAACATTATAAAGCCATTTCAATCTTCATTTATCAATCACAATGCTTAGTTAAACATATAATAATACGTACAAAAACAAAACAAAAAAATCAACAAAAGCTATAATACATACACAGATAAGTCAATTGGATTTTAAGTTGATGACACTTACTCATTGACAGTTGGTATTGTGTTACTTTCCTCCAAGGCCTTCTTGAGTTTGGTGCGCCACTTGAAAATATTTCTAAATAAAGTAAAAAGCAATAACAATTAACTGACAGGAGAGAAAAAATTAAACCTATTCGCCTTGAAAAAAAACCGATCCAAAATAAAACAAAGCAAAATAAATGAACACCCAAACCAAAAACATAACGAGTCATTAGAAATTGATTCATATATGGCAAAAATTGTAATTATGATTTGCTTTTAAGCCCCATTTTTATTACACCCTCACTTCTGGAGCAATTGAGATGATAAACTATCATTGGTAAATACTCAAGCTAACATCTGGAGCGTAGGAAATTTCACGTATTTGTTTTATCACACATCAAGTCTCTAACTACCAGTACCAACAAGATATGAAGTGAGTAGAAAAGTGCCAGAAGACAATAGAGAATAAAAAATTTTTTTCGCGGCGGTGGTGGGGTTTGAACCTGTGACCTTATTGGTACGACAACTCCGCCTGGCAGGTGAGAGCGTGGCTCTACCGTGTGAGCTATCCACGAACACAAAAATATTCGTTTCAAACCCAAAGTCATTTCTAGATCCCTCTCTCACCCACTTCTTGAGATCGCCGATTCGTTCGCCACCACCGCGAAGTAATTTTGACCAGCAGTTAAGCTTAATAGCCAATATTCTCATCACAAACATATAACATAGAAACGATTGAGACATTGAGTATGCTCCGGTGTATGGGGTGAATTTTAATTCAGAAAAGTGAGTGGAGCAGGCACTTATGTTGGTAACAACAAGATATGAAGTGAGTAGAAAAGTGCCAGAAGACAATAGAGAATAAAATTTTTTTCGCGGCGGTGGTGGGGTTTGAACCTGCGACCTTATTGGTACGACAACTCCGCCTGGCAGGTGAGAGCGTGGCTCTACCGTGTGAGCTATCCACGAACACAAAAATATTCGTTTCAAACCCAAAGTCATTTCTAGATCCCTCTCTCACCCACTTCTTGAGATCGCCGATTCGTTCGCCACCATCGCGAAGTAATTTTGACCAGCAGTTAAGCTTAATAGCCAATATTCTCATCACAAACATATAACATAGAAACGATTGAGACATTGAGTATGCTCCGGTGTATGGGGTGAATTTTTAATTCAGAACTACCAGTACATTTGATTGGAAATTCCTCCTCTGACACCAAAATCACGGATTTCTACGGATCCAAGGAAAGTCATCAGTGCTGCTTCTCTTTGTCTGGCACTGTTTCATAAACACCTTTTCAGATTTTTATCTTACACTAGTGCCTGCTCCCAAAATTGCTTAGTGTAGAACAGACGTTTAAATTAAGACCCAAAAACAACACACTTACTTTATCTCACTTTTGCCTAGAATCTTGATGTCTTTAAGACACTCCTTGATTTCTGTTGTAGTAAGGGGGTGGCTTTCAATTTCCTCAGAATCAAATTTTATCTGAAAATAAAGGTAGCATTAAGTACATGTTCTATCATATTAAGTCCAAGAGAGCAGAATGTTCTCTGCTATCTATTTTCATGGCTTTCAAAAATATATATTGGTCTTTAAAAAATATCCAAGTCACAAATACAGTTTTTCAGATCTTTAAATAATATGATTTTTGTTTTTTTGTTTACGAGTTAAATTGCACCTCCAGTAATATTAGGTCATTCTATGTCTTCAGCATAGAAAGGCTTATAAAAAATGAAAAAGATTGTAATAAAGATTAAAAAAGAAAAAAATCCAATAAAACAAACAGAAAGCTTTTTATTTCCAAACTCAGTAAGAATTTGGCTCCAAGCAAAATGTTTTAAGTCATTAGTGGATCAATTTACTTGGACAGGAAAAGACCTGTGAGTAGAAGTTTTTCAAAGTGCTGAGGCTCCAACAAAGTACATTCTATTAGTAAAAGTTGAATTGCAAGATTACAGTCACATATTATGTAGAGGGTTTTACAATTTGATTGGCGATGACAATCTGTAGACAAGTAAATTTAACCCCTTTATTTCTACTTGGCCCAAAGTTTGGCCGTAAAATGTCCAACCCGACATGTACTTATTTGTAGGTGTGAAAATCAAAATTGTTATGGTCCCATTGTTGTAAAGGAAATACTGTAAAACCAAATTACAATATCATCCATTAAAACAATGTTCGATCAAGCCCATAATTGTGTTCGATTATTAGACCTGAAAATATGTGCACATAGGTTAACCCGATGAGATAATTCATCATTAAGGGGAAGGTTGGCAGTGAAAACCAGTGATTTATATCAAAATCATCAATTTTTTCTTCTATCAATATTTCGATTCTTTGGTCAATTCTTAATAATATGAAACACACTCCATGCTCAAAAACATATTTTTACCCTGTGAAATCTGTGTTTATATAAGTTGAGGTAAGTGTTCTATCAGTGCTTGATGCAAATAAAAATGTATATTCACACCTTGGTAACACAACTGACACAGTATCGAATGCCACGAATTTTCATATCGATATGAAGATGCGTCTCTCCTTTGTCCGTCATAATCACCATGACCTTTCTTGTGGAAAATTTCCCCTCCAAAGGGTACATTCATAAACACACTATAATAGAAAAGAGTGTCACACATTTCATTCATAGTAAGCAACTTCCTTATAAGGAAACATCACATATGAGTTAGGTGTTGACTGCTCGCTCATTGGATTGTGTAAGAGTGCATGATCTGTGCTAGCTGTGTGATTGGCTGGTGCAGTTGCTAATCGGGGTCAGAGGTAGCATCCTTTTGTAAACAGTCAGTGGCTTTGTGATGTGTATTTTACTAATATTCAAGATAACTTTTATAATTTTATCATAGACTTTGCTACTATTTCAATCTGATTATTCTTGACACTGTTGCAATGGGTAAGAAGGGTGTTCGTTCACGACGATGCCAGCGCCATCAAACTCAAAATGCAAATGAGAATCTGCATAGTGTCATCTGGAGCAAATGCTCAAACTCAAAACAAATTTGCATCAGCAAAGAAAATGAGATTTTCCACACCAATCTCAATTTGTGAACTCAATCATGGTCCACAAAGTAGTACAGCCATTAGAAACTTTCTTGGACAGGAACAAAGTTATTTATCTGCTCCTCCCATGAAAAAGAGACAGCTGAAAAGAATTTCCACTAGACAACACATAAAAGAAAAACTGACAAAACTTCGTTCAATGTGAAAAAAAGTACAAACCAAGAGGGAACGAGAGATGAGAGTTCTTGAGGGAGGTCCAAGCTATGCTGCTGGTGCCTTTTAAACCCAAATTGTTAAAATGTAAGGATGTTTACCTGTTTATGTTGTTAACTTTGATATTAAATTGCCATTTTCTCAAAATACGATTTTATTCCATAAAAAAGTACAATTCGAAAAAAGTATTTTATGTAAATACTTGAAATTTACACCATACATTGATCTAGGTAAGACTAAGATTCTGTCACATTATTTTATGGATAAGAGTAAAAATATTTAAAAAAAAGATTTTTAAAATTCCAAATTTTATTTTTCACAATATTGTACATGACATTTTTCAAAAATAACATTTCAACAATATCGATAAAAAATGTGATAAAATCCTGTTTCAAACTGACCACGAAGTTTCGCGACAATACATAAATAGGTTTTTGAGAAATTTCACTTTGAAAATATGCCAAAAATCCAAGATGGCGGATGTTTATGTCCATTTCTTTGGCAACCAGAAATGATTTTCAAAAATCAACTGTGCATTCATCAATGGTGGTCCTATCCAAATGTATTGAGCAAAAGAAATTAATTCTTGGGTCATTATTGTGGATTTTTGTCTTCACTGCCGACCTTCCCCTTAAAAGTGGTCCTTGAGAGCAATCATTTAAAAAATAGAAAAGAATCCATGTATCCCTAAAACAAGTGTCAAAGACAGTATAAAAGGATAAACATTATAAAAAAATTAAAAAAAATTGATCATACCTCTGATGACTGAGCTAACAGGTTCATGAAATCAGGACTAGCTATAAACTTAGTGACTGAAAGAGAACTAAACAGTGTCTGGTCGCCCTCTGGATAACCTTCCCTGTGTCTGAAAAGAGAAAAGAAAAAAAAAAATTAAAGCAGAAAACTTGTTTGTTTTTTATAGGGTTCTACAAGGCTTGCAACACTACTTCTAGGTGATTGGTTGGAGTCGATTGGCCAGGACATGAGCTTTGCAAAAGCAAGAAGGTTAGGCCAAAAAAGCCTGAAATCCAATTCTTAACAAATTTTTTAAAAAGCCTGAAACTTATTTTGAAATGTGACCTATTGCCTCTAAATGGTATTATGTTGAGGTGATCTAATTTCTGGAAATACATTAAAATCCATTTCAAAAAGCCGGAAATCTTCAACACACGATCACCCCAGCTTGTCCTAAAACCTGTCCTTTCAAAAAAAAAAAAAAAAAAAAAAAGCCAAGACTTTTCCTCAGTACAATCCAATTATTACCCATTTCCCATTGTTTTCCTTCCATACAATGAAAAGAATGAAGAAAAACAAAACCCCCAGCTCAATTTTGGATGATGTGGGGGAACATGTATGTATATTTAATTTATCGGTCAGAGAATATTATAATCGTTAGCATTTTTAGATAATAGAACTTATATGCTCTGCCGTTCCTATCCCTGTGCTCTTCAAAATTCTTACCTGTGTCTCTTTGAAGGATGAACCAAATCAATGGCTAATTTCTTCTCCTCACTGACCTCTTTGAATACAAACTTTGGATTCAAAAACTTTGGGTCGATTTTGTCTGGGGCTATGAAGCTCTGACAAACCACAAATATTTCAGCAGACTCATTCCTAGAGGCCTGTGGCTTGGTAGCATGGACATTCTTGAAGAGTTGTTGGAAAACCCACATCAGTGAATCGTAATCTTTAGACCTGAAAATCTTGGTCACAAACCAACCACCTTTCCTCAAAAATTCTGTCGCCAATTTCAAGGCATACAGAGTGAGCTCAACTGAGGACAGAAATTTGAAAAATAAGTTAAAAACAAAAATTTTAAAAAAAAGAAAAGAAGACAATAATTATTGTAATCATACACGCCAGTTGCAATGAACAAATGAATTTGATAAATCTGCACTTGTCCTAAATGTATGATTATTAGATTTGATGTAGAAAAATCTTGTTCTGACATCAAATATAATTTTCTATTGCTACCACTGCTAGACCCTGGTCAATAATATCTATTAAGAAATTTTAAAAAGAAGCATTTGTAAAACACTGAGTCGTCTACACTTACCTTGCTGATATGCATCATTAAGCCAGTTTGTACCGACATTTGGAGCCCCGTCATTCAAAAATAAGTCAGCTTTAGCTGTGAGGAGCTCTTTCTTCAAAGCCTGACAAAAGAAAAGACATATCATTTAGTTGAAAAGCAATAACCTATGACCAGACAATAGGCACAAACAAGCATAAAAATTTTTATCATGAAATCAAACAAAATATTGACCACAACTCTTCATTAAAATAAATGCTGAGTTTAAGTTTTTGAAACAACTAATCCCAAACTCAAACAAAACAGGATTAATTTAAAAAAAGAAAAAGAAAAATGAAATTCACAATCCATTCATAAAAATAGTAACCCCTGACCTATTGATTAAAAATTCAAAAAGTGCAAAATCATCATCATCATTATAATAATAATAATAATAATAATAATATATACTTTATTCATTAAAAAAAAAATAAATGGAAATTCGTTTACAGACGATGCATGCATAAAAATGTATAAACACAAAGTTAAGAATCTATGGCGACAATGTATACATATATATGCAAATGCACAAAAATGTAAAAAATATACAACCAAGAACCAATAGCGACACTTTATATATTAATTTGATAAATTGAGATAGACCGCTAGTCTGAACTTGTGTGTGTATATTTAAAAAATAGTATTTAATTTAAATCACAGTTGCGCATTAAAAATTTGACCACCATGTGGCAAAAATGAATTAAGATGACGTGTTGTCTTTGTTTTTATAGATACAAGGCGACGGCTCCTCACGGAGAACTTAATATATTTGTGAAGGGGGTGATTGCCATCCTTCATAACTTTATCCATTTTATTTAAGAGAAAATCTCTTGAACAGTTCTTCCACATTGGAAATTGGGTGAGTATAACTCCTGGCTTTATCAATTATCCAATCAATTTTCTTAATGTCGCAAATACTGGCATTTCCACACCATGCTGTAATACAAAAAATAACAACGGTCTCCAAAACGGATCTATAAAAAAGGGCGCATAACGTTTTGTCTATGTCAAATTCTGAAAGTTTCCGAATAAAATACATTCTTTTGTTCAATTTAGAGGTAACAGCATCGGTTTGTAAATGCCACTGCAATTTATTGTCACTTAAAATACCCAAATATTTGTAAACCGAAACTTGCACAACAGCTTGATTGTTAACTTTGAGCAGACTGATGGAATTTGTGTTCTTTCTAAAATCAAAAATCATTTCTGTGGTTTCTCCTACATTTAATTTCAGGGAGTTATCTTCACACCAACCAACAAATCTGTTGATCTCATATCTGTATGCTGTTTCATCATATTTAAATATTAACCCTTGAAGGGCAGTGTCATCAGCAAATTTAAAAATTGGGACCAAGTCGCTTGTACAGTCATTTGTGTAAACTGTAAAGAGGCGAGGAGAGAGAACACACCCTTGAGGGGCTCCTGTATTAGTAATTATTTTATTAGATTTGTTTCCATTAATTTCTACAAATTGTACTCTCTCTAAAAGAAAATCTAAAATCCAGGAAATCAAATGGGGATTTATATTCAAACATTTCAGCTTTTCAACAAGTAAATGAGGCCGAATCGTTTTGAATGCTGAAGAAAAATTTTAAAAAGGAATTCTGCAATATGCCTTTAGTTTATCTAAATGACTGTAAATATTATTCAACAAAAGGTTAACGGCATCATCCGCACTTCTATTTGGTTGATAAGCAAATTGTAAGGGGTCAGATTGGGGACCAAACTGGAGATTAAGCTGTTTCAGTACAAGTCGTTAGAAACATTTCATAACAATAGATGTCAGGGCTACAGGTCTGAGATCATTCATACAAGAGACCTCGCCTTTCTTGGGGACAGGGACAATTTTCGATGTTTTCCAAATGACCGGAATACACGATTGTTGGATAGACATATTAAAAATAATGGTAAAAATATAACACAATTGCTCGTCACAATAACTTTCAATAACTGCCTCTAATGCCATCTGGCCAACACACTTTCCGTACATTTACACTCTCAAACTCTCTCCCCACTTGCCGCTCATCAAACACAATCTCATCTTCTTCTGTCACGTCATTTAATACAGTTGACCTAATTCTATTAATTTCATTTTCAAAATTACCATCATCAAAACGTGCGTAAAAATTGTTTAATTCATTGACGTCAACGTCACTGAATGAGTTGGATTTCCTTTTATTGTTGCTATGGTTGACGATCGTCTTCATTCCCTTCCACGTATCCTCAATAATCCCAGATCTTAAATCATCGTCTAATTTTGACTTATAATTAGCCTTGCATTTCTTTATTTCTCTCTTTATTTCCTCTTGTTTCGTTTTCAAACCTTTCCTATCTCCCTTGGTGTATCAATACTTCTTTTCATTCAAAAGTAATTTCATTCTTTTTGTGACCCAGGCTTTGTTGTTAGCATACATCACTATTTCTCTCTTTTCACATACCTTCTGCACACAAAACTCAATATAATCTGATACCCATTCATTCAATCCATTCACGTCACAACATGTATCAACAAACACACCCCAATCAGTACATTCAAAACAACCCTGTAATTCCAAGTTGGCCTTGCTATTTAGGACATCAATAGTCTTTTTCTCAGGTTTAAACTGTTTGTATACAGGCCTATAAAATGTCATCCGGGATAAAGGTAATTATAACCCAAAATAAGAAAAATAAATTTAAAAAAAAAAAAAAAAAGAAATCCCCCCCCCCCCCCCCCCCCACCAATTCCTGTCTTGGTTTAGCAGTTAAAGTAAAAGAAGGAAATAAAAATTAGAACCTGTCGACATTTTTCGGTTGTGATGTCCTCTTCCAAGGTTGTGACATTTTTTATGGGGGGTATTGGCACCAAATCAATACCTGAGAAAAATAACATAGCACATGAAAAAAAAATAGTTGTCAAGAATAATGTGAAGGCAATCATTTTTTATTGATCGTGAATGGAAATTTAGGAGAAACAAATTCTATCATTTTTATTTTTTAATTACTTCTTGTTAATTAAAATTCCAACTCCTATTCGTGTTACCGTAGGCACGAAAAGTTGGAGCTGAGAAAAATTGACAATAAAGTTTGTGCAGATTGAAGGTTGTCAAGGCATATGGGAAACTTTACAAACAAATTGGTATAAACACCACTAAAAAAAGTTTCAAGATGAAAACCCGTATTTACTTGATATACATTGTACATGATTTCAAATCTTATCAACAACAATTATTGCAATAAATACCTTTTGGATAAGATATAGATGTAATGAAATTGAAATCACTCAGCTCTTTGTTATTGTTTTTAAACAGCAATTTCAATTATAAGTTCTCACTAAATTCTATCAACCAGACTATAAACGTTTAAGGTTACATACAGTTTTGGAACGCTATATCCGACTGGTGGATGTTGAGTCTACTTAAAGCATAGCATCAATAGAGTGGTTATATTTATCCATATATATCCACTTCAGAGTAAATTAAAAAAAAATAATTGTAACATGACCTTATAACCTTCATGTCTTGTCCTACATGTCAAGTATTGCTGTTGGCTTGAGACCCAATGTAAAGTGTTTTGAGCACATTTAGTGGATAGTGTACTACATAAAAAGCTCAAATCTTACAAGATAACATTATTATTGAAAATAAAAATGACAAAGCTAAAAGCAATATTGATTATATTAAATTACCAATGATGTGGTTAGACATTGGAGCATTTTCTGCAGCAACTTGTAGCCAACCTCCAGGGGCAGCACAAAGATCAACGATGACATTGGACTTCTGAAGAAATTCAAACTTTCTGTTCAGCTGTATGAGTTTGAATGCTGCTCTGGATCTGTACCCTGGAAAAATCAGAAGTAAACAATGAGTGGGCAGTAAAAATAAATCAAGAAAGAGTAATTTTGTTTCCTTGAAGATATAGCTAGCCAGACATATAATCACAAGTAAATCACAAAATTTAGAGGGGGGGCGGCAGTTCCGGATAGCTCAGTTGGTAGAGCCCTTGCTTCATACACAGAGGGACCTATATTGATCCCAGGTGCAATTGAAAATTCTTTACGGACCCCCTTTCAATCAAGCAGTGGGTTGCTGTGTCTGTCAGATCTGGTGGTGAGCTCTATGTGACAAACTAGCATCCTATTAAAAGGGCAGCAAGCTATTGCTATTGTGTATTTAACATTATAGCAATTGAGATAAACTTCAGCTCCCAGGGCCTTAAGGACAGCTACAAAATCTTTGAATGATATTTGAGAACACTGTATGAAAAACTAGCAAGAACAATTAATTCTGAATTGTTAAGATGTAAACAACCCACAACTCAATTGTGTAAACTGAGCGGAAAACCATGGATCAATCAGGCATTTTAAGCCCAAAACAAAAGTCATTGATCGCTGGCAAAACAATTTTAAATTTACCCTACCGAGTTCAAGAGAAGAAGCCATTCATATATATATAGACCTGTAAATGAGCTCTATAAAAATTGACTGAAACTGAAACTCTTCGTAATTCGTTGTAGTGGTAAAATCCAAAGAATCAAAATGAAAGGTAAACAGCAAGCTCACTTGAGCAAAGCAATGGCAGAAAACTAATTTGCGCTGGAATTAATTAGGCTACTTACCATTGTTCTTTATAATTAGTTACCCAACCAGTGAAGAAACTAGAAATGGTCAACCAGTTAGTTTACAATATGAGGCAATCGAGATGGGCTTGTAGCAATCATTTAACTTTCGATTTGAAGGTGTCTACATAACGCACTTCCGGTGTTCGAATTTTTCTGTTTCATACTTTTACTGTCCTTCAAGTAAATGTGGTCAATTTTGGCTTAGATGAAACAGTGAAATTTATCGCTCAGCGGCTCAGTTAAAATTGGCTACCATTGGGAACACGACAGGTTTGGAAAGTGAAAAAATAATTTCACGAAGGCTGTGTGAAAATACACTGGGGTGTGTTCAGACATGGCAATTCTAAAAAGCGTCGCTTAGCATTGGCAATAAATCCATTGTTAATATAAACGGCCCATGAGCTATGTGTAGTGCTGTGGAACATTCCTAATTAACTTTACAGTCATTCGACTACGATTCATGAATTCTTTCTTTATTCAATTCTTTCTTCCCTGTTTTAAAATATTTGAACTTGACGAATTGACTGATTTCAGTTAATTGACTGAGAATTTAGAGGTCTATATATACCATATTTCTCTTCAGACCATTACACAATTAACAAACAAACAAAAAAAAATTAATAATTCTGTATGAACTAAAAAAGCAGGATTTTTAGCTTTGTTACTATGAATAATTACTTTATATATATATATAAATTCTGAGAAATTGCCAGCAGCATTGTCAATAAGGATTATACTGTATGTACTTAAATATTAATAATTATATGAAACACCTATCACAAGTCAACAATAACATATCTAAAATGTAAAAATTCAATGCATTAAGATTACCTGTTTCCTTTGCAAGATGATAAAATCGATCCTTTCTTGCCTTTCCAACTTTACCCTTTTTACCCATTGTAGACTTCAACTAAGCAATGCTATTAAAAAAAACAAAAAAAACCCAGAAAGAATTAGGCTACCTGAAATCACTGGGAGAAAAAACAATATAAAACAAAAATTCACTAACAAAATCAAAATCAATACACATTTTTTTTTACAGTTGATGCTTTGACATCATGCCATTAGGGAGAAAGAATTAGGCTACCTGAAATCACTGGGAGAAAAAACAATATAAAACAAAAATTCACTAACAAAATCAAAATCAATACACATTTTTTTTTACAGTTGATGCTTTGACATCATGCCATTAGGGATGTCAAGGCTTAACCCTATCAATGTGTAATAAAAATACAAGGAGTTATTAACTCAAGTTAATATGAAATGAAATAATGAAGAAAAAAAAAAAAGAAAATAAAAAAGAAAAGAAAAGGGGAGAGGATAAAGGGGAAAGGTGTGCGAGAGAGAGAGACAAAAAGAAGGAGAGAAAGAGATGGAGTGTATCTGTCGGTGGGCGTGTGCACGAAGGAGACATTTAACCGGAAGATGTCTAAAAGAATGACTCATTTTGACCAAGCATTGATAATTGTTTTTTTTACATGGGTAGGTTAGGCCAAAAAAGCCTGATCTCCATTTCCAACAAATTCAATTGAAATGTGACCTATTGCCTCAAAATGGTATTATGTTCAGGTGATCTAAATGCCAGAAGGCAAATAAAATTCATTTTATAAAGCTGGAAATCTTGCATCCACGTATGTATAGGCAGTTTAGTGAGCAGCAGCAGTGGGAGTCAAATTGTGACCCAAAAAGAAAGTTGTGCCTGAAAATTGGTGTCAGAGTTTAGGGGGGGGGGGGGGGGGGGGGGGGTTCAATTAAAGATGAATAACTTCGATATTAAGGGGAATATCGCAGATAATTTGGTATCATTATTTTCGTCTTTCAATTTCCTTTTAAATGGTGCCAAGTAACGAAAAATCCAACAAAAATTTCAGGAGTTATATGAAGTTAAAATTTGGCAATTTTCAAATGCGTTTATCTTTTAATCTACAGCGTGTGTTTTTAAAATAAAAACACTTGTTTTTAGAATAACAAATAACAAATAATAACATCAAAACTTTATTCACGCCAAATTTCAGGGCTCTATTCATATGCACAGACACTTTATAACTCTGCGCCGAATGCCATGTTTTCAATATCTCCTCACCGTGGCTGCCCAGCGATATCGATTATCATATCGATATTTCTTAATTTAGTTATTCATCATTTTAGATTTAGCCCACAATATTTTCAGTTCTATTATTTACTTTGTTTTTATTTTGAATTCATACTCTCCAACCTTTTTAATGTGTATTTTATAGTTTTTATTTTAAAAGTTCACATATTTCTTTTCTTTGTAAAATCTGATATTAATAATATCGATATTTTAAAAATACCAGTTGCTTTAATTTTATTTCATTTTGCCATCAAGTCATCAAGTTTAGATATATTTATAGTCACATTCACATTCAAAAGATCTTAATAATCATGGTAAGTAGTTCTATTAGTTATAAATCTTGGCAACCCACATAAAATGAGAGAGATGGGAGAGAGAGAGAGAGAGAGAGAGAGAGAGGGGGGGGGGATAAAATTATGCTAATAGTCAGTTGATGGTATTAAACCCAAAGTGGTTTAGCAGAATTCTTAAAAGCCAGAACTGTCCTTTCAAGATAAACTGCCGTTGTGTGAATCCTTTTCAATTTGTGTGAACTTTTTCATTCTGCCATTTTATTTGTGAAATTAAATTGCCAGAGGTAAAAATAAACTCATTCTGTCATTACGCAACATTTTAAATATTTTCATTTAAGGTCTGTCTCAAACCCTTCTTTATTCTATGTATTAAATCAAAGAGGGGAATTATTTGCAATTGTTTCAGTGAGATATTGGGGATAAATCCAAAATTATGTTTCTTATGTCTAGCCGATTTTAAAATTATGTAACATTGGCGTAATATATATTATGTAATAATGTGTTATTTTGAAATTTGTATTTGCCTCTTTATTAATGTAATTGCATTGTCCTCGATAAGATGAATATTTTGGTATACAATTTGTTAATAAGAACTCCATATTGACTGTGTTAACCATTTTTTCTATTGACGGCATGCAATTTCGGTCACAACTTTCCAATGGTAACTTTGGGGTAAAAATCAGTCTGAATTTCAGACTTTGACTTTGAACGGCCGTAACTACATTATCTAATCAAGATAGAAACACAATTCAAACTGTTTTGTAATCAATGATGCCAGCTCTTTTATGTGACATTAGTTTCAAATTTGTGAGTTACATTTAGAATTTTCGATAAACTCCCTAGTATGTACTGACTTTTATTAAGCTGTCAACAGCCTTTAAATCTAAAATCTCTAAATCTAAATTTACTCCCAATGCCACACATTCATATATCCACAGATTTATCAGTGTCAATCACTGATGAATGGAATGGTCCTAATGTCGAATTAAGTGGCAAAAATGTTGAGCCTTGAATATTTAGTGAAAAGCTGGATGAGATGTCATGTCAAATTTCAGAAGATATCTCAAAGAAATTGTAATTAGTAAATGAAAATGTAGTGATTTTATGCACCTCCATTGACGGTGCATCTTAACGGATCGTTTTTATACACCTCCGTCACGCATGCGCATCCCACTAGGGAGTTTAATAGAAATTCTTTTTTTTTTTTTTTGTTTTTTTTGTTTGTTGCTTTAGGTCTCTTCCAACACAATTGAGGTTATATGAGAGACCGCTGAAACAAAAAAAACAAGCAATCTAACAAAAATAGTACAAATGTAAATCAAAATCGTAACCTAAAGATATCATAAGCTAAATTATAAATAACCAAGAACAAACAGGCAGAAGATTTACAGAAAAAAAAAAAATATCCCCTGTCAAAAATACAATCACAAACCAAAGAAGCAGGATAGGCTAGTAAAGAGAAGAAGAAACGACATCACTATCGGATCGTACACCCATGCGAACATCATAGGTATACGATTCAAGGGTGATGCTCCCATCCAACCACCCGCCTAAATGTAACTCACACACTTGAAACCAATGTCATATGAAAGGGCTGGCAACACAGATTACAAAACAGTTTGAATTTTGTTTCAATCTCGGTTAGAAATGTAGTTACGGCAGTTCAAAGTCTGAAATTTTAGACCAATTTTTACCCCAAAATTACCACTGCAGGTTGTGACCGAAATCGCGTGATGTTAATAAATTAATGGTTAAAACAGTCAATATGGAGTTCTTATCATATATTGTATACCAAAATGTTTGTTTTATCGAGGACAATGCATTTACATGAATAAAGAGGAAGATAAACATTTCAAATTAACACATTATTACATAATATGACGCAAATGTTACATAATTAAAAGACGTAAGAAACAATTTGCTTATCACTTTTGGATTTATCTCGAATATCTGGCTGAAACAATTGCAAATAGTTCCCCTCTTTGATTTAATACATAGAGAATAAAAAAGGGTTTGAGAGTATTTAAATGAAAAGATATAAACATGTTGTGTAATGACATAATGAGTTTATTTTTACCTCTGGCAATTTAACTGCATATAAATAAAATGGTAGATTGAAAAAGTTCAAATAAATTGAAATGGATTCTCTATTTTAATTAGAAGGAAAGTTCTGGCTTTTAATACTTAAAAAAATTATGTTGCTATTACATCATTTGAACTGACAATTTAATATAATTTTATCCCCCCCCCTCCTTTCTCTCTCAATGTGTAGGGGTGTCAAAATGTATAACTAGTAGAACTTCTTACCATAATAATTATTAAGGCTAAGGCCTTTATAATATAGATATCTAAACATATGGGAAAGAAACTTGATGACTTGATGGCAAAATAAAATTAAATCAAAGCAATTGGTATTTTTAAAATATCGATATTATTAATTTCGAATTTCACAAAGAGAAGAAATATACAAACTTTTAAAACAAAAACCACAAAATGCCCATTAAAAAAAAGTTGGAAAGTAAGTATTCAAAATAAAAATAAAGTAAATAATAGTACTGAATATATTATGGACTAAATTTAAAATAATACAAAACTAAATTTAAAATATCGATATCGTCGGGCAGCCATGATGAGAAAATAATGTAAACATGGCATTTCGGCGCAGAGTTCAAAAGTGTCTGCGCATAGATATAGAGCCCTGAAATTTGGCATGAATAAAGTTTAGATGTTATTCTAAAAACAAGTATTTTTGTTTTAAAAACACACGCGGTAAATAAAAAAATAAATGCATTTGAAAATTGACAAATTTTAACTTCATATAACTTCTGGAATTTTTAATGGATTTTTCCTTGGCAACATTGAAAAAGAAAATTGAAAGACGAAAATGATGATACCAAAAGATCTGCGATATTCCTCTTTATAACGAAGTTATGCATCTTTAATTGAACCTCCCAAAATGCGAACGGCAATTTCCAGACACAACTTTCCTATGGGTGAGTTGGGTCACAATTTGACTGCCACTGCTGCTGCTCACTAAACTGCCTAATCCCAAACAATTTCATCAGCGATATTGTATTTCTGTATTAGGACATGGCAAAAGTTATATTATGACATCTGTAGTATGTTTTTGTTAATAAATTTATATAAAAATAATAATAATTTAAAAAATTGAAATATAAAACCAGAAAACAGAAGTTGAATTGAAGGTAAAGTAATGATTTAGAAAGATTAAATGTGATGAACAGTCAGGTGGCTCCGTAGCGCAGTGGACAAGCTGTCGGACTCTAACCCTGAAAGTACCGGGTTCTATTCCCATTGTAGACATTTTAAATTTTAAAAAAATTTACTTTATTGAGAAAGACAACATTTTTGTTTGTTTTTTTTTTCTTTCTTTTTTTTTTTCAAAATCTTTTTTATCATGTTTTTAAAAACGTAGTGTTTTTATGCACCTCCGTTGACGGTGAATCTTAACGGATCGTTTTTATACACCTCCGTCATGCAT
Organism: Berghia stephanieae; assembly: GCF_034508935.2. Taxonomy (NCBI): domain Eukaryota; kingdom Metazoa; phylum Mollusca; class Gastropoda; order Nudibranchia; family Aeolidiidae; genus Berghia; species Berghia stephanieae. Next base: position 33,870,783 of record NC_088362.1, read on the forward strand.
GCGCATCCCACCCAAATTCATCAGCGATATTGTGTTTCTGTATTTGGACATGGCGAAAGTTATATTGTGACATCTGTAGGATGTTTTTGTTAATAAATTTATAAAAAAATAATAATATAAAAAATCGAAATATGAAACCAGAAAATAGAAGTTGCATTGAAGGTAAAACAATCTTTTAGAAAGACCTCATTAAATGGGATGAACAGTCAGGTGGCTCCGTAGCGCAGTGGTCAAGCTGTCAGACTCTAACCTTGAAAGTACCGGGTTCGATTCCCATTGTAGACATATTTTAAAAAAAAAAAATTTACTTTATTTTTGTTTGATTTTTTTCCTTTCTTTTCTTTTTCAAAAACTTTTTATCATGTTTTTAAAACTTCGATTTTAATTTTCTAAAATTATATATTTATTTGAGATCAGTATTTGTGTGCCATGTTTCTTTTTACTTTTGATTTTTTAAAATTATAGTTATTATTCTTTAATTTATTATTATCATGGTATTTATAAACGTACATTGGTAATCACGGGACCGTAATCACCACTAAGCCTAAGCCTAAGCAGCATGCTAAACTACAATCTAAAACTATTTAAACCTCATACTCATGGACGTATGCAGAAACATTTTCATTAATTTACCATCACCGCCAACAGAGGTGCATAAAAACGGTGCGTTTTTGTACACCTCCAATGGAGGTTTATAAATACGGTGCGTTTTTGTACACCTCCAACGGAGGTGCATAAAAACGCCACCAAATGAAGGTGAAAATGAAAATGAATGTGTGAAGTGAAATCCCATGATTCATATTTCAACTTCAACAAAGTCTGTTATCATTAGCATTGGAACTTTTAAAAATCAAACGTAATACCTGTCATAAAAAAGGAAAATATCACCGAAATTCTACTTCATATAAGTTTTGTTTAGCAGTTTACAATGTAACGTAAACAACAAACAAGCATGGAAATAAGAAGTGAAATTGAAAGTAGAGAAAGAGAGAGGAACAATCCGGATATTTTCGAAGTCGACTATTTTGTAATGGTTTTTTTTTATCAATATATTTTTCATTCATTAATGTTTGCCTGATCTCGATCAATTAAAAAAATATTCGAAATTATTTTATGGTAGTTAAATGTGTCAAAACGCTATTTAATGTTTTTACTTTCTATGAAAACATATTTCATTGTAACAAATCGTATTCGATCATTATATTAAAAAAAAAAACAACTGTGAGAAACTTTTAGATGACACCACTCCCAATTCTATAACGCCCACATTCTGTTTCCTTTTCGCCAATTTCCGATCTGTAAACTTCCGGTTTTGTTATCGTTCGTTTCAATGGTGAAAAATTAGAGACATGCTGTTCTAAACATTTCGCCGGGTGGATACAGTTCTTTTGTTCTTGATAAAACAACAGAAAACTAAAGGTATCTTACAAATTTGTCGGTAAGAATATATAGGTTTATTTTCAATATTCTAATGTGAGTAGTATTAACATAAAACAGTAGGAAGTTGTTCGTCTTCCCCTTACCAACTTACATTGTTGGTGGCGGCGATGTCGGTGACGGTGGAATAAACAAACAATATGTATCCGACAGATGGCACAAGTGTACTGTATTTGCTAGTCTAATTTAAGTTATATGCAGACTTGAATAATTCAGTGCAAAGTTGTAGCTCACTTATATAGATTCTTTCGTTTCACTCAGTTGCCCCTCCCTCCACATCACTACTCACCCTCACACTCACTCTCAAAATCTCAATTTCTCCATTACTTTTTCCTTCTTGAGTCTCATTCTCATAATTTTAGAAATTATTTTGTCTGTGATGTAATAAAATTTATTCGGTTGTGGTATTTGATATTTAAATTCGTTCTATAGGCTATAACATAGGCTGATTTTTTTTATTAAATTAAAAAAAAAAATCTCTATCAGTCACCGCCAGAGTAGGCAGTTTAATGAGCAGCAGCAGTTCGAGTCAAATTGTGACCCACCTCGGCCATAAGAAAGTTGTGACTGGAAATTTCGCTTTTAGGGGGGTTCAATTAAAGATGCATAACTTCGTTATTAAGATGAATATCGATGATATTTTGGTATCATTATTTTCGTCTTTCAATTTCAATTTCCTTTTAAATGGTGCCGAGTAACGAAAAATCCATCAAAAATTTCAGAAGTTATATTCAGAGGCAACCAACAAACTTTTGTAATCTTTTTTTGCCAAAAATTTGGCCTGTATGCATAAAATATGGGGTGTGCATTTGAATTTTTATTTTATTTTAAAAGTATAATTATCAACTTAGATGTCGAGTTGTTTAAGAAGCAAGATGCTATCTTATGATTGCAGTGAATGTGTCTATTTTATGAGAATATTAGTAGCGGATTTCGTTTGAGTTTGGGTTTGATCAATGTACTCTTTACTTTTCCTTCTTTTTAACAAATGGTCACTATTACAACTGATTGTTTCAATTCCTCTCCAGCAATATGTCTCGTTTTTTCCGAGCTGGCTCTGACAGTGAAAGTGAGTCCGAATCAAGTGATGACGGAATCCAGGATGTGCGTACCTCTGCCCCAACAAGGTACTTGATTGCTTTTTGATGATATTTTTGTACTGCTTGTTTTGAAAATTCTCAGCTGTGTTTTTCCTGACTGGTAACTGTGTGGCTAGATGGTACAGTGTCTCATCTTGTCACAAAAGTTAGAAAAATCAAAACAAACATGAGCAGTTATATAGCGCAATATCCACTAAACATGCTCAAATCGCTTTACAAAAGAATGCTAAGCATGTTCAGTAGCAGGCTGTGTGACACTGATTGAGGGAACCTCTGGACCCAATGTTGTATAGTTGTATAAGGCTTTTGTCATATATTACTCCACTCAACTCAGATATGAATGAGTATTTGGCTAAAGGCAGTGATGGATATTTTAAGTTTTAAAAGGGTGCCTAACAGGTGACTGGTACTGTATGAAGTGGAGATTGTTCCATATGGCCTGTTGGGGGGGGTGAAATGCAGAAGAACAGAAAAGGAAAAATCACTGTACAGTGATGCCAAAAATCCGGGCTCTGGGCAACTTCCGTCAAATTCCGTTGAGGCCAATTTGTTCCAAGGAAACCCCCCCCCCCCTTCCGACCAGCACATCATCCTCATTGCCATTAGTATAGACCTATAAATTCTCAGTCAATTTGTCAAATTCAAATATTTAAAAAAAAGGAAAGAAAGAAGTGAAGAAAGATAGAATTCACAAATCGTATAAAAAGCAGTAAAATGCGAATGCCGGAGGTAATATCTCTGGTAGATGATAATGGGAGACACCTTTAAATCGAAAGTTAGATTAGGATAGATTGCTACAAGCACATTTCGATTGCCTCACGTTGTAAACAAACTGGTTGACCGTTTCTTCACTGATTGGGTACCTGCTTATAAGGAACAATGGTAAGTAGCCTAATTAATTCCCGTGAAAATCAGGACGTTTTCTGCCATTGTTTTGCTCAAGCCCAAGCGAGCTAGCTGTTTTGTGGCGATTTACATTCATTTCGATTCTTTGAATTTTTCCGCTACGCCTGCCAAAAATTCTTCATTGTGATGATAATTCACTTACTTAATAATTCAGTGTATTGGCCAGAAGTCATATTTATTTAAGTTTTTTTTTCTACCATTGACTGATTGAAAATCAAGTTTGCTCATTGCTACATTATTCTAATGTTCTCACAATGCCTGAGCTGTTCGTGGATCGCAATTCAGACTTGTCGAGCATCGATAAAGATGTGAGGAATAAATTCAATTGATCATGGCTAGAAGTTAAAGATCATATTGGTGATTATATGACTTTGATGAAGTCATCTTTACCTATATGAATGGCATGCTTATTTAGCATTCCTTCTACATCAAAGTATGGCAGTCATACTTCCAGTAATAATAACACCCACTATTTTAATGTATTGTATTTATCACTCCCCTCTCCAATGATGCCCTTATTTAAAAAAAAAATAATTGACTCTTCAGTTTGTCGAAGAGTTTTCAGTCAATTTTGTAGAGCTCATTTACAGGTCTATTAGTATTACAACCATCATCACTACCACTACTACTGCAACCACCACCACATCATCATCAGTACCACAACTACTACTGCAACCACCACCACCACATCATCATTACTACCAGTACCACAACTACCATCACCATTACAACCACCACCACCACATCATCATCACTACCACTACTACTACAACCACGACACCACATTATCACTACCACTACTACTACAACCACACCATATCATCACTGCAACTACAACTACCACTACTACATCATCACTACCGCTAATACTACAACCACCAGCATCACATCACTACTACTACAACCATCATCACCACCACCACATCATCACTACTACTACTATTGCAACCATCACCACCACATCATCATCATCACGACCACTACTACTACAACCACCACCACCACATCGTCATTACCACTACACAACATCATCATCATCACTATCACTACTACTACAACCACCACTACCACATCATCATCACTACCATTTGTACAACCGCCATCACAACCACATCATCATCACTACCACTACTACTACAACCACCACAACCACATCGTCATCACTACCACAACTACTACTATGCTACTGCTACAACCACTACTACTACTACTACTACTACTACTACTAAAACTAAAACCTCCACTACAACATCATCATCACTACCACTACAACTACCAGCACCACATTAATTATCAAGACCACTACTACCACAATACAACCACCACCACCACATCATCACTACAACCACCACCACCTCCACATCACTACAACCACCACCACCTCCACATCTTCATTACCATTACTACTACTACAATCACCACCACATCATCATCACTACCACTACTACTACAACAACCACCACTACCACATCATCATCACTAACACTACTACTTCAACCACCACCACCACCATATCTTCATCACTATCACTACTACTACAACCACCACCACCACATCATCATCGCGGGTGGTTGGATGGGAGCATCACCCTTGAATCATATACCTATGATGTTCGCATGGGTGTACGATCCGATAGTGATGTCGTTTCTTCTTCTCTTTACTAGCCTATCCTGTGTCTTTGGTTTGTGATTGTATTTTTGACAGGGGATATTTTTTTTCTGTAAATCTTCTGCCTGTTTGTTCTTGGTTATTTATAATTTAGCTTATGATATCTTTAGGTTATGATTTTGATTTACATTTGTACTATTTTTGTTAGATTGCTTGTTTTTTTTTTTGTTTCAGTGGTCTCTCATATAACCTCAATTGTGTTGGAAGAGACCTAAAGCAACAAACAAACAAACAAAAACATCATCATCATTACCACCACTACCTCAACCACCACCACCATATCATCATCACTACCACTACTATTACAACACCAACCATTATCACATCTTCATCATCATTATTACTACAACCACTAACACCACATCATTCTCATTACCACCAGAACTACAATCTCTACCATTGGGTTTTGGCACTTTGCTTCATTTAAAATAAGGAAACTTTGGGATTGTATTTGGCAATGTGTTTATGTATCATAGTATAATTCTAATCAGTTATCTATTTAGAACTATACAATATGTAAACACAATCGTTCCAATTCCTTTTTCTTGTGTGCTGAAATTCCTCTTTCGGCATTGAAATTACTACGAGTGGTGTCTGAAAGTTGGCGTCTCTGACTATAAGTAGCTTTACAAATTATTATTTTGCTTTCAGCGTGATCAAAATACTCTCAAATGTCCTAAATATAGGTTCTCTGGTTTCAAATATTCCTTTTTAATAAGATGTGTTGAGTCAAAGACGCATATAAAGTTCTGCAGCTGGAGTAAAAAAAAATTTGTAGTTTACTGTTTCATAGCACTAGGCAGGTTATTGTGGAGTACATTGAGCATGGTAAAAATCTGGAGATGTGCTCCATAGATGTCAATACAGTCCAAGCTGGTATTGGGGACGCCGCTTTATACCGTTTCCAATTCCCAGTCGCTTAATGGGTACGAAATTTGACAATGACCGTTCCCATAAAAGAGCATTTTCGTTGTTTCCAATCATTTAATGGTTCTTAAAATACAAACTAGTCTAGCGGGACGGTCACGCTCAACCGGGTGTGTGGTCATATTGTTCATCACAGAGGAGTGGACAATATAATTTACCGGTATCCCCTGTTAGTGTCTATTACGACAGGCAATGGGGTGTGTGGTTGATCTGTTTGTCATAGTAATCACATAAATGTAAACAATAGAATTTACCTGTATCCTTTGTCAGTATCATTGACTGCCGTCGTCACGTTCATGGCCATGGTGGATCACTGATCAGTGGTGCAATGGGTAATGAATGATAGCTAGTTCACGGCTGTCACCACCAAATGGTTTGTTTGTTCAATGAGATTTATGAGTAGACAGTGTATTCCCAATCCGTTGCTTACTTATTCAACCGTTATGTGTGGCATATTTGATGTTTTGTGCAGTTAGATTTGCCTCTCATTGTTAAATCAGATTAGCGGTCATGTGGTCGCTGAAGTAACCCAAAATAGGCGTGAAACAAGTCTCCCTGATTACCATTTGGACTATTTTAAATCTGAAAAATTGTCCAAGTTTATGACCATCACTTAATTGGGACGATTTGTTGAGAATCGAGCCGTCACAATCAATCGGTTTGGACTGTATTTATTTATAACTAATAGCATGATTCTTTGCTGAATGTTGAATTGTTTTAAAATAGATAGTGTTTCAACAATGACTAATAAGTTGATTTCAAAAAATTTTATTTTCATTTTTCCCTGTTACTTCCAATGGCTCATCGTTACATCTTTTGGATTTGAATTAACTTGTATATTCTCTCAATTCAATTTTCAGAGCTGTCTTTCAGTTCAGTGATGATGAAGAGGAAACAAGACGTGTGGTGAGGAGTGAAAAGGACAAACGGTGGGTTTCCTTTAAAATGTATTTTATGAGAGAAATTATTGTGGCTTATGATTTATAGTAATATTTTAATTTAGTCCGTTCTCCCTTTCTATGGGATGAGTGCTTAATGTGAGAAGAGACTTACCTTTTTTATGAGATAATTACTTCATGAGAGTGAAATATGATAAATACAAAAAGAATGCGTGACTGAAACTACACTTTGATTTTTTAATTTTTCCATAAAGTGATTAATTCAGGTGTATTGTGTGCAGTGAAAGATAAGGGGTAGATGAAGAATTTACAGTTAGAGGTGAGAAATGGATGAATTTGACTTATTATTTCTAGGGCCCTTGGGTCCTGGTGAGGCATAGGCCATCAGCAATCTTTCTACTTTCAACTCTCTCCTTTACTAGCTTTCTCCAGGTGGTTTCATGTCCCTCACTTTTCACGTAGAGCTTCATCTAAAGTCATAGTAATAATTAGCTTTAGTTTGAACGACATTAAATATTTTGAAAGAGACTAGGACTCAATTCTCATATATTGATTACTTCTTTTACTTGCCGCACATCTATTTTTATTAATTAGATTTTCCCGTTCTCTATTTGTCACAGTTTTGACGAGTTGAGGGAAGCCATCCGGCCATGGAAAATTCACAAGAAGATAAAAGACTTTGCAAGTATTTTAACAGGTATTCTTTTCCTGCATTATCTTTTACTTTGAAGAAAAAGTTGGTCTATAACTTGCAAAACTTCATGGTTTTTCATTAACTGGAGTTAAGGTAAGGTAATTGTAGCATCTAACATTTAGTCTCACCAAATTCTATTCATCGTTCTGGATTCAGTAACTTTGGTTGCCTTCCATTTATCATTATGATTTCCCATTTTAATAATACTGCACACTTATATAGCACCAACATCTCATCCAATATGGGCTCTAAGCGCTTTACAAAGGGTCTCTAGCCTACAATAACACATAACATGTAGAACGAGACATGACATCTGTTGGGCAATATTACAGTTTATTCAGACAGACACGATGCTGTTAATGGCCAGGTACTCATTTTACACCTGAGTACAGTGAGAAAAGAGTCTTTTCCAAGGACTCAACTATGTGCTGAGTGAGGCTCGAACCCACGACCTTTCGATTGGAAAGCGAGTGTCATGCCACAAGACCACATAGCCGCTTTTTTTTTTTTTTTTTTTCTTTTTGCGAGGGGAGGGGTAAAATGGCATTTTGGACCATTTATTTTTCTAATCATATTTGAGTGGGGTAGGTTTTGGAATGATATTTATTTGTACTTGGGACTGTGACTATCTAATGTTTCATACTTTGTGTGTTGTCAGATTTTGAAAATCTTTGCAAAGCGTTTGAAAAGGCAAGGAGAGTGGTGGATGCTGAGGGTGTGCCACGGTTTTATATCCGTACATTGGTGGAACTTGAAGATTTTGTCACTGAGGTTTGTTCTCTTCTTATTCACTTCCTTTTTTAAAAATTCATTATCCGTCTTTAATATTTAACCTTCTTTTTAATTTCTTAGTTCTGATATGTCTTGTAAATAAAATGGATCCCTTTAAAGTCTAGATATCGCAGTGGTGCAGATAGGTGGGCTTTGGGTTGGATTCTTAAAAATTCCATCATAAAATAATTTGATAATCGACACAGTCGTTTGGGGACACAGCACCCAAAATAGTGCTGATACTGAACATTTAACAAAAAGCCCCGGTTTCTGTGATCTAGCCTGAACGACGGTACCACTGGCTGATTACAAGACATAAAGCTGTCACTGGGTAATTAATTATCGCTGAGGCGATTGAGTAAGGGGAGATCACTGAGTAGCAAAATTATGCATAAAACATGCATTTTAAACTTATTCTGTGACTAAATGTTCAAATTATGAGTCAGTTTTTCTTCAGTTTACTTAAAGATCCATCTTGCTTCTTTTAAACTGCTTTTAAATGAAGAAATTTCATCCAGAAATAAATTATTACGGTATGAAATAAAAAGGCACCTAAAATTTAGAATTTTACCAAAAGTACATTGAGTAAAATATTAATTGTATTTAAATGTCACCGTACAGGTTTGATTTTTTTACGTTATGTGGTAGCTAACATGTTCTATTTTCTCATAGTGAAAACAGAATTGCCATTTAAGCGACGGTTATTGAGTGAAAACAGTTAAAATCCTTAAAAGTGAAAGAATGTTATGTTATTGAGTTACTGACAAAGTTAATAATTTGAATTATGTCCTTATATTGTTTTGTGTAATCCGTAGCAGTCTTTTAAAACCATAAATATCATAAAGCCAATGTTTATCATGGGTTCTCTATCATTTAAAGGACACCAACAATTGCCTCTTAATCTTTAGATAGGACTGTGGTATATATCTCAAGTAATAGCTGATCAAACAATACCAGCTATCAAATCCTGCTCTATGGACAAAATAATTTTTTAAAATCCATCTTTACTGCATCTGCGATAAATATTGGTACTTATAATTGTAAGCCTAATACTATGTCTTTATCCAAGTTAATAATAGTCGAATTCCACAGTGATATTTCCGCTCGTTGTCCTGTTGACATTTTTCTATACTAAATGAATTACCGGTGATGTGGAGAATATTTCTGGCCCAAACCCTCAAACCCCCGCATCAACTATAGACTAATAATAATAATACACATTTATATAGCGCTCATTCTCGTGTAAAACACAAGCTCTGGGCACTTTACAATATAAATTATCAATTTTAAGTGATAAAAAAAAAAAATAATAATTCATAGCCAAATCAAGGATTCATAGAGTCAATAAAAACAAATACAGTAAAAATGTGTCTTGAGATTCTTTTTAAAGGTAGGTAAAGACTTACACTCCCTCAGACCACGTGGTAGTTCATTCCAAATCTTGGGGCCGAAACAAGCAAACGATCTATCGCCAAATTTTGTTCTTGATCTTTTTTTCCGAAATTACATGATCTTAAAGTGTAATTTTCAAATTTACACATGACCACGTGATCTGTGAGATATGCTGGTGCTATACCAGTCAAACACTTATAAATAAGACACGCTGCTTTGTAATATGTGTGCTTTTCAATGGGCAACCAGTGGAGAGAGGTCAACGAAGGGGTTGCATGATCAAATAGACTAGTGTCCGATCCAGAGGGTAACTAGTGATTTCTATCGTAATACTACAGAAACAAGTATAAACTCCGACTCATGTACTTAGTGGCTTTTAGTGACTACTATTTGTCTATGTGAATCGAAAAGAAACTCGAATCTCTTGTGTGCTAAAGTAATATATGGAAAGAATTTCACATGTAAAACGCTTCTCAAAGACAAGCATTGCATCATAATGACTGACACTAAAATGAGGGATGATTTTAAAAAGGAAGCAAAAGATTATATTTAACAGTAATCTTTATTATGCTTGGTGGATTATACGATAGACTATAGAAACCATTCATCTGTAACATTGTTTATTTATAATCAAATAAACATTGAATTTTCACTACAGCCGAAGCTGCAATATCGGACGACATTGGTGGTCGAAAGCATTATTCAGTCAGTCATGCCACTCTACTTTAAACTGTGTTAAGAAAGAGTATTAAAAAGCAACTCTCTTAACAAACTATTTTGGATTCAATGATCATTTACTATTGATATGAGACAACACTACACTCTGCTATACTAGCCTACTTGCACTGGTAGTAGGTTCGTGAAGAATGGATATTATTCAACTTTACAAGCATGTAACTTGGCTTTGGTGACTTAACTGATCAAGAAATTTATTGCACTATAATCTGCATTCTCTTGTCTTTCTTTTCAGCCAAAAACATTTTTGGTCTACGGTGACATTATTTAAATACTTCACTTAACAAAATCTAACTTTTTATGGTCTTCTTACTATTTTTATGTCTAAACTTGTCTATGGTTTAACGATCAATGGTGCAAATGATTGTTATGAGTTTGATATCATAATAAAATTTGATTTTATCTCATTTTGTTCACACCGAAAACAATTCTTTAACATAACATAATCTTAAAGTGTGGTTGATTAAAGACACCAATAGAATTGGCATATCGTTGAAACAAATGGTCAGTTAAAAGTGCTCGTACAGGTAGCCCAATGAGGTCAGTCAGGGGCAGATAGTCGTCGAGGATGGAGAGTTAATGTATTTTGGATTTTCATCTAAATGTTCGTTCGTTTGGTGCCGTGGGGACAGGTATGTTCTTGTATTTAACCTTTAATTTACAGTGTTGAGGTCTACTCTATCTGGATATTTGATTTCAATAGAAGTTAAAGCAATGTCCCTGTCTTTGCTCTCTTGGTGAAAACCAGTATGTAGTAACGGTGCGAGGAATTATGATTTAACATAAATTTATTATCACTTGGTGATGAGTTGTTATGACTGGATGTAGTATATATATATACTTGCGGAGAGGCCATAGAAATCTGCAACACATGCTATAGTGGTTCTAGAAATTATGTGTAACGACTAAAGAAATTAAGGATCACCCAAACAGCTCCTCATTTTACCACACCAGTATAGGTGCTTTATAGACTAGTTGTCAGGGGGACTTGCAACAATGATTAACATGGCTGTGACATTATGTCCATTATTTGAGAAAAAAATCGAATGTAGTGAGACTGGGCTTTTAGAGTGACATGTGAAAGAACAACAGGCACCTATGCATTTATGTTGCATGTGCTCTGATGGAATCCCACTGTATTTTACTTCAATATTTTCTTAATAAGTTCAGGGGAAATAATTGAGAATTATTGCATTAACATTTTTTTTTTCAGTCTTGGGAGGATAGAGAATGGCGGAAAACTATCAGCAAGAACAACTCTAAAGGACTCTCATCCGTTCGCCAAAAGTTGAAGCGTTACGTTCTTGGCTTTGAGAATGAAATGAAGTCTTACAGAGAGGTAAATAAAACTCTCTCTCTCTCTCCTTTGAATTTTTTTTTTTTGATTTCTTTTTTTCTTTTTTTTTTCTCTTCAATTTTACTTATTCCATCATTTTTTAGATGGTGGAGCCAAACATTGAATATGTGCTTGTAATTACATTATTTGTGTCTCGGATAGATTCCACAATCTTCCTCATCTCACACAAATATCAATGACATTGATTTGTTTCTGTATATTTTAAGTGTGTCTGGATTTTACTGTGAATTAGACAGGAAATACTTTTTTTTTTAAATCCTCGGTGCTAATTTTCTTACAAATCTCAAGAATATCAATCAATCATTTCATACTTTTCTGAGGTTTTTTTTCTTCTTGCTATTCATTGTCCAATTTCACACACAATATGATAAAAACCCATTAATAAAGATTGATATGTTTTATCTCTGATTTCCAGCATCCTGATGATGGAGAGGATGATGAAAATGAAGAGCCTGTGGCCAGTGCAGGTCAGTTGGGTTATAAAGTCATTTTAACTGAAACATGTATTAATTTTAATAGAAGATATTTTGTTACTGCATTACATAAAAAATTCAGTAAATTTTAAGACAGTTGGTTAAATTGGATTGGGGGGGGGGGGTAGTTGGGTGTGGTGAACCATTAATTTTTTTAAAACTTGTAAAAGACAAACTTGTTTTATTTTCCTAATGATGTTTAGACAGCTGGCATATTGATTACATTAAAAAGAAAAAAATAATAGAATGCAAAAGATAGATTTATTGTTTCTCTTTGTTGTCTGGTTGTTGATCGATTTTATACATTTCTTCAGAGGAAGACGACCAGGACAGTGAAGACGAGAAGCCAGTCAAAGCCGCTAAACCGATCAAAGCAGAGAAAATTAGTTCCAAATTTATCGGGGTGAGTACATTGTCAAATTGTTTGGATCTTGAATTCAGATGGTTGATACCTTTAGATATGTTAATGTTTGCACTTCACATGAGAGTTTATTTCATTGTGCATCGCAGAATAACCCCTTTGTGTTTATGTTTAATTGGTATTTTTTTTAAAACTTTGGCAGTTATATAGCTTAATATCTGCTAAACATGCTCAAAGTGCTGTACAGTAGGTCCCGGGCCAACACCACCTTAGTATTAAAAAAAAAAGACAGTGGGCAGATATGTTGGGCTTTTGGTCCCATTTACTTTTATGTATTTTTTTTTACTTTGAGAGTAGTGTATCATGGACGAGTGGTTACTTTTTTTTTTTTTTAGATGTTTATTTTTTTTTCTTTACAATTTACAAGTCAGCTTTTTGATTTTCATATAGCAAAATTGCCTTATAAAATATAATAATATTAATATCTCCGCACATGGTTGTCCTGTCTATTTTCATTTTCTGTTGTTGACAATGGGATCTTACATTAAAAGGGTGATAGATGCATCATGATCTTGAGTTTATTGCTACTGAAGTACAAGGGCTATAATTGCTTAAAAGCAAGCGTAAGCAACATGGTCTGGCCATGTTAACAGAATGAGGATTTATTTTTTCTTCCTCTTCTTGCATTCCCCTGAAGTAAATCAAAGCTGGATTCTGACACTGGTAACGAATTTCATGGTCCTATGAAGGTCATCAGCATTGTCATGGAGTTTTGTAGTGATATCTGTGTGTTGAGGCCAGTTTCTGTTCCTATCCGTAGCATTTTATTAGTTCATTATCATTATGCCATAAGCAAATGTCAGTATCTTCACAACCAAATTTTGAGAACATATGTTTCAGTCGACAGTGTTGTGTCTTAAGTCTAAAATGAGAACTTGTACTCTCACAACATCATTATGCATGTTTGTTTTTTCATGAAATTTATTCCAAGTTGAGGATTTATGAATGCTTTGAAGAAAAAAGAAATAGGCTGACAATTTTTATCCTCATTTAGGATGATGACGACGACGATGGCATGAGTGATGAAGATGAATCAGAGGAGGACAGCTCCAGTTCCGATGACGATCTGCCCCCTGTGTCAAAGTTGACAGCTGATTACTTTTTGAAAACGTAAGTTGTCAGTTATTTTCAATGTGCTTTGATGTAATAAATGAATGAACTTTATCCATCCATAACTAATCTGCGTTTTCAAATGTGAAGTACAAGAATGAATATATTTACTTAATTTCAAATGCAAAATAGTAAATGAATTAAAAATAGAAAAAAATGGTATCTATGATATTACTCTGAAAAGGTCTGTATATGAAACAGTGTCAAAGTGGAATAAACTGTTCTTTCCTAATTTTTTTATGCTATGTTAATTCTCAGGCAATTTATATAATAATTCATTGCAATAAGTTTGGGAATCGTATATTTTTGGTTGCTACAGATTTTTTCTTTAAATTTTGATTCTTCCCCCTCCTGTAATTTACAAATTTTTTGTTTGTCATCTGTGGCATGTCATGAGTAGATGAAAAAGTTTAATCTGGTTTTGTCTGTAAAACCGTAATCTGTATTAACTTATAACCTGACACTGCGACTTTAAGTCATTGCAGAGCTGCCAAGTGTCATGGAACTTCCGTGACAGTCACAGAAATAGTGTGCTTGCCGAGGACAAACGGAAATGGCCTAAAAATACATGGAAGTGGTGCTGGTCTATTTCTTTATGTTCTATATGGTCATTCAATACACATTTTGTGTGTCTGATTAGTCACATCAAAGTGTTTGCAGTTGATGTCGAATAATATTATATTTTATGAAGGTCAATGACCGATGCATTATTATATACTTAGGGTCAATGACCCGAGATATCGGTAGTATTATTGTGTACTCTGGGCTCAATAACCAATTTATCGGTAGTATTATCATGTAGTGTGGACTACTCTCCCTTTTAATTTTCGCAGTGTGTGTGTGTGTGTGTGTATGCCACCTTAGTGTCAGGGGGTTAAATCCATCCATTCAATGCCTTGCTCTAAGACTGTCAGGGCCTGTGTCCTCTATTATTATTTGATCCTCCTTTTTAGTCACTAGTCAATCAGCAAATTTTTACACATACTGTATCATTTGAGTACTTTTGTGTCATTATCATACAGACCGTCTATAACTATAACTGTCATATATGAGGAAATAGGTAAGAAATGATAGTTTTAAGTGTTCTAATTTGCTAATATAGTTATAAGTTATACGCATGAGTTCATTAACAATTGTCTAGATGAAGTTGTCTGTAGGTCTAAATAAATAGACTTTTATGTGTCGCTGAAGTGCCGCTGAAATGAATGTCATTTGTCCCCTATAAACGGATTGTGGTAAGTTGGCAGCTCTGTCATTGTACTGTCTAGTGAGTTGTCATTAGTGTGGTAAACGAAACAAATGATCCTATTGGTTTTACCAATGAATACAACTCACTATTCACTTTCTTTTGGTGGCCGTTTCCTTTGGTGTCTTTTTATTTTTATTTTGGGTTGGTGTCAGGCCTGAGTTCTGGGTGGGGTTCCTGACCTCCCATAGTGGGCAGGGAGGTACATACTGTGTCTTCTGTCCCCTTATATCTTTTTCAACATGCTTTCTGTCTTTGTCTTGGAATGAGATTACTTGGTTTTGTCCTGGCCCTGGCTGGGAGGGAAACAGTCAAATGCATAGTCATTGTTTTGGGAGAAGATATTCTTTTCCTTGTAAATCATCTCTCTGTTATGTATTATTATCGAACATAAGAAGGGGGTGTGTATTGGAGGAAAGAATGTAACAAATCTGAGGTATGCAGATGATACGGTTCTACTGGCAGAATCTGAACATGAACTACAAGAATTACTGGATGTTGTAGTCAGGAGTAGTGAAAATATGGGACTGGAACTGAATATATCTAAAACAGAATGTATGACGGTATCTAAAAATAATAACCCACCAGCCTGTGTAATAACAAGCAGAGGACAAACAATACAACAAGTTGAATGTTTCAAATATTTAGGCTTCAATGTAACATCCAATGGAAAATCAGATTGTGAAATAAAGAAAAGAATAGGTATGGCGAAGAATGCATTCAACCAGCTGCATACAATTATGAAAAACAGGAATATTAGCATGAAAACAAAAATCAAAGTCCTGGATTGCTATGTACTGTCTGTGCTGCTATATGGTTGTGAGAGCTGGACCATAAACAAGACCATGGTTAAAAGACTGGAGGCAGTGGAAATGTGGTTTTACAGAAGAATGATGAGGGTGTCATGGATGGAAAGGAAAAGAAATGAAGAAATTTTAGAAATGGCAAACAGAAAAAGATCACTGATAACAAAAATCATCAAACGCCAAATGGAATTTTTAGGACACATTATCCGCCACCCTGGTTTGGAAATACTCGCCTTGACTGGAAAGATGAATGGAAAAAGAATAAGAGGAAGACAAAGAATAACGTATTTGAAAGGGATAAGAACTTGGACAGATGAAGCTGAGAAAGGTGGCGCTGCTTTAATAGAATTGGCAAGAGATAGATCAGCTTGGCGGAAGATGACCTCCGACGTCTGCTTCAGATATGGAACTACATGAGATGAGATGTATTATTATATTTATTTTGAATGTATAATATAAGCATTTGAGTGTATTCCTCTTTGTTGGATTTTGTGCTTGTGTCCGGATGAGACTGATGTAAGATCTCACTCAATGCATTTCTGTGAAACTCAATCTAGCTTTAGTCCTGGTAGTGTGTGATAATAGAAAAAGCCCTCAATTTCTTTACAACGAAAAAATAATAGAATGAAATAAATTCAAGGATTTTACTCATTTTACACATAGTTGCAAGTCAGACAACCGAATGCAATTGTATTTGGGCCATTAGACCCGTTTATAAGTACAAGTTGGTTTGAAAGTAGTTCAATACACAACAAAACATGTTGGGTTTGAGAGTATTTCAACACAACAATAGCGGGTAGGGAGGCACTTACTATGTCTTCTATCCCCTTATATCTCTCTTCCAACATGCTTTCTGTCTTTGTCTTGGAATGAGATTACTTGGTTTTGTCCTGGCCCTGGCTGGGAGGGAAACAGTCAAATGCATAGTCATTGTTTTGGGAGATGATATTCTTTTCCTTGTAAATCATCTCTCTGTTGTGTATTATTATATTTATTTAGAATGTATAATATAAGCATTTGAGTGTATTCCTCTTTGTTGGATTTTGTGCTTGTGTCCGGATGAGACTTATAGGTGA
This sequence comes from Berghia stephanieae, assembly GCF_034508935.2. Classification (NCBI taxonomy): domain Eukaryota; kingdom Metazoa; phylum Mollusca; class Gastropoda; order Nudibranchia; family Aeolidiidae; genus Berghia; species Berghia stephanieae. The sequence goes on from NC_088362.1 coordinate 33,887,801, forward strand.
TCTCACACTAAGTACATTGGTGGTGTGCTCTTGGAATCTACATCTGATTCCTATTCGTTCCCCTTTGTCTTACTTTCTCTTAGGTGCTTTAATTGTAATTCTAGAACTTTTTACTATCCCATTTTCTTCCTTTTTACTGGCGCTGATATAACCTAAATGTGTTGCAAGCGCCGTAAAACCCTTAAAAACATTTTTAAAAAACAAACAGGCTTTGAGTTTACAAGATGGCGGTAAAACACACCAGGCAAGCTTAGTTAATATCTTTTTATTGTCTAGTGGCATAAATTACGGTGTTTGTTCTTTTACGTTCTAATAGGACAACAGAGGCAGATAACCTAAAGAAGGAGGAAAGGAAACGATTGAGGCGAGAGGAGAGATTGAATCGTAGGAAGGAGGAAGAGGAAGATGATGACAAGAAATGGACAACTGTTAAAGGGGGTGCTTCCTCACAAGTTGCTGTAAGTCATGTTTATTTCTAATTATTTTAAGAAATTTGATATCAACTGATAATTATATTTGTCATTCCCATTTCTTATGACACTGTCTCTCTGATCATTCAACATCTGTAATACCTTATCTGATTTTCAGATATTTAAAAAAATGTTCATGTATGTACTTCTAAGACTAGATGCATATTGATTTTATTTTCTAATTTTTGTGATTTCAGGAGAAACCCAAAATGTTCAACAAAGATCAAGAGATCACTTTGGATATTGTGTTGAAAAAACTTAATGAAATTGTTGGAATGAGAGGCAAGAAAGGCACGGATCGCTCCCAAATGATTGAATGGTTGCGTGAGTTGAAGGGCATTGCTGAGACTAATAATCTGGGCCAGGCCATCAATGTCAAGATCTGCTTCAACATCATGGCTGCCATATTTGATTATAACCCTAACATTGCCACTTGTATGAAGAATGAAATGTGGGAAGAGTGAGTATTGTTTCATATGTTGCCTTTACCTGCTTTGTTTTTTGTTCTTTACATGAGGACACAATGGGTGACTAATACTGTAGCTCTGAGTCTATTTCATTGTTATATATGTGGTAATTTTTATCAATTTATAGTGTCTCCCAGATGTTGTTTTGATTTACAAAGCCATATTTAATTAAACACTTATAGTTGATCTTATGTTCCAGACTGTTCAATTCCTGTCTCCCCCGATTTTATCTAAAAATTCCTGATATTTGATCTCATTCCCAGTTTTTTCCCTAAAACCCACCTATTTTCTTGATTTTAATTGCATTTAATCATTAAAAAAAAAAAAAACCCAAAAAATGATCAATCATCATTGTCGCATCTTCGTGTAAATCCCATTTTTGACCAAAAAATATTTCCGGAATTTTGTCTGAAAAGATTAGATGTCTGTATTTATTTATTTAATTATTTACTTATTGGATGTCTGTATTTATTTATTTAATTATTTACTTATTTCTTTATCTATTGTTTAATCTTATGGTTTAAGATACATAATAAACATTTCCCCAGGTTTTGTTTGACAACCATATCTGAACTGTTGGAGACCCTGTCTACCAATGAAGACATTACTGTGGGAGAGAACATCTCAGATGAGAGTGAACAATTTGAGGTTCGCACACTGTCTTTTCATTGAATGGTCACTTATTATGATTTGTTCTTCAGAGCCATAGGATCTTTTAGAGCCAGAGTTTATTCTGGTTTCTATAGCATTAAATGGAATACCGCAATTGCTCCATCACAAAGTACTTTCATTAAGATATAACAAATCCAGCTATCTAATCACTGATGGGGGGGGGGGGGGGGGGGGGGGGGAGGAATGGTCTACCAACTGAGCTGTAGGTACCTCCTAATCATGGTATGACTGATTGTTTTTAAAATTGATGTTGTTGACTGTGTATGTTTTATATTTATCAGTCAAGAATTTCACAATCATTGGTGAATTCCTTCACTTTAAAAATTTTATATTCCTATATTATATCAACATTACCATTTGTGGTTTTTGTAGTCAGTGTTGTTATTAATGTAATCCGGACATGGGGCTGGTCTACCAACTGAGCTGTAGGTACCTCCTAATCATGGTATGACTGATTGTTTTTAAAATTGATGTTGTTGACTGTGTATGTTTTATATTTATCAGTCAAGAATTTCACAATCATTGGTGAATTCGTTCACTTTAAAAATTTTATATTCCTATATTATATCAATATTACCATTTGTGGTTTTTGTAGTCAGTGTTGTTATTAATGTAATCCGGACATGGGGCTGGTCAGAAAGTTTTAAAAGAACTTGTTTGCCTTGAAAGTCTTAGGGGCTGGTAAATGATATTTGTGACATGTTGGAGATCAGACACTGGTGTAAGGTAAAATTCTGAAAAGGTTTGTATGAAACAGTGCCAGACAAAAGTGAAAGAAAATTATAAGACACATCCCCCCCCCCCCCCCAAAAAAAAAAGAAATTAAAAAATCTGTCTGTCTCTGCTGGCCAGTCAAGGCTGATTATTATTTCTTCTTGTATTTTTCTTTCTGGTTTGTCTGATTGTATCTTACAAATTTTTACAAGATTTTGATAATAATACTGGGGTTTATTTATTATTATTTCTCTTTTTTTTTCTTTTGATATAAAACTGGTACAATTGTATTTCAGGAGGCTCCGTTCCGTGTCCGAGGTTGTATACTCACCATGGTGGAAAGGCTTGATGAGGAATTCACCAAAATACTCCAGGCTTGTGATGCCCACAGCACAGAGTTTGTGGAAAGGTGAGATTGTTAAACCTACGCGTGTATTAAAAAAAAATAATTTTTTTTTTCTTTTCTTTTCTTTCTTTCTTTCTTTTTAGTTCTCTCTTTTTTTCTTGTGCCTAGAGCTATTGATACTATGCATTAAGGTACAATACTCACAACATCCACCAATTGGATATAACGTATCAATACACAAGACTATGTGTAACCTTGTTCATGTATAGTCTGATTGGTATAATTTAGTGAAACTAATCACCAACATGGCTGTCTAAAAATGGTAAAAACATGCATGATGTCAATTTCATTCCTTCTATATTGCCTTGAACAGGCGCTATAGAAAATAAATAAATTGCAACATTATTATTATTATTATTATTATTATTTATTTATTAATTCAGTTATTTAATTTTTTAATTTTCTTGTCTCCTACAGGCTTAAGAATGAACAGGTCATGTGTAGTATTATTGTAAGGTTGGAGAGATATCTAGAGACATCTCAAAGCAGCGAGGAGCTGTGCAGGGTTTATCTGAGACATGTAGAACACTTGTACTATAAGGTATGACCTTTTTTACTATACCTATATGGTTTAATTTTAAAAATAAAAGTAATTTTGAATTAATCAATTGGTTTAAAGGACTCATTTAAAAGAGAATTGTTGATTGGTTTATATTTTGCTAATATATTTTTTCTTTCCTTCCAAATTGTAAGATTTAAAAAAAGAAGTCTTATCAGAGCCATTAGGCCCCTGGAGCTGGAGTACATCCAGGTTTCTATAGCTTGGAATGGATAAAAGCAATTGCTACCCTTTGGATAGGATGCTAGTCAAATCATAAAGTACTTCCCACCAGATCTAACAGACCCAGCTACCCAATCAAATATCTCAACTTCTCCCGGGATTGATCCCAATCCCTTTGCTTGTTAAGCGAGTGCTCTATCAACTGATAGCTTATTGTAATAAATTAGGATATATGGAGGTGTTGAGGGATATTGATAACAGAAATTGTCTGGATCCTTTTGTCTCATTGGTTCCTAATGTATCTAATTTTTATCTCATTATTCTGATTTTCATCCTGGTTGATAATGACTAGCCATGAATTTGCGTATATAGGCCCTTTGCTTACCTGGCGATTTTTTCGTGATTTTACGAATTTTAGACAAATTTTATGGAAAATTACGAATTTTCAATTCTCAGCAATATACTTCAATAATTATAATAATAACTACTACTACTACCACTACTACTACTACTACTACTACTACTACTACTACTACTACTACTACTACTACTACTACTACTACTACTACTACTACTACTACTACTACTGCTACTACTACTACAATAATAATAATCATGATTATGATGATGATAATAATAATAACAATAAATAAGCATTTCTACAAAGCATAAGCATGACGATGTAATGTTGGAAGTGATCTTCAATGTCAAATTGTGGTTGTTCGTACACGTTTCAGAAATTACTAATTCCCTTGTCAAAATACTAAAAATTGACATAAAATTACTAAATTTGAAGTTTTCAATTTGGCAGGTCTGCCTTTGTCATTTGCATGACCATTTTACTCCTTGTTAGTATTTGCAATGTATTTGCTTTGATTTTGGGGTAAATTTCAATGTGTTTTTTTTTTTTTGGTGTGTTTTTCAGTTTGACATCTCTTCCTTTGATGAAAAACAAGATGTAAGTAGTTCTATTGCTTTTATAAATCTTAACATTTTTATCTATAAATTTAATCATTTATTAAGTTATTTTTGGACACAGAACCTAAGAATTAAAAAAAAAAGTAAGTAGGTTTGAACAGAACTGTTTTTGAATGTCAACCAAAGTTTTTATTGTGTGTTTAAAGTAAAACTGTTTTAACGTTTGTACCATATTTGTCCTCAACAGGAAAATAGTTCAGAGAAACTCATGGACAAGATGTGTAAGTTTATTTATGCCAAGGACAACACGGACAGGCTTCGAACTCGAGCCATTCTGTGTCACATCTACCACCATGCCATGCATGATCGCTGGTTCCAGGCTCGTGATCTGATGCTCATGTCCCATCTCCAGGATAATATTCAGCATTCTGATGTGTCTACCCAGGTTAGTACACATACTATTATTGAAATTGATACCAGTTTGCTATTTTAAGGACCTACTTGAAGTGTTTTTGCTTGTCTTTGTTTCAGTCAGTTGGTAGATTGTCATAGCATTGTATTGTAATCAATCTTAGGTGCACATATTTGTGGATCTGATAACCGAATGCAATAATCGGCCTGATTTAACATTGGACAATAATTTGCCTTGGTTTGAGAGTATTTCAATTACAACAGTGAGTATAACAATTTGGGTTATCAGACCTGCAAATATGTACACATTGAATCAATCAGAAGGTGTAGTTCATTCAGAGAATCATTCACTTCTTTATCATTTAATAATTTTCTATTTCATAACTACCTTACTAAGTAATTTAAAAAAAAATTCTTTTCAGTTGAGTTGATTTCAGCCATAAGGATTTTGAAATATGTAATCATTGGATCTGTGAAATAGGGTAACAGGACTACGACATTTGTTTATTATTTTTCTCTATGTCCTTTTAATGTGATGACAATTTTTTTCCTCTCGTAGATTCTGTACAATCGTACTCTTGTTCAGCTCGGACTTTGTGGATTCCGTCAAGGCCAAATCAGGGATGCTCATAATGCTCTCGTGGACATTCAAAGCAGCAACAGGGCCAAAGAGCTTTTGGCACAGGTAATGATGCACATGACACAAGATTATGTTTTCTTTGATGATAAAATAGAAAATTAATTTGGTGATGTGTGACTCACCACTCTACCCACCGTTAAAGGTTTAGGGGTTCCACTGTCTGACATAACCTCTGTTGGTCGGTGATACTGTCCAGTACCACTTGCTGCATTAACATTCCTTTCACTCAAACTGTGTACTCATCTCTCACATCCAGTGATGTATGTAGACAAACAACTTTTAATTATCTTTAATTTGATATCTGGTTTGTCCTATTTATGATTAACTAGAGTGTAATTTAAGACTTTTGGAAGCCATCGTCACAGCGCTCAGAAATTAATAACTGAAAACACTGCAAAATTATTACCACTAATAAAAATTTAAGGAACTATATTTCTTCTCTACAATAAAAAAATGTAGTCTCATATTTCTGCTATTAATTCATTTTTCAGTGCTATTCAGTTCCTACATAAAACAGTTTAGACCTGAATCGAGGTTCTCCTTTGTTCACTATTATTTATTTACTATTTTTAAACAATTAGGGCTTGGTACCACAGAGACAACATGAGAGGACACCAGAGCAGGAAAAGATTGAGAAACGTCGTCTTCTTCCCTACCACAAA
>NC_088362.1:33898881-33918881 GCF_034508935.2 Berghia stephanieae
GATGTCTTGATTTTTGTTTGTTTTCTTAACAGTTGGTTTCTACAAATTATTTATTTAAAAAAATTATGATCTGAGTCATTGTCTTTCCTTCTCAGGTTTGGGATCTTTTCCACCAAGCTGACAAAGTACGCAACATGATTTGTGAGAAGATCCAGGAGGAATCACTGCGTACCTACTTGTTCCGTTACTCATCCCTGTACGACTCTTTGAGCCTGCCCAACTTGGCCACCATGTTTGAAATTGAGACAGCCTTGGCTCACGCCACCATCAGTAAGATGATCATCAATGAGGAGCTCATGGTAAGAGATAAATTTCAGGATAATCTCCATAAATTCATGATTCATGATAAATGCAATACAAACTTATCAGATCTCCCATTTTTTGAGGGGAAATTCCTGGTTTTTGTTCCATCTATTTTTACTATTTAAAACCATCATCATCATAATAATCAGATTTATATTTTAAATAAAAGTATTCAAGGTTTGTCCACAATTTTCCCAATTTTTTTTTTTTCATGAAAAATTGGCAACTCTATTAATAGACGTTGATGTTTTTATATTGACTTGTGGATCAGATGGTCGAGCACTCACTTCACATAGAAAGGGATAGACGTAAAAAAACAACAACCCAACTTTTATTCGATGCAATGGAAAATGAATTGAACGGCTCGTATAAAACTTGTATATAGAAAGTTGTTTATCATTTTGGTGTCAAATTCCTCATTTTCACATTTTTTATTCCTCAAAGTTGTGGTTCGGGGCCGAAAGCCCTGTTTACTTGTCATTTCTTTATAACAGTTATTTCTGTGATGATTTCAGGCATCCCTGGATGAGCCAACCCAGATTGTGGTGATGCACCGCACAGAACCAACACGTCTCCAGTCTCTGGCATTGCAACTGGCGGATAAGGTCGGATCTCTAGTGGATAACAATGAGAGGATTATGGAGATCAAGCAAGGAAACTTTTTCTTCAATAAAGCCAGTAAGTGGATGAATGCATTCGCATATCAACTTATTCCAAATAAGAATTCAAGTGTTCAATTCTATCGTAAGCTTTTCTTGCTATTTTGCTGAAGGTTTTGCTTCCTTCAGACAAATTTACAGATTTGCCTAATCGAAATCTTTAAAAAATTGTTATCATTCACATTGGAAAAAAATTCTGATGACTAAATCTAGCTTTTAAATTGTTGGATTTGCCCCCCTAACGATTGAAGAAAGTTTCAAAGTTCTTATCCTGTGTATTGTCATGCTCAAAAATTTGTATTGAATATAAGACAGACAGCTCTGTATTTTAAGATATGGGCATAGAAAAAGGACACCTAAAGTCATTTGGATGAAATAGAGATTTATGGATTGACTATTTCTGATAATTATTACTGGGTCCTGGTCTTTATACAAATCTTTCTTTGGTCCTTTACAATTGCTTTAAAGATTTACCTTTTTTTACTTCTTTTTATTATTATATATCAACTTTATTTTTAGTTCTCATTACTCTGCGTACCTATAAAATATACATTCACTGATATGTATTGTGATTTTAAGATCATTCCATATGCTTTTTTATATTTATTTTACTTCCAGGATATAATGGTAACGTTTTCTTTTTATGTTGTTGGTTGAATTATGGCATGGGGTGTCAACATCATAATCAAAGATGTCCCTTATAAACTGACAAATGATTAGCTATATGTGTAAACAAATATTTAATCATCACAATTGAAATATTTTGGCATGGGAAAGCAACTTGGTAAAATATCTCTGGGGGAGGTGATTCAAAGAGTTAATATTATTGACTGTCTAAAATATTCCCAATTCTTACGAAAAAGAAAGAAAAACTAAAACAATTTTGTCTTTGTAGTGATGTTTTCAATGATTTCACTGAAAACTTAATATGTTTGTTAGATATTCATTTTGGCAATTTTTTTTTCTCAATTATAATGCTCATACAAATTATTTTGAAGGCCAATTCACATTAAACTTTTTTAGTTCTTTAATAAGGTTACCTTTATTAGTTGACACCCTGTGTTATGTTTCATGTCGGGGTTTATGTTCGTAGACAGAGTGGGATAATTGGTAAACTTTATCTTTTGACATTTGTGGACTAATTTCTGATTCTATGTTTAAAAGAGTCAAAACTTGAATAGCAATATAATCTTGGTTACTGCCGGATACAAGATATTTTCTGTTTTTTGATGTTATTATTAAACATTGAATATTTTTTCTGAAACAGCATAAGTGGTGAAGGAAGTTCTATGTAATATATTTTGTTTTTAATACAAATCAAACTGGACACTTCGTATCATCCAATTATTCTTTGTTTTACAAAGAACTTCAATGAATCTTACCATCATTAGTTGCTGTTTTTAAAGGTTGTGATGTGACAAGTGAAAGTGGTGCATAATGAATTGATTCTTTCAATCTCAACTCAATGAAATTAAAGGATTCAATTTTGTAAATGGGGGAAATGGAAGGGGTTGGAATAAAAAGTCCATGAACCATTTGACTACTTTTGAAAATTAACAGTTTGACTATCTTTGATACAAATAGACAAATCTCATGATGCAAAATTAGTTTGAGGTCATACCAAGACCATTGCAATAAACCTTTTCAAGTCATGGGAAATGACATTTAGGACTTTGACGCCTGTATATTCCAATCCCTTGTTAGGATGGTGTAGATACATGGTATCTTTGTCTGCTGTTTTGTACCCGGATGTTGTAGTCTTGTAGTTGCTTATAAAATGCTTTGCTTTAAACATTCTTTTTGCTGTCCCGTCCTTTCTCTTGCTTGTCATGGGCATTGTTATTACGCTTAGTTTATCATGTTTTGACATAGACAGAAACAAGAGATGAGATTTGGGGTTTAATCTAATGTTTGTGGTTGTGATTGAATTCATGGAACGTCTTTTGCTTGTGTCATATAAAAATTGTTCCAATCGAAAGAATTTCATTTGCTATCAAATTTGAGTTTGATAGCTATGTCATGTCAACTATCCTGTGTATAGCGAGATATATCGGATTTTTCATATAAAAGTTAGATGGCTTGTCTATATGGGAGGTAATTGAGATGTTTGCTAACATTGTTTAGTTCATAGGAGTTGTTTTCTATTTTTGGTTTTCATACTACAATTGAAAGGCAATCTAGGAACCAAGTACATACATTTTCTATGTAGAGGCAAAATTGACTTAAGCTTCCTCTATTGTTTTCTCTTTCTTAACCTTTTTTGGAGACATATACATTTTTATTTCTAACATGCCTGTCTGTTCTAAACGCCCTGGGTCCCGGGTAAACATATTAATATCTTTGGTGTATTAGTAAGCTATGACTTAACCATGAGGTCCTCTAGTTCAAAACCCTTGATCCATACACCAAAGTTAGAAGCCCTCAAAATACTTTCCATATGTCATTTCCACATCTGTAATGGACAGCTGCAGAGTGGGTAATTCCTAGTCTCAAACAATAAAAGTATTATTTATTGTTTCAACTGCTTTGCATGCCTCTCTACTGTTTGGTGTTTTTTTTTGTTGTTGTTTTTTTTTCTCCTTCTACTAATGTTTTTTCCTTGTCTGATTTTTATTCTTTCTCTGCCTCAATGATCTCTATAATGTGTAAAAGCTTTCTCCTAGGGTGTTTAAAAAGTAAGCTGATTCATTACTAACATGGTTAAAGTAAATAAAAGGGGGTTTCAAATTATTATTTTTTGTTTTATTTTATTTTATTGTATTGTTCTTTTGATTAGATCAAACAGCTCTCCCACCCCCCTCACCCCACTTCTTTTATATCTTTAGTGATTTGTAGTTGTTCCCTCTTCCCCAACTGCAGTAAGAAGCAAAAAGTTTAATTTCCGAGTTATTAGGAAATATTTGCCGCCTTTTGTATGGCAACTTTCTTCACCATGATTTCAAGAAATCAGAATTCTGATGACCTCATATCAGTGGCAGAAAAAGAACAAAATCGATTTGAACCCTCAATCAAACCTCAGAGAGAAGCTCTCATTGGATATGGAAAAGGAGGAATGAACCCGATTTCATTTAAATCACTGATACCGATGGTGTCGTGGGTTAGAGCTAAAGCAAAATACTTAAGAATTTAGAAATGTGATTTAAAGGTCACTGGTCCAAGCCCCCTTTCGCCGGCTCTTTATGAATAAAAGAAAGAAAAAGCAGACAGGCACCTAGGTGTGATCGACACTTCCTCCCCCCCCCCCCCCCTTCCTACTAGAGTGTGAAAAGTTATGGAGTGACACACTTGTTGGGGATGGGGGTTGTTTTTTATAATACTTTTTGATTTAGGTCTACCTGGATTTCATGTAACCGTTTTTACTTTTCCTGGCCATATCATATTGATGATCATTGTTAATTATTTTACCTCTGAACCCCCTCCCCTACCTCTGTCACGAATAAGTTGCATTATATAATCATACAATATTATCTTTAAAGATTTATGAGAGTTTTTTAATTAGATTATACCACCCCGCCCCAATCTGCAAAGTCAGTTCTGCTTGTAATCTCAAGCTTAAAGGTGCCTCATACCTGTTTCTTTTTTAGTCCTTCAAAGTGATTAGGCCCATGGAGTCTTGAGTTATATATTCCTGTTTCCATCGCATGAAACGGACAATAACAAATGTTTGCTACCTTTGGATAGGAGGCTAGTCTATAACGCAAATTACTTTCTGCCAGATCTGACCATCCCAGCTAGTACCCAATCTGCTGGGTGAATAGGGAGTTCGCCAAAAAAATAATCTTGACTTCATCTGGGATCGATCTCAGTCCCTTTGCATAGGAAGTAAGAGCTAACGTGATCCACCATACTTATGTTTTGGTAAGGGTTCACATTTCGAGATATAATTGGAAGTTCATATTTTTGTGTCTCTCTTTTGCTGAATTTTGAAAGCACACGTTTATCTTTATCAGTTTCAATTGGGTTGATGATTTGAAAATATTGAAAATATCATGGCTGTGTCTATAAATTAACGAAATATTTTTCATCTCACTTTCTCTCTCGTGTCCAGATCAAAACCAGTACCAGTCACAATGGGGTAAGTATCGGTCTATTGTGTTCCCTAAGATTTTGGTTTAAAATATTATAGAAATATACATCGCGCAGACCTGCCTCTGATGTTATCGGAACATTCTGATTGTTTTTTTTTTTTAGTTTTAATTTTATTTATTTAATTATATTTTTTTTTTTGAAAAAGTGGGGGGGGGGGGGGGGGGGGTGTTTGGTTTGTTTTTATAAAATAAAATTTTTAAGAACTTTTTTTTTTCTTATTTGTTTTTAAAATTATATATATATATATATATATATTTGTTTTTTTTTAAACTATAAAATAAACACTAAACATGTGATCTAATTCCAATTTCTAAAACCCAAATTTCGAGTTTTGTGAAAGCAGTGGCAGGTCTGTATAATCTGCTATATACTAAAAAAACATGCTTTAAAAATTTTTGCCAAAAGACGTGTCCTTCAAATATCGATTGATTACAATGACCATCATCTTGGCAAGATCTCTCATACCTAAGACTTAGTGGTCCCAGGTTTGAGAGATTTTGCCAAGATGGTCATTTTATTCAATTGATATTTGAAGGACGAGTTTGGTCAAAATTTTAAAACGTTTTAAAAAAAATATGACAGTAGTGCTGCGTTCATCGGTTGGAATGACCTAGTTTTCCAATAATTATGCTGTATAATTATATGCATAGCTGCCAACCCTCCCGCAGATTGCGGGAGTCTCCCGTATTTATCACCGATCTCCCGCTCTCCCGCAGTTTTTTAGTATCTCCAGAAATCTCCTGGAAATTTATCAATTTGAATATTGAGTGTGATGAGTTGCTGGTTCTCTAGACAATCAATTGTCAACTTTTTTTTTGGCTGGTCGATGCTATGAAAGCAACAGAATCGATACCAGTAATGTGGCAATAGATTATATAGAGCAGTAAAATTAGGTGCCCCAAACGTAAACAATAACAAGTTGCTAGTGATTTCCGTTAGGGACCGGAATAATTTACGCACAATATAGGTCTCCCAATTTTGTAGTTTGAGTTGTAGGCAATCCACTTTCTGTATTGAAAATATGTTTACATAAAATCTAACAGTTGAAGAAATAATAATATAAGGCTAAATTATTCTGAAAATCAGGCTCCGAATAATTCTTGTTTTGTTCACACCAGCGCAATAATTTGCTCTGGTCTAAAAATAGATAGACTGTAACTTTTGATAAATTTTAGAAAATTTTACCTTTTGTTCCATAAAATATCCATATCTAGACATTATTTGATGCATGATCGAGTATTTATGAATATGTGTTTCTTTTGCCACCTAACAGCCACATTTTAAAGGTTATTTTTTTCTATTATTTACATTGGAACGTGAGCTGTCAAGACAGGAACATGTGGTTTGCCACGTGCTTCTCGACCTTTGTTTACGTTTGGGGCACCTAACTTTACTGCTCTATAGGATTGTAAAAGAATATATTGTGGTATCGATATTTTCAATTGAGAATAATTTGCTTTTGCTTATGCCCTGCCTTCAGTCTTCATCAATTTTCAAAATTTCCTAACCACAACGTGTTTCAATTGCTGAGGACGGTTTCTTTCTAATTGGGAGTAATTTGTATTTGCCTTTTATACTGCCTAAAGACTTTGTTGATTTTAGTATAGTGTTGAATTTCCCTGTATAGTTAAAGGAAAAGACGCCTCATTCGCCATGTGCAAAATGTGTCATTCAGAGTTTAGTGTTATGTATGGTGGACGTGACGATGTCAAGAGGCATGTTAATTCTAAGAAACATTTGATTAATGCCAAAGCTTCAACTAGTGGCAAACCAATTACATCCTTCTTTTCTTCAAATTCCAAATCAACGCCAGTGGATGAAGCTGTGATTAGGGCAGAGACTTTATTTACTTCTTTTTTATTGGAACACAACATTCCTTTAGCAGCCTCTGACCATGCTTCTAAGCTTTTCAAAGCAATGTTTTTGGTAGATAGTGTACAACCTGAAGAGATTATTAAAAGATAGAGCCCAGCTGTGCACGCACAAAGTAAAAATGTAATCTCCCTGATTTTGATCGAATCTCCCTGATTTTTGTTCCAAATCTCCCTCTTAATTGAATTACCGGGTTGGCAGCTATGTATATGTACTCACGATGCAGAAGGAATAGGCATGAGAACTCACCCAATTTTAAAAGTCATTCACATAACAAAGAACTACAAAGTTTCTATGACATCAAGTGAGACAAAATTTCATCTATAATTCATTCTTCACTTTTAGAAATAAAATAAAAATCCTCCCCAAAACTTGAGCTTTTATATACCACAATATCCACTATATGTGTTCAAGACATTGAATAAGGAGTCCAAAGCCAACAGCAACACTTAACAAGACCTGATGCCTGAAAGGCACTATTATTTTTTTAGACGGAGACAATGTTATTACCGACCAGGTACTCATTTACATTTGAATATGGTGAAAGAATTTGAGTAAAGAGCATTTTCCAATTACTCAACCTTGCACTGCAGAAGGGGACTCGAACCAGGGACCTAACAGTCATATCAAAAGACTACAATGCTACAAAAAGACAAAATAGAATCCACAACTTTATCGATAATGAAAAACCATTTTTCAGATCAGAATCCCAGATCGGATGGAATGGGTGGGTAATCCACATAATAAAATTTTAAAACCCATAAATATTTTTTTATTCTGCATCAAAGGATTTCAAACTAAATCATTGATCCATTGTGAAATTTTTGTCTGCATTGCTTTGATTGGTAAAGAGGGGAAGGAGTTTTTTAAAATTAATAAAAAACAGTTGCTATATTGCCTTGGCCAATGCTTTTAGGAACTGGAAACCTTTTTTCTCTCGCATCTTCTCAGACCTGCCATCTCTCCAGATTTTATTGGGAATTTCCGATATTTGTCCCCTTTCCCAATTTCCTTCATTATCATCTTTTTTCCAAATTTTTGATAGTTTTTAAACACTCCAAAAATAACAAAACATTATCATCAATCCAGCTCCATCATCATCATCATCATCATCATCATCATCACCACCACCACCACCATATCTTCATGTAAATCCCAGATTTTCCCAAGAATTTTCCCGCATTTTGTTTCTGTACAGTTGGCAGGTCTTTTTCTATCCATCTTCCTTCCTTCTTTTTCTGTTTTGCTTTATCATTCCCTACTTTCATTTTATTTTCCTTTGATGGGTCGTCATTGCGTCTTTTGTTCCAGCAATTCCAATCTACTTGTTTTATTTTCTTTCTATTTCAACTGATCAGTTGGTCTTTTTTTCTTTTTTTTTTTTTCTACATTTTCCCACGTTTCTCTCAGCATTTGTGGCTGGGAAAAGATATAAAAAAGTTGATGTGCATTGAAATGGCATACTTAATGGAAAGGGACCGCAAGATTACAATTTTTTTATTCTTCTTTATTTGTATATAAATATAAATCAATTGACTACGATTGCTTGGACAGTAAGGTCTCATTTCAGAGATGCCAACTATAGTAAATATTACACTTTTTTAAACGTTCAAAAATGGTGCCAAAACAAAGTTATTAAAATCTTCAAAAAAATGGAATGTGCCTGGTTGACCATTGATGAGGTTAAATGAAAGTATCATAAACCCAAATTACAATATTATAGGAGTTATAAAATATGTATGACTTAGACATCTCCCCCCCCCCCCCCCCCCCTCTGTCTCAGTCAAACCACTTTCTCAATACATTTGATTCAGCTTTCACAGGGTTTGTTTGTTTTTTTCCTTCTTTCTTTTTCATGTTTCTATGGGAGTAATTAATCTCTTTTTAATGATAAGTTGTATTTTACACAGTTTTATATAGGTCTATGATACCTTTAATAGTGGTTGAGGCCTGTAACGTTATGTGTAAAAGTTTAAAAAAAAAAGACTCAATAAGGCTTGTTGAAATTTATCTTGCTTGAAATTGACGGTGAGTAGGCGAAAATAAAGACAACTTTGTTTTTAAAAGTCTTTTATGGTAAAACAAGTTTAAATGAACCTGTACTGGAAGCACGGTTGTCATCATAGTTATGTACATCAGATTTTGTTTGTCTAGATGTTAATTCATTTGAACACTTTACACCCTTGTATCAAATGCATTTAACTTTTTGGGAAACTCAACATTTTTACATAAATAAAAACATTTAAAGAGTGATATAATTTATATAGTCTAAAATTCAAGATGATTCAATAACGTGCATAACTAATGCCACTGTAAACAAATGATTTATGATTGTATCAGAACTGAGAAAACAAATTCTGTAAAGTTAAATTAAATACAGTTCATATAATGGTTCTGACCGGGCATCAAACCTGATATAAAGGCTTTGCTAAGAAACTGGAAGAAATTTAATTCAAAAGATATTGAAGGATTTATTGAGTTTATTGAGGCTAGCACTGACAACATATTGACATGATTTTGGGGTCCAGCATCTAGCACAGACTGTTACTGTAATATAAAATTAAAATGTTGGTTTAGGCATAACGACCAAAAATCAAAATATATGACCCATTGTCTCATAACGGTATTATGTCAGTGGTTTAGATGATAAAGACTGAATTTATAGTCAGCGATAGGAGACTTGACTTAAGTGTTTATATTTTATTGAGGAGACATGCAGCTGTCTACAGACTTTCCACATGGAGGGAGTGGGACAATCAATGCAAATGAAGCCGTTGAAGATCAGAGAGAAGTATTGTCCAACGGAACTGAGCTCCCCAGGAATGAATGGGTAACGCGCAACAGAGCATGGGCAAAACTTGGGTGAACAGCTGGAGGATGCATGAAAAAGTGGGGGGTGGCTGAGACCAGTTTGTGTCTATGTGGATGCCCAGAGCAGACTATGGAGCACATCAGGACTGGCCCAGCTGCACTGTTCATGATCTAAGAGTCTGCACCCCAGATGCTGGAGTGGGTTCGGTGTTGGGAGCGATAAGCCATGATGATGATTGAGGAGAAAAGACTTTAATTTCGTGCACTGATATCAATTAAAATCTATTTCATATGAGTCATATGTTGTCTTCAAAACCACTTTTTTTAAACGTCTAGTTTACTCTGACATAACCACACCGTTTAGAGATGATAGGTCACATATAATCTTCCTTTGTAAGGAAAACTTTTCTAAAAGTGAAGAAGAACCACATTTGGTTGCCTGTGAATAATGCCCCTTGAGCTTGCATTAATTAAGTGGCTTTATCAAGGTACTCAGCTTTGTGTGTGTCTTGAACCCGGTATCTCAAGATTACATACAGAGCAAAGACCAAATTAATCGCCATTTGCTTTTTCGTGAGTATTACAATACAGGAGCTTGGTGACCAATTTACTTCCATATGAATAGAATACACTCTGCGATGGAATGGTGTCGATTTTTCAAGAACGCTCAATTCCTCATAAGCAATGGCTGATATTCTTATCTGGTTCAATTCTACTCCCATTTTATGTTTGTTTTTGTTTTTGTTTTTAAGGGTTTTACGGCGCTTGCAACACATTAAGGTCATATCAGCGCCAGTAAAAAGGAAGAAAATGGGATAGTAAAAAGTTCTAGAATTACAATAAAGCATCCAAGAAAAGGGATGACAAAGGGGAATTGGTTCAAATAAGAAACAGGTGTAGATTCCAAAATCACTCTATCAAAGTACTTTGAGATCACTAAAAGTCTCATCCAGACACAAGCACAGGTCCCCGCTAAGAGGAACACACTCAAATGTTTTACAAATCATATATAATATAAAGAAAGCATAATACAATGCATAACAGAGAGATGATTTACAAAGAAAAAAATATCATCTCCCAAAACTAACTATACATTCGACTGTTTCCCTCTCAGCCAGGGCATCTGGCCAGGACCAGGACAAAACCAAGTAATCTCATTCCAAGACAAAGACAGAAAGCATGTTGGAAAACAGATATAAGGGGATAGAAGCATTTTTTTTTTTATGTTTAGAAATGGTGGGGTACGGGTAACTTGTAAATGTTAGAGTGCCATTAACCAGAATAACAGTTCAATACAGTTCCATAGCAGTCAGTTTTCCACAAAACAAAAGATTTCAAGAAATTTATAAAATTTATATATTAATAATTGGCCCTGTATTTCTTGAACACAAAAAATATCTACGGTACATCTCTTAATCTCTCTTTCTATCTCCCCCATCTCTCCTCTCCTTTTCATTTATTTGATATTTATTAAAACCTTGCTACAGCTCCTTGATTTTATCTTTTGTAAAATGCATATTATCATAATTTTTCCATCTCTAATTATATTTTATTATCTGCAGGTCCAAGAGGCAGACAACAAAGGGGTGACAGGGACCGTGGTGGTGATGATAACAGGGGAGATCGTTACAACCAGAGGGACCGAGGAGACTACAGGGAGAAGGGAAATTACTACAGAGATCGGGACCAGAAAAGAGAAAGAAATTATTGATTCAGACATACGTTTTTGCTCCATTTATTTCAATCTTGAAGTATTAGGTTATAAAGTTTATTACTGTGTATTTATTTTAAAATTTGAGCAATTATTTTTAATTTAAAGTGTCCCTGTTATGTTTTTCCAACTGTGTATTGATGATTTGTTTTTAAAGAGAGAAAGGATTGACAAATATCATGACTGCTTGACACGCTGTAAAGTGTGTAGTGTGCTATGTCTAGATGGTAAAATCAGCAGGAGAAAGATTGTTGTCTTTTTGGAATCGATTTTTTGTTTTCTCTTTATATGTCAGATTTTGAAAATAAGTAACTTATCAAAGAGATCTGAAAGTAGCTCTTCTGATGTTGATATAAAATCGATATTTTGGTATGATTGAGTATGGCTTAGATTTAGACTTATTTTTTCCTTTATCTCATTGAATTAACAATTATTTATTGGTGTCTCTCTGTCTTTAAGAAATTATGTTTAGGGAGGAGTGGGAATCAAACTTGAATAAAAATTATGATAACATTCTGTGCTGTAAAGCGTGTTTTCCTCATTTAGTTGCATTTTAAAGAGTAATATCCATTAACTCTGCTCAAAGTGATTTACACAGGGTCCAAAGCCAATAGCAACACTAAACATTTAGGATGAGACATCATAACTCTAAGGTGTTTTTACCCTTTTTTTTTTGGACAGAAACAACGCTGTTACTGTTACTGGCCAGGTATTCGTTTTGAGTATGGTGAGATAATGTGAGTAAAGCACCTTTCCTAAGGACTTTATGCCACTCAAAGCCGAAATTGAAACACATGAAATACCGGTCCTAAGGAAGCAGCTTCTACTTCTAATGGTCACAGACTACTATGTAATGATGGTCTATCCAGGCCTTGAATTCAGCACCTCATTCATGTAGTCATGGACCTGTCTGGTAGCCTCGTCACAACACAACACTCGACTAGATGTTCTGGTCTGCTGTTTCAGATTCTTTGCCACAACATGTGGGACAGGTTGAAAGTTCCCACTGATGAAGGTTCCTGACCGAGTCGATTCATCGCCACCAATATCTCCTCTTTCTGGTACAGAGGCCTGACAACTTCTCTCCCAGTTTCGAGGAGTCTATGTCCGTCCCCATGAGGGACTGTAAGCAAGTGGCATACCACAGGACCCCAAAGCCACATCTATATATAAATAACCAAAAGCAAGAAATTTCACAGTTACAATATCTATTTATTCACAGCACAGTGTAAATATCACATGGAGTACATTGTTATACCAGACCGATCACATCCAAATGGTGTTTTGTCACAATGAGTTGAATCAAGTGTCTCTATTCAACTTGGAACTGAATTATAAAATTTAATATTTTACACATATAAATAGTACCTAACGAACAAAAAATATACATGATAGCTTCGGAACACTGAATGTTTCGGGTTGAAACATTGAAAATGTTAATGTATTGAGTACTAAAAATCAGGACAGTTGGTCTGGATTTTCATTAATGTATTAACATTTTTACTCCTTTTGTTATTGGGTAAAGAAGGAATTTGAGCCCGAATGTTCCGTGTTTGGTATTTCATTCTTTTTCAGTGCTGTTACTGTTATATATTGTTCATTAATTTTTTACAGTCCATCGCTTCTAATAGCTTAGTATTAACTTCGACTCTTTAAAAAGAAACTACAATCCCTCCAATAAAATCCATTAATTTGACTAAAAATTGAACATTTTAGCCTTTCATGCCAATTTTCGGGCATAGGTCTAACCATGACAGAACACTGTATTGATACGACTGGTCACATATTTTTTATAATTTTTTTATAATAATAACAATAATGTAAAGACAATACTGAGTGAGCATCTTGGTTATGAAATCTATGGTCATGAAATAGGTGCCTGGACAGCTGGGTCAAACTTGCTAAATCTGATGTCGCAAAAGCGTTTCTTGCATTCTCATTTCAGGAAATTATCCATACTAAAATGGTTAGACCTATAGTGATAATTGTGTATTTATATTTATATGCAGGTCTGATAACAAATTATGGGCTCATTGTTGTGTTTATTGTTGTTATTGAGGGTTTAACGGCGCTCAACACATTAAGCGCCAGCAAAAAAGAAAAAATGGGATAGTAAAAAGTTCTAGAATTACAATTAGAGCCCAAGATAAAGTAAGACAAAGGGGAATTGGTCCAAATAGGGAACATGTAGATTCCAACAGCACATTATCGGTGTACTTAGTTTGAGATCGCCTATGTCTCATCCGGACACAAGCACAAAGAGGAATACACGCAAATGCTTACATTATACATTCAAAATAACAATTATAATAATACATAACAGAGAGGTGTTTTTGTTTTTAAGTTTTACGGCGCTTGCAACACATTAAGGTCATATCAGCGCCAGTAAAAAGGAAGAAAATGGGATAGTAAAAAGTTCTAGCATTACAATCAAACACAAATGAAGACAAAGGGGAATTGGTTTAAATAGGGAACAGATGTAGATTCCAAGAGCACACCGCCAAAGTACTTAGTTTGAGATCACCTAAAAGTCTCATCCAGACACAAGCATAGGTCCCAACTAAGAGGAACACACTCTGGGTGGGGATCCTGACCTCCCATAGTGGGCAGGGGGGTACATACTGTGTCTTCTATCCCCTTGAATCTGTTTTCCAACTTGCTTTCTGTCTTTGTCTTGGCATGAGATTACTTGGTTTTGTCCTGGCCCTGGCCGGAGTCCTAGATGGGAGGGAAACAGTCAAATGCATAGTTATTGTTTGGGGAGATGATATTTTTTTCCTTGTAAATCATCTCTCTGTAATGTATTATTGTTATTTTAATGTATAATGTAGGCATTTGAGTGTATTCCTCTTTGTTGGATTTTGTGCTTGTGTCTGG
Source organism: Berghia stephanieae (assembly GCF_034508935.2). Lineage (NCBI taxonomy): Eukaryota > Metazoa > Mollusca > Gastropoda > Nudibranchia > Aeolidiidae > Berghia > Berghia stephanieae. Next base: position 33,913,204 of record NC_088362.1, read on the forward strand.
ATGAGACTTATAGGTGATCTCAAACTAGGTGCATTGGTGGTATGCTCTTGGAATCTACATCTGATCCCTATTTGTTCCCAGTTCCCCTATGTCTTACTTTTTCTTGGGTGCTTTAATTGTAATTCTAGAACTTTTTACTGTCCCATTTTCTTCCTTTTTACTGGCGCTGATATAACCTAAATGTGTTGCAAGCGCCGTAAAACCCTTAAAAACAAAACAAAAACAGAGGAACACACTCAAATGTTTACCAATCATATAATATAATATGTAAACTAAACATAATACAATGCATAACAGAGAGATGATTTTCAAGGAAAAAAATATCTCCCAAAACTATAACTATACATTCGACTGTTTCCCTCCCAGCCAAGGAACTCCGGCAAGGATCAGGACAAAACTAAGTAATCTCATTCCAAGACAATGACAGGAAACAATTGGAAAACGGGTATGGGGGGATAGAAGACACAGCATGAACCCCCCTGCCCACTATGGGAGGTCAGGATCCCCACCCAGTAACTGAGAGGTGATTTACAAGGGGAAAAAATATCTCCCAAAACAATGACTATGCATTTGACTGTTTCCCTCTAAGTCAGGGCCAGGAAAAAAGTAATCTCATTCCAAGACAAAGACAGAAAGCATGTTGGAAGAGAGATATAAGGGGATAGAAGACACAGTAAGTGCCTCCCTGCCCGCTATTGTTGTGTTGAAATACTCTCAAACCCAACATGTTTTGTTGTGTATTGAACTACTTTCAAACCAACTTGTACTTATAAACGGGTCTAATGGCCCAAATTTTTATAGACTAAATCCTACAATACAATTGCATTCGGTTGTCAGACTTGCAACTATGTGTAAAATGAGTAAAATCCTTGAATTTATTTCATTCTATTATTTTTTCGTCGTAAAGAAATTGAGGGCTTTTTCTATTATCACACACTACCAGGACTAAAGCTAGATTGAGTTTCACAGAAATGCATTGAGTGAGATCTTACATCAGTCATTTTTTTAAAAAGGCTATGAAAAAACTTATACATTATTATATACCACTGTTGAAATTTCCAGTAAAATTACAACCTCCCACTTCCCCTTCCTTAAAAAAATTACCCACTTTGCAAATATTTTCTAAAAATGTAGGAAATGCAACTGATTTAGCCAAGTGGCCAGGCTGTCAGGATACATATACAGTTATTGCTGGATTCTAGCATGCTGAATTCCAGCACTTTGCAATACGGCACCCACGAGCTGGACTACCCAATTTAATATATAGAATAAGTTGTTAATCTGTGAGTAAAGGATTTCAACACACTCGGACTTACTTCTCCCAACAGCGTGCTAGAATCCAGCAAATAATGTAGATTTGTGACATTAATTTCCTTAAAGTTAAAGCTGAAGTTGACTTTATGTGGATTTCACTGTAAATTTGTTGTAACATGAATAACTTTGAGGCATAGCATACAGCATTAAGTGTATGAACAGTTGAAAAGTGAGAAATCTACTAGGCATACAAGCACATGAAAGCCAAATGACAACAACCAGACACAAACGGTTAAGACCGACATTTTTCCATTCATGCTTGTGACCAGTGACCTAAAAACGGGTCAGGGACATTGGGCCAGAGTGACTTATGTTTGTTTTTGATTTTAAGGATTATACGGCGCTTGTGACACATATAGGTCATATCAACGCCAGTAAAAAAGAAGAAAATGGGGTAGTCAAAATATTCTAGGTTTACAATTAAAGCGCCCAAGAAAAAGTAAGACAAAGGGGAATTGGTTCAAATAATGAACAGATGTAGATTCCAAGAGCATACCATCAATATACTTAGTTTGAGATCACTTTAAAGTCTCATCCAGAAACCATCACAGGATCCCACTAAGAGGAGCACACTCAAATGCTTACAGAATACATGATTAACAATACATAACAGAGAGATGATTTACAAGGAAAAAAATATCTCCCAAAACCATAACTATACATTTGACTGTTTCCCTCCCAGTCAAGGACTCCAGCCAGGGCTGAGACAAAACTAAGTAATCCCATTCTAAGACAAAGACAGAAAGCAACTCGGAAAACATATAAGGGGATAGAAGACACAGTGTGACCTCCTGCCCACCATTGGAAGTCAAAGGACCCCGCCCAGCAGGGTGACTTAGATTCTTGAAATTATCGTCATCAGTATAAAAATCTGAAAAGGTGTGAATGAAACGATGCACATCTTTTAAGATTTTTATCTTACACTAGAGCTGATACCATTAACAAAACCTTTTCAGTCTGATGCTGGCCTTTCCTCCAATTTCCCTCAGGTCTTTCCTAGCTTTTTATATCACTCCCAGATCTGATAGTTGGGATGACTAAATGCTTACATTCCTCATAAAAAGAGTGTGCATTTCCACATATTAATATATATGAAAATGTAATTGTCAAATTAGGGGATTGATGATTTGAAGCCACAACATTATGAACATGTTGACAAAAATCATTTTCCTATAATATTGCGTCCAAAATTTGTTATTTTAAACTTATCAGTGACCCCAAATTGAAAAAAAATTATAAAATGTGTTTTAAAAAAATATTGCTAGATTAAGTACAAGATTAATTCAATCATAGATTGAACACAGCCATTTTGGTTGTTTAATTAATAACGGAATACAACAACAAGAACAACACAAGAGACGTTTAATCTAAAATGGTTACTTGGAAACATTCGTTAATTCGTTAATGTTTGGAATGGAACTTGAAGGGATTTTTTAAAAAATCATTATTACAAACAAATACAAAGGAAATTAATTAAAAATTAACTAAATAAATAAATAAATATAATGAAAAATAAATAAATTAATGAATATCTTTTAGTTTCTGATTATATTTTTTTTGGATTTATTTTTCGCTTTCATGTCATTGAAGCGTCGATGAATAGATAGAATATGCCAGGGATTTATGTCTGCATCACTCTAGAGAAAGTCAAATGTTGCTGGGTTTCTACAGCCAGTTTTTAGTAATAAAAAGAGATTTTTAAAGTCCTGTGAGATTTTAAAATACCTTACAAAGAATTGTGAATGTACGAACACAATATAATATGGCAGAAACTGTGGTGGTGGTAGTGGCGGCGGTAATAAATACTGTAGAAATAGAAAGCGTTATCTACATCACATTACAATAATGAGCTCATTTTCAATTATGAATTTTTAAAAAATGTATGACAATATGACATGTTACAATTTTCTGTTCCATTGGTTTATTTTCTACTGAACACTCATGGTTTATGCAGTCAATAAAATCATACTTAAAAAAATCATACTCATAAAAATATATATTTACCATCTTATATTAATGTCAATTATAAAATAATTTCTTTATTTCCTTGCAATTGGGAGGTACTTATTGGCAGATCTGATAACCAAAGTGTTATGGGCTCATTGTTTTAACATGAATGGAAGTACTCTTAAACAAATGCAAAATATTGTCCATTACAACAATGTTAGATCAAACCCATTACTACATTCGGTTATCAGCAGACCTGCAAATATGTGCATGTTTGTTAAGATAATTCAAGTCTCAATCTCATATCTGAGGTAACTTTGCAAAATAGACAAGAGTTGAGTTTTACACAGAAAACGACATATCCAGTGGGTGTTTAATTGTGGCTTCTTCTTTTGAATCAATTAAATAATAATGAAAATATTTTGCAGCAAAAATTAAAGTATATAAATATTCATCTCACAGCTTTTAAGCTCCATTTCCTCCATGCCATAATTGCTGATTTAAAGCTGTCTCAGGGAAAAAAAGTAGTATTATTTAAATATTGATTTACCGATAACAGCTTCGAAATAACAAATAACATTTTTTTTAACACAGTATTTGTATTAATTTTAAATCTGTTGAAACACTTCATTCCATCCACTAAAAGTTGTACGGGATAAATTAATAAAGGTAATTCTATTATAAAAAAAATTTTCATCATCAAATTCATCCAACCAAGATGTCAGATCAAAATCGTAGATTACAATAGTTACCTTTAAATATCTAAAAAAATATTTATGAAACAATGTCAAACAAAGCAAGAAAGAAAAATTAAAAAAAAAAAAAAAATCATCAGAAAAAATCAACCTGCATCTACTGGGCTGAATTTTTGGGATATTTTTTTTATTTGTGTGTGTATACATATATATATATATATATATATATATATATATATATATATATATATATATATATATAATATATATATTGCTTTGTCTAGCACTGTTTCATACAATAGCTAAGTTGGTAGAACGTATGCTTCACACGCAATGAGACCAAGTTCGATACCTGGTGCAATCGAGATTATTTCTGACCCCTCTGTTCACCCAGCAGTGAATGGGTAACTGGTTCTGTTAGATCTGGTGGAAAGTACTTTGTGATAGAGTAGCATCCTATCCAAAGGGTGGCAAGCAATTGCTATTGTCCGTTGCACACTATAGAAACTGGAATAAATTCCGGTTCCATGGGCCTCATGGCTCTGAAGGACTACTTTTTTTCATACACACTTTTTAAGATGTTTATCATACACCAGTACCTGCTCCCTAGTTTGTCACTTTGAAATAATCATTGATAATACTTGACTATTAGAAAACATGTAGCAGAGAAAGACTTTCACACAACAACAATGACTACAACAACGACGACGACGAATATCCAAATGTTCATGACGTCAATGTAACAGTGTACTAGATATAATAATAATATGCGTTGATAGATTCATATTCACGGGCTTTAGACAGCTACCGATGCCAGATCATAATAATATTAATGATTCATTAATCCTCTCCTTACCAACCACAGGAAAATCATCACATTCGTTACAATGCATTGTTTTCATTCTGATTTCTTATGTACATCACACATTTAAAGAATATTTTTTGTTTTGTTGAAAAAAAATATGTTTAGCATGTCCTTACTGTTTTTGAGTTTGAGTGAGAGTGAAGTTGCGGGTAAAATCTTGAAAATGGCTGATAAGGAGAGAGTTAAATAGCATGTGATCAAAAAAAATAAAAAATAAAATAAAAACACCAATAAAGAAAGTTTAATCTTCTGGAATAAATAAATGAAAAATTTACATTAAAATCAATCAAATCTTTCAGTCTCATAAATAAAAATAGTATTTTGAATATATTAAAAAAAGGAAAATCAACAATAAATATAAAATAAAAGATGTATTACAAATCAAAGAGAACAAGAAGCAAAGCCTGATAAAAATGAAACAAAATGGACGTCTTAAGTGAACATTGCACGAATCATTATCTTTAATATATATATATACAAACTATTGCAGCAACACCATCAAAAATAGAGCTCTTCAAAATATATTTGATTACAATAAAATTCTCTTTGAGTCAATGAATTCCTTAAGTAGTTTCTAAACAACAGGCAATTATATACAATAAATTCAGATGGCAACATTAGATTCCTTTACATTTTTTACAAATTTGAGTTTTCTATCATTGAAATCAAATCAACAGCTTAGTCATCAAGACATGTAAAAGATATATATTCAGATGTTTCCATAGTTTGTACAATATTTATTTAATACAAATCATTCATAAAACATTTTCGTCTTCATAAATTGAAATAAAAATCTCTTTCAGTAAGAATAATAACATAAACTATAATTTAAAAGGTAAAATAGAATTCTTCTATTC
>NC_088362.1:33923881-33948881 GCF_034508935.2 Berghia stephanieae
TTGTCTCATTATGTTGACATCCACCTGCCAGTATAGGACGAATTGGGGATCAGTTTCTTTTTATAAGCTATTATTTTTTTTTAAAAGTAAGAGCTGGGGGTCAAAAATGTTTCATACAGCCAATTTTAAATTTTTACCAAAGAGCATAGAATTACTGGAAATCAAAAACTTATAAAACAATTTTTACAGATTGATAATTGATTAACTTGTATATCTTTTAAAATTAAAGGTAATTCTATCATACATTGACTCAAATGAATATTTACAAAATTTGCTTGGGCATAATGATGGTTACCCATAATGATAGGTTATTTGACTTTGGGAACTGCCGTCTGGCCACCTCTTGCCAGATTCATTTGCGCTCAGGTGCAAATTTAACTCCTGGACCAATTTTGATTGTTGATGGCTCAAAAGATTCGTCTCGATCTATGCTAATTTCCACAATACTGTAGTATAATAAATAAAATATATGATTTCTTGTTAAGTAATAGCCTTTATTTCTCCACAAATATTACGGATTACCCAAAAGTAATAATATTAATAATATTAATAATAATAATAATAATAATAATAATAATAATAATAATAATAATAATAATATAATAATAATAATAATAATAATAATAATAAAAATAATAATAACATTTCTATTGTGCCTTTTCCATTATAAATACTCATAGGGAATTCACATCCATACCATACCATTATGCACACATGCAGGCACACATATGCACACACTAACACACACACACACACATGCAGTCATTGAGCAAAAGCTGACTCCCAAATCTTTGTAATGAACAAAAAAATAAATATAACAACCTCGAAAAACAAGACCACGTAATGGATCCATAATTACTTTAGATAAATATGTAAACAAAATTGTAGGTCTATCAGGTATAACAAAGTCTCCCTACCTTCTCTCCGGTCAGCGAGGCAATGTCTAGAGAACCGTATACAAACTTGGCCACTAAAACTTGTGGTTTATCCTCCAGAACTATCACGTCATTGGCTCGGTGGTTTGGTTGGAGGTTCTGTTTTGTACATAAAATAAACAAAAACAAACACAAAAATAAATGATTGGCACAGAAAAGACAGGTCCGATAGCTCAGCTGATACAGCACACTCGCTTCACATGCAATGGAACCGAGATCGATCCCAGGTGAAGTCAAGATTGTTATGCAATACTCTCCCTCCCCCTGTCCACCCAGGAGTGACTGGGTAGCTGGGTCTGTTTGATCTGGAGGACAGTACTTTGCAAATAAACTAGCATCCTATTCAAAGGGTAGCGAGCAATTGCTATTGTCCATTCACGCTATATGGGACAGAAATACAGAGCTGCCAACCCCAACTGAAGAAAATTGTCATTTTGACTGAAAAAAGGTGTAATTTTGAAGGAAAAGATGTAATTGTGCAAAAAAAAAAAAAGGCATTATTTTTAAAACATATCACAGGCCTAAAAATTGCTTTTCCCAAAATTGTCTGAAATTTTATTTTAGACATATATATAATAGTATTACATGTCAAAAATCCTGTTAGATGTATCGATCTAATACGCTTTTAAAAAGTCATCCCCTTTGCACTATAATTCATTCTGGGTTTGCAGTGTAGACCTTGATGACGACAAAAAGGTGTAATGTAGAACGAGAAAGCATAAACACGTGAATTGATAGAAAAAGCATAATAATTTGTCGTATAGATGGCAGCTCTGGAAAGATCTAAAAATAACATGTCCCACTGTCTCAATTCAATAATATGTCATATGAATATATTCATCTTAACACCTTCTCAAAGCTCCTTAGTGTTTCATTTATTGTGTTTTGTTGATAAAGGGAAAACTCGAAACATCCCCATTTGTTGAATAAATTGAAGCTTATTTTATTTCCTATTGTTATTTATTTCTTCAAGCTTCAAACAGCAAAGTTTTCATTATCAAGGCCACTCAGTCATGCTCTTCACAACATTATAATATATAGCGTTTATGTTAAAAATAACCATGACTGGGTCATGCTCTATGTGCTTCACAGTTACAAGTATGACAATCTTAAATAACACACACACACACACACACACACACACATATATATTATATATCTATAATATATATCTATATATATATATATATATATATATATATATATATATATATATATATATATATATATATATAAACAAAAACACTTTCAGTTATTACTCAAAAGAATAAAACATAAATCTCAAATAAATGTAAAACATTGCCAGAGACTTAAAAATATGTTTTTGCAAAAAAGTAATGTTGAGTTTTGATTTAAAAGCATTTACACTCGATGCTCCATGAATAGCCTTGAGACCAAGTGTTGAAAACAATCTCCCACCATAAAATAAGTAATTTAATTTATTATACACATTATTATCAAGCAAACGTTTCAATTGTATCTGTCAGTCCTATCTGTATTACCCTGACTTTGATAGTTGTTCTCCTTCTCTGCCATTTCTCCAGAGGAGTTTTGATTTTGAAGTTGGCCATGCCTTCACTGGCCACGCCACGACTCGAGTCAAATGCTGAGTCGTGTTGTTTAAGCACCTATAGGTTAAAAAACAAAAAACAAAAACAAAACAATGTTACTCATGTTACTTTTACAAGAGATGACAAATTCAAAATTCATATCTTAACCAGAAAAACTAAATTAAGACAAAATCAAAATTAACATGTAAAATTTCATATTTGAACAAAAAATGCTAGTTCTATTGATCACTTTAAGAAAGTGATCGACAGAAAGTTAAAATCATTAAGACACAAGTTTGATTAATGATTATAATAATCAAAATCAAATAAGATTGATTAAGATTCTTTCAACATCAGGTCATGTATAAGGCAATGAAAGGCTATGTCATCCTAGTTAGACTGTATCAAGGAAATCTGATGTTTACAATGCCATCCTCTCTTCTCTCATTCGTCTTTGGGGTCTCATTCATCATGTTTTGTTGACAAAGGGAAAACCCCAAACGTCCACAGTATCTGTCTTCATAAATCAAATTGAAGTTTCTATTCCACTTTATTATTGTTATTTATTTCTCTAAACTTCAAGTAAGCCTTCAGTTTTCGGATTATATTTCATCTCCTTGTCTCTCTATTCCCCCCCCCCCCCCCCTCTCTCTATCTCCTTCCCTTGCACACACACACACACACACACACACACACACACACACACACATACACCTTGCTCTTTCTCAGTCTCTACACACCCCTCTTTTTAAAAAAAATCATAAATTGGCTTCATTATGTAAATGTAAAATTACTTTCTTTCTGTCTCTCGTCATTACATGAGTGTTTTGTCTATTGCCCGAGGAAGGCTAAAGGCCCTAAACACTGTTGGTTTTGTGTCATCCATTTTATCTAAATCACACGCACTCACTCACTCAATTTTTCTCTTCATTTTATTATTATTTTATGGCTCATTTAGACATCTGTAGCTTCCAAGTAAAATTCAGAAAAAGTGTGGAGCGGACACTTGTATCAATAAAGATGAGAAAAATAGGGTATGGAGAAGTGCCGGATAAAAACAGAGAATAAAATTTCATGGGGTCAGTGCCAAACTCAGGGTCCAATTGACATGACACCCTCCATCCGACCAAGAGAGAGAGGACAGCAAGCGGTCACATGACCGATTGAGCTATCCAGCCACAGTGTGCCTGATCCAGCTCTGTTTTCATCTGGCACATCTCCATTAGCTTCCAAGTAGCAATATTTGCATTACAACAAATAGAAGTATGATTGAATTAATATCAAACTGGACCTGTCGTAGAATGAAAGCAATGACGTCTGTGGATTCCCAAAAACTGGAATGGAAAAGATGTGGGAGGGCACTGACTGGGAATGAGTGGAGAGCCTCGGGGGAGTAGAGGACATAGTCAACTCTCTTGACACCCCACCACGACTGGGTTACTGGAGATAGAATGATGACAATTTACGTTAATCAATTAATAACTTTCTCAATCCATAAGGAAATTGGATTTATAAATTTGCATGACAAGAATAAATAAGTAATAAATCATCAGAGAAAAATCCTGACTTCACCTGGGATTGATCTTGGCCCCTTTTCAATTGAAGCAAGTGTTCTACCAACTGAGCTATCAGGACCCCCCTTATAAAATATCCCATTTTTTATCCAATATTGTTTGTTATATTGCATATAAAAATAAGAAAGATAATCCAATTTCAAAAGCAGGATCATTTTACATTTGTTGTCACCGGAAGTCCAGTGACTTGAGATTTGTTTAAATGGGGGAAAAAATCATATATAAATTTAGGTTTTGTTGTGGAGAATGGATAAAATATCTCCATATGCAGAAATCCATTTATCTCATTGACATAATTATTGTGATACAGAACCATAACCTAACATCATCGCATGTAGCACAAATGTTGCGTTTGCTAAATGAATATTCAGAACAAAAACAAAAAGCACAAAGACACCAATAATAAATAACATGAGCAAATTGTTCATATATCTTGTAGCCCATCATAGCCATTTGGCCCATGGAGCCAGATTTTATGAAACGGCCGGTGGCAATTGCTTGCTACCCTTTGGATAGGATACTAGTCTGGTTTCTGCCAGAACTAAGGGGGGGGGTTCAGGAACAAAAAATCTTGACTTCATCCGGGATCGATCTAGGTCTGGTTGTGTGTAAAGCGAGTGCTCTACCAACTGAGCTATTGGGACCCTCATTTATAGAACTATTCAGCCAAAATTAACTGTAACCCATCTAGTGCAGGTAACTATAGACGCTAAAATACTAGAATGAAATAAAGAAAAATAAAAAGAAAGAGAGAAAGAGGGGCAGGAAACTAAAAAGAGATGAATACTGACCATTGGTGATACTGGACACCATGTTCTCCCCAAGACCACTACATGTGCTAGTCATACTGGACAAACTGGCCTGACGCTGTAGGGGGGAGGGGCTTGAACCCCCACTGCCACTCTTACCCCCCCCACCACCACCGCCTCCCTCTCCCGGAATAAGAGAGCTGGCCTTACTGCACTCGGGGTTGGTGAAAAACTTGAGGAACTTTTGAATGGTTTCCACTGTAGACAAATTTAAACATGTTATAGAATTTTGTGATAAAATAAGAATAGTATGAATTAATAAAATCAGACTTTGGATCAGTATTAATTGATTTGTCTCAATTTGAGATATACTTCATTGATCCTGATCAGTATTAATTGATTTGTAACTTAATTTGCCACACCCCCCCCCCCCCCACCCACACACATTTAACACAAACAAAAACAAAGACAAATCGAAACCCACTGCATGTTTTTTTTAATAATCAGAAAGGACGAAAACAATATATAAATTAGTTTTAACGATCCAGTTCTTAAATGAAGTAAGAGATAGATTGTGAGATAATATAGGCCCAGATAAGCACCCGGATTAGTTGAATTTCTGTCTAACAAGTAAACATCAGGTCTGGATCAGAGGTGTTTTTGTTTTAGCTCAAAACTGGCACAAAAATAGATAGCCAGACCAGACCTAATGCCTAATGTGAAGTCAGACTACTCAGTAGCTCAATTGAAAGAGAATCACAACTAATCTATAAGCAAAATCAGGCTCCATCTCATTTGTCCAAACAATAAAAGGTCAATTGTCTTCACACCCCTCTGTTACAACTCCGAATGTTGACAGAGAGAAACTCGGAACAAGTCGTCAGCAGGTCATTGCAGACCCCCCCCCCCCCATGAGTTTTGGCTTCCCAAAGATCTCAAACTGAAATCTGCTTTCAAATTTCAAAGTGTGGCCAGGAGAATATACCTATAATCCTCACGAGGAGAGGGTAGAGATGGATCAGACACATTCTGAGACTGCTCCATTCATAAGATTGTTCTCCACTGAACACTAGAAGAAAAGAAAAAACAGCATGGGCAACCGAAGAGCACTTGGAGATGGACAGTTGAGTCTGAACTTAAGACCATTGGCCTCAGCTGGGGGAGAGCCCGATGAATGACCCAGAACAGTCAAAAGTGGAGGGCTTTTATTGCTGCCCTGCTAAACAGCTGGCATAAATAGCAGTGAGTGAGTAATAGCAGGTCAATTCATGCTATTTCATAAGACAAAATGCTCATTATACATACCAACATGCACTGGTTCTCCATCACCGAGAGGGAATTTTGAGTATCGACAGACATTCATAGGAGAAATGTGTTTGAATCCGTCATGGATGAGTGGCTCCAGTCTGAAGGCTGTAGGGTCACTGGAGTGGAACAGGTTGTAAACTTGATGGCAGTTTGGCCTTGGCGCTGGAGATCAAAGGTGAGTGGAAAATGATTTTGTAATATTAATCCCTTAGTTTGACTTTTTAGAACTATTGAAAAAGATGAATCTGGGAAAGCATAGGTGTCAAATAAAAATTTGAAAAGCCGCATAAGAATTAGTGCCTGACAAGGCAGAGAGAAAAATACAAGAAAAAGTCTTCCTATAAAATCAGGAAATCTGAGGTTCAGACTTGTGGGCCCCTAGATCGAGTCTCACTGTGGACAGTGCCAAGGTAAGTCCTTTACCCACATTCTCTCACCATAATCAGGTGTAAAATGATTACCTGACCAGTAAAGGCCTTGTCTCTTTTTTAAAAAAAATTTAATTGCACATTACAAGTGTCACATATGTCCTCTCTAACATGTTAAGTGTTGCTGTTGATTTGGGAACCTTTTATAAAGCATTTTGAGCACATTTTAGAGGATATTGGTCTTTATTAAAGCTCAACTTTAAAAAATCTTTTTTTTTTACATAGGGGAAAATAAGCATCTGCTGATATTCAAACCCAAAACCATAGATTTAAGGACAAATCGGACCACGAAAACTGAACTGACTATAAAAATGATAGAAAATTAAATACAAACTTTTGAGGGTTTTTTTAGATTTATTAAATTGTATTTATTCTCCACAATAAAGAAGAGAAATAAACCCCAAGTGTCATATCTATGGTATTAAATTCAGTTTCCAGCACTGAATTCATTCCGATATATTACAATTTTGAGATGGTGGGTCACATTTGTACTGATGACTGAATCCAAACTCTCTATTTCCACAGGTAAAACTTACGTGGTCCATCCTCTTTGTTTGCCATATGCCTGTAGGCCAAAACCATTCCTAACGGTGAACCACACATGAAGACATCGCTGACATCAAAATCAAATTTAGCAATGCCCCCTCCATAATGGCTCCCACTGCTGGTTCTCCGGTTGACCCCGTCCCTGAACCCCGAGGACTGGCTCTCAGTGGAGTTGTTTGTGGTCAGGTGGCCAGAGTTGTGTCTGGATGATAATCGTGACCCACCAGGGACTAGAATTATGATTGAAAAAGAGAGAGAGAATAAAAACAAAGGAAAATAAATTGCAGTGATAGGGCTTAAATACAGTTTGAGATTAAATCTCTCCTTACCCAATGGTACGATAGTTTATTCATTTCTTTTAATTTAATAAAATTTTACAGAAAAATTTACATTTTAAAGATTTTAATTTAATATTTTTCTGAGGCCATTTTAAAGTTGAAATGTTCTTCAGTTTTGAAAGCCGTATTATTCAAAACCACTTCAATACTCAACCAATTTTCAACGATATTACATGAAATAAACGACAATATGCAGAGAATTGTCAACACTCATACCATACTAATAACTTCATTTTCATAAATTGGGACATGTAGACCATTGCCCCAGAGCCCCTCACATATTTTCTTTAAAATTTTGTACTCATGTCAATCTGTAACAAAAAAGAGTTATCTAAGAATCTCCTACCTGTGACAGAATCATCAACTTTCTTGTAGGCTGACATATCCAAACCCTGTGGGGGATTTGTCTCACTTTTACTCCTTTCAGTTCGTTGTGGTAGGGCGATGAAGGAACCAGAGGGCGCTGCTGGCTTGGGATGAAGGCTGGGGTCACTCTGACTCAATTCTCTGCTGCTTTCGTCAATCGGTGCATTGGTTGAAGCATGTGTGGTTGTGGAGGTCCTCGGACAGGAAGTGGAGTAGGTAGACAGCTCAGAGGCAATGGCAGCACTTTCCATGCTTTCGTGACTCCCATAGCGAGAGCCTCCACGACAGAAAGGATTTAGAGTTGGGATGAGAGCATCGTAAGCTAGCAAGGAACCAGTTGCATCGGCTAAAAGACAAACCTGAATAATAAAAAGTGGAAATTGGACTTAGAGTTAATGAGATGTTTTAAAGATAAGATAAGATATACTTCATTGATCCTGAATGGAAATTATCATGTTACACATCATTCATCGTTATATTAGCACAGATTTAAAGGTTTAAAAGTGAACAATTTAGAGTGCTGCAAAAACTGGAACCTTTTGATAAGAAGACATTGCACTGTATGAAAGCTAAGATTAAAAAAAAAATCTCAGGATTTATAGTGATGTGGTCTCTCTTAGCAGTAACATAAATCAGTTAGTAAATAGATAAAAATATAAATAATTTCATCGAAACAGGACATGTTAGTTTATGATATATTTTGGGGTGGGGATTGTTAATACCAATAAAAGGAGCCTAACAGATGACTACATTTTTTTCCATCTGACCTTATCTAGCCGTTATGAATGTCTCATATATACTACAAAAAAAAAGAAAAGAAAATAACCAACCTGCCCATTAAATCCTTGGCCCTCTTCTGACTGCAGGAAATCGTGGTAGACCTGATTGGCCGAGGACACCATGATATTGACCAGGTCCTGGTACTCCGGCCCTGCCGTGGCACACAGGGTGATGGCACCCAGAGGGACAAAACTGTGACTCCACGACATGCTGATCTCATTACTACTGGAACCACTGCTGCCTCCACTACTGGATTGTCTGTCCACATTGAATGGCGACAGACTGGATACAGAAGAAGTCAAAAATAAAAGAGAAAAGACCAAAATAAACTGAAAAGTTTCAATGTCTTTATGCATAGTGATACAAAGCTGCTAGAGGCTGTGTGGACTGTGAAGGGAATGAACAATAATGTCTGTCTGGATTTTTCGTGATGTATTAATGTTTTTGTTGTATTTGTTATTGGCCGATGAAGAGTTTTGAGACTGACATGTTCTGTGTTTTGTATTTTGTTCTTTTAAAAGTTGTTTTATTCCTTTTTTTACATTCCTTTTTATAGTTTGTAAACTGAGAATGAATAAGAGCTAATATTTCTCAGTGACCAAACTTATGTCTCTTTATATCTACTCACCTAGAAAGCAGATTGAGTGAATCTCTACATAAATTAGGGCAAGAAACGAGGCGTAGCTGAATACGAGAGTGAACCATTTGATAATGACACAGGACCACAGAATCCAGAGTGGACCGGAGATTGGTCAGATCACGTCGCTTTGGCATCAGGTCATGTGATGTCTCCATTAAATTGCCTGCAAGAGTTATTTTAAGGCTGTTAAGATGATTCCAGATAAACTGGATATTTCAATTAATCTTAAATTATTGACTACTAGATCAGAATAGAATACCTAGAAAAACAATTCTACAATTTAAAAATATGCATAACATCCCTGTCTAAGGAATCAAAAATCAAAACTAGAAATCAAATAAAATAGGAGTCATACAGTTGAGGCATTTAAATTCTTTACATTCCTCCATCTAATGTGAAATTTTCTTATGGTTGGTAAGGAGAGGGTTAAGGAAAAATATACAAAAACAAACCCCAACTCACCGCCGTGTAAAACAAGAAAGAGTATCTGTGTGGGGCAAACAGGGGCTGTAGCAGGTGGGGATGTGTCAGAGATTAACCCGCTGTCCAGACTGTACATTTGACGGAATTGCTCCACCCTCTTGTTGAACTGGGGCTCTGAATGGGGATATAAGAACGCCATAGTGTTACAACTGATTCATAGAATTCACACATCTATCAAACATTTTGGAACACAAATTATTAAATTCATAGTTTTAATATATACAATAATCAATTCAAAAGGTAAAAACTGATGTACACAAACGGTTATAACAGCTTTAAAAAAAAAAAAATCAAAATACTCAAATGTTCTTTTTCAAAGTTGTTATATTCTCAATAGCTTTGTTGGTAGAACACTTGTTTCATATGAAAAGGGATCAAGTTCGATTCTGGGTGAAGTCAATATTTTTTTCTCTCATCCCCTCTATCCACCCAGCAATGATTGCCAAGGCCTCAAAGTGCTTTACATCGATTCCATAAAGCTTACATTGTGTAAGCAATATTCCTCATGCACTTACTTACATCTAATCCTGTATGTGACTTACACACACACACACAGAGACCACACAGACACACACACACACTCACAAGTGCACAAACAAGTGGCATTTTATGATGAACGAGAGACAATTCTATCAACTGACAATTATTCACAACATGTATTTATTTGTCACTAACAAAGACCTGATGTCCTATGATACACACCCTCAACAGAGTCACAGGCTGTGGCAAAGGCATTGCTGTCCATGGAATCTTCCAGACCGGGCAGGATATCCATGGATGAGGAACGGATTAAGGAAGTTGTCGTATCCAGATCTAGACTGGATTGTTGGAAATCTTCTGTGGATAGAAATTTATCACCTTTATGCTGTTGTCATATGGTAACAGGATGCAAGTGCCAATATAAACAAAAAATAACTATTTATATTATGGGAATCCCCATTTCATGATGCACAATACAATCTGGGTCATGTAGTAATGTATAATATAACACTATCAGTAATACAAAATTCTGAAAATAAAACATAAAACAAATCATTAAAATTTTTTCAAACACATTTCTGACCATCTCTCAAAACTAACCCCTTGGCATTTATGGTGATTTTTTTTTTCATACGCAAGCCATATAGAATTGATAAAAAAATAGAAATGGTGGATGAAAAAGACGACCAGAAGTAGAAATAAAGGATAATAATAAATACAATTTTATCTTATCATAAGACTGGCTGAATAATAATAATAATAATAATAATAATAATAATAATAATAATAATAATAATAATAATAATAATAATAATAATAATAATAATAATAATAATAATATATAACGCCTTACTCGGTATCTCAACAAGCTCAAAGCACTTTTGCACTTTTTGAACACAGGACTGTCCTTTAAAAGCCTTATACAGAAGTACTATTATCAATACTACTACTATTACTTCTATTACTGCTACTTTTATTTCTATTATCTCTTTTATTTTCCATTAATTTCTAGAAATTTTACGTCTCTCAATACCCTGACCTGCCCTTAACATTCCTATCACACCCTATGGACTCTCTACCCACACACCAATCCCACGCTACCGTTTCATTCATACTCCAACCACCCAGGAATAAAAAGTAAATAACAATTTGAATATAAAAGATTTTTAAAAAGAACAAAATACCAAACATGGAACATTTCGAGCTCAAAACCCATCTTCAGCCAACAACAACAAAAAAATACCCCAATAAAAACATAAATACATTGCTAAATTCCAGATCAACAACAGACAAAATTGATCTGGAATTTAGAAATGTATTTTATTGTTTTTTGTTGTTTGGCTGAAGAAAGGTTTTGAGCCTGGAACGTTCCGTGTTTGGTATTTTGTTCTTTTTTTTGAAGCTGTTTTATACATTTTTGTTTATTACTTATTACAGTCCGCAGCTTCTAGAGGCTTAGTATCACCCAGGAATACAGATGCTACAATTCTCATTACATTTTGTTTTATTTGTTTTCTACAGTCCTTTCTTTACTGTTTTGCAGACGAAGGGTTTGTACTTGAAAACACCCATTGTTTGTACTGTTTCCATTCAAAGTCTCTCCGTTTTCACTTCTTCGTTAGTATTTTCACAACTACACGACTACAGTTGATGTTGAAATCTGCTCACAAGTAGCTTAAAATGGTGTACATTTGATGACTGAAGAGGGGTTTGAGCCCAAAATATTTTATCATTTTCAAAAAGCTTTTATCCATGTAATACGTGATGACTATGTGGTCTTGTGGTATGCATTCGCCTTTGGATCAGAAGGTCCTGGGTTCAAGCTCCACTCTGGCAAAGTATAGCTGAGTCCTTGGGAAAGGTTCTTTATTCAAATTCTCTCACCATACTCAGGTGTAAAATGAGTACTGGGTGTTAACAGCGTTGTCTCTGTTTGAAAATGTTGAATTATCTCCTAACAGGTGTTATGTCTTGTTCTACATGTTAAGTGTTGCTGTTGCTAGGGACCCCATTAAAAGCGCTTTGACAATTAATGGATACGGATATTGTGCTATATAATTGCTCAACTTAAAAAAAACTACATACCTTGAGCATCAAAGAACTCCTCATCAGAGCTCGGTTCTTGCAGCTTTTCCAAGCTGGACCAATCTGAAGGACTACAAGGTTGGGTGCTGCTACTTGCTGTGGATGATGGAAATGGAGGGAAATAAAACAATAGAATAACAAGGTACAGAAATATTATCTGATTTGAGCAGACAAGCATTTTGAGACGAGTATTTTCCCCTTTAAAGTAATCCTTCAGAGCCATTGGGCCCATGGAGCCAGAGTTAATCCCGGTTTCTATAGCGCAAAACAGACAATATCAATTGCTTGCTAGCCTTTGGATAGGACATTGGTCTATTGCAAAGTACTTTCCACCAAATCTAACAGACTCAACTACCCAATTCACTGCTGGGTAGACAGGGGGGTCAGAAAAAAATCTTGACTGCACCCGGGATCATCTTGGTCCCTTTCCGTGTGAAGTGAGTGCTCTACCAACTGATCTATCGGGACCCACCTTTTCCCCTTTAACTCCTAAATATTATGACAAAAATCATGATTTTCTCTGACAGATGAAAAAAGAGACACAGCAGGTATTGAAAGTTACTTTCTCATTTCATTATCATTGAACAGAAGGGTTTACTTTTTGTAAACATTTATTATTTGTTCCTTATCATAAGTTAATGCCTTAAAATTGACCTGATATTTAAAAATAAAAAGCAACAAAATACCATAATCTTACTGTTCAAACATGAACAAGGAAATGGACAAGTGACATTAAACTTTGACCAATGAAATCAAATCGTTCACAACTCCTGGCAAGTGATGATGTTACCTGGCAGGTTGGAACTGGAGACTCTTTTAGAGCCCTGGGAATGTCTTCTACTAGTCTGACCTTGACCTTGGCCATTCACCACGGTGGCCGTACTTTCCTGAGATACACTACGGGTGAAATCGGAGGAGAAGTTCAAATCTCCACCAGCTGTGATTGTGTCGTGAGACGAAGACGAGGCCACGGATGAGCCGCCATCTCCTGGACAAGTGTAATCTGAAAAATGGACGGATGAAATTTTGGCAGATTTCTGTAGTTGATGATGGCGTGGAGAATGCGATGGATGTTGTTGTTGCTGCTGCTGCTGCTGATTCTGCTGTTGCTGCTGATGTAATGGCAATGTACTGGAGCTGGATACAGATGATGATGAAGATTCAGAACTGGCGCGATCTGCCGGGGTTGTGACATTGTCTGACTGGATAGAGTCCGATTGAGCTGCATCGCCACCTTCCTGTTCAGCTGCCATTTTGGCGGCCAGTGCCAATTGTGTTTCCCGTTCCAGTCGTCGGATGTCATCGAGACTGAGACCATAATATTCGTCTTGCCAACACCACGCCTGTCGATGAGCACGAAGCATGGTTTTTCTTAAGGCTGCAATTGAAAAAAAAAGGGATGTGGGATTTAAAAATCACATAAGTAAATAAATTTTTTAAACAGAGGAGAAAAAAAAATCAAATTAAAAAAAAGAGAATAGATAAATAGATGATTTTTTTTTTTAAAACACACAACAAACAAACAAAATGACGGCAAATTTTGAATTTCTCTCATCCTGAGATTAAAAAAAAAAAAAAAAAAAAAAAAAAGAAGGTAAATCACAGTTTTAGAGGACATAGATATCAAAGAGGAAAGCTTCCAACCTGACATTTTACACATTGCCCTAGGAATGTCTTCTACTAGTGTGACCTTGACATTGCTCATAAAGCATGACCTAATCATAGTTATGTTCTATATAAATGCTATGTATCGTTATTGAGATGTAAAATTATAATGCTTTGTGGGAATAATGAGAATCATCTAAGACATTACTGGAGGCTGTCATAAAATGTCTCAATATGCATAGATCTATCAATGTCCTTGAATTTGTCTATGAAAAGGTGTGAATGAAACTGTGCCAGACAAAAAAGTGAGTCCTTCAGAGCCATGAAACCCATGGAGCTGGAGTTATTCCCAGTTTCTAGAGGATCATTTTAATCAACCGCTATTTGAAGGTATACTTTTTATGGCCAAAATTGTACAAATTTTTGTAGAGTACAGCCGTGTATGACTCACCAACATCATGAATGAAGCGTTCTATCTTGTTCTGCATTCCCCAGTACTTGAACTCCACCTTACAGAGTTTGTACGCCGTCATCATCTCCCCTTTGCCATCCCGCTGGGCATGCCGGTACTCCAGTCTCCAGTCTTCTCCCAGCGGGCCTCTGCCAGTCTTTTGGGATTTGTAGATCTTGGTGTCTTCCTCTTTCCTGTAGTCCCCGCTGGAAATTGGGTCTTTGACAATGTCAATGTAATCTATAATAATAATTTTGAGTAAAAAAACAAACTTGTAATCGCTTCATGTTTGCAAAAGTAAACATCATGAGAAATAAAAGGGAATTTAATAAACAAACATTTAAGCTATGCACTCTTCTAAGCATGGAAGAAGACAAACAATTAAAAAAAAAAAATTAGAGCATTGATATAGCGCAATATCCACTATCGTGCTCAAAGTGCTTTACAATGAGTCCCTAGCCAACAGCAACCCTTAACATGTAAGATAAGACATGACGCCTGTTGTTAGGTGATGTTATAATTAATCTTTTCTGACAAAGACAACGCTGTTTACAGCCTGGTATTCATTATACACTTGGGTATTACTGAGAATGTGAGCAAAGAGCCTTTTCCAAGGACTCAACTATGCACTGCTCGGGCGAGTCTCAAAACCTGGACCTTCCGATCTGAAGGCAAGAGTCATACCACTAGACCACATAGCTGTACAAAAAAAACAAATATAGCAACCTGCTAGGGAGAAGCTCCGATATTATGTTGAATATTAATTCAGAAAAGTCTGCAGCCTGGCACTCATATCAATGATGATCAGAAATACTAGGAAAAGAGAAATTCAATAGAAAACAGAGAGAGAAATAACATATAGTTTCTATAAGGCAAATAAAAAGATTTCATAATTAAACATTAAATAAAATAAATATGAACATTTATACATCACATATCCAACGATTAACCATGATCAATGCACTTCACAATGTTTCATTTATTCCCCCCAGCAGGCCACATGGAACTATATTTCCATTTCATACAGTACCAGTCGCCTGTTAGGTGGTATCCTTTTTGTATTAACTCTCAGACGATATAAGTCATTGCCAGTAGACAGGTACTCATTCACACCTGAGTCAAGTGATCATTTTAACTGTAAATTCAATTTTAGGCATCTCTTTCATTCCGACAAAATACTGGATTGAGGTGTTGGGATATACATAATGTAACGTACCCACAGTTCTCTGGGACTTTTCACTCTTGGTGAGATTGAAGATTCCATCGTCCTCTCCTCCGTCGTTGAGGTATTTCGTCTCCACCTCCAGTAAAAACTTCTCAATGAAGGGACACTTGTACCGTGTCTTGGTGTATGGGTACGCGTTCCATGCCTCTTCCTCAACTCGCAAGGCAGATTTAGGGAGGATGGCTCGAAACCAACCTAAATGTATAGAAAATAGTAGGTGTCAATATATATGATACCCAGGGTGACTCCCCCTCCCCCACCCACCCAAAAAAAAACAACAAAAAAACCCACAAAAAACAGAGCTTACACAATTTTTAAAATAACATGTAATTTGATTTCATTTTCCTTCATATTTCAGGTTATAAAAGTAGTCCATGCATGAAAGATTAGAGCAACAGCCATCCCGAAAATGTCCTGGTCAACCAATGAAAAGAGATTTTGCCTCGAGGCTTGTTTTGCCAAAAAAGCAGCATACACGGTGGTACAAGCAGGCTTTGGAAGACATTTTCGTTGTCATCGAGCTCCATCAAATAGCAGAATTTATGAATGGGTTTAACAGGTTTAGAGAGCAGGTACGAGTGTAAGATCAAAATCTAGAGAGGTGTTATGAAACAATGCCAGACACAGCAGAAAGAAAAATAAAGGAAAAAATGACCCCCCCCCGACCCCCCCCCCCCAAAAAAAAAAACAAAAAAAAACCAGTCTACCTTGAGTGGGGGTCAAACCTCAATCTTTTTGATTACTGGCAAGCAGGTTTCTTTCTACTCAACACTTAGTGAGTATTTGACATCCCTTGTCGATAGCAGTGATATGTTGGATAAGTTTATTCATAGTATATTCATTTGTTTAGTATGGGTAGTAGTATATAATTTATAGTATAGTAATATATAGTAGAAGTATAGTAGTAGTATGTAGTAGTGTAGTAGAAGTATAGTGTGTAGTAGTAGTAGTATAGTAGTGGTAGTAGTAGTAATAGTAGTAGTAGTAGTAGTATATAGTAGTAGTAGTAGTAGTAGTAGTAGTAGTAGTATAGTAGTAGTAGTAAGTTAGTAGTAGTAGTAGTATAGTAGTAGTAGTATAGTAGTAGTTAGTAGTAGTAGTAGTATAGTAGTAGTAGTAGTAGTAGTAGTAGGTAAGTAGTAGGTAGTAGTGTATAGTGTAGTAATAGTAATAGTAATAGTAGTAGTAGATAGTAGTAGTATAGTAGTAGTAGTAGTAGTAGTAGTAGTAGTAGTAGTAGTAGTAAGTAGTAAGTAGTAGTAGTAAGTAGTAGTAGTAGTAGTAGTAGTAGTAGTAGTAGTAGTAGTAGTAGTAGTAGTAGTAGTAGTAGTAGTAGTAGTAGTAGTAGTAGTAGTAGTACATTAGACCCATGGGGTCGGAGTTATCCCAGTTTCTTAGCGTGAAATAGACAATAGCAATTCCTTGCTACCCTTTGGATAGGACACTAGTCTACTGTAAAGTACTTTTAACAACCCAATCACTGCTGTCTTGACAGGGGGGGGGGGGTCAGGAGAAATCGACTGTATCAGGGATCGATCTCCGTCCCTTTTCATGTGGAGCGAGTGCAATCTTGGTTTATTTACAATCTGGTCGTCCACTCACCAGGCAAGTAACTGTCCACATGCTATATCTTGTCTGTGTATCCTTAACCAGTTAACTGTCGTACTCTGGAAAAATACATAATATTTGAAAATTTGCCCAGAAAACTCGCCCTTCAAATGTCGACTGAATTAAATGACCCTCATCTTGGAAAAAAAACTCTCAAACCTGGGACCTTGCGAGGTCCATGTAAAAGTCCTAGGTTGGGGGGAGGGGGCGGGGGCGGGGGGTGGTATTATTTTGGCCAAGATGGGATCATTTAAATCGATCAATATTTGAAGGACGAGTTTTCTGGCCAAATTTTTCAATACTTGTTTTTCCAGAGTACGGCAGTTAACTGGTTAATCTCCAGCATTTTAGAAAATGGAATGCCAAAATAAGGCAATCATGGCTTATTTACAACCTGGTCGTCCACCTACCTGGCAAGTGACTGCCCACATGATAGATCTTGTACGTGTATTGTCCATCTCCGCCAGGTCCATTTATATAGGGCTTGTTCTCTAGGATTTCTACACCACTGTCTGTGCCGTGACTTTCTTCTCGACTCTTTTTCTATTGGAAAAAAAAAGCAACAAAACAAACATATCTTTATGGAAAAAAAATAAACAAAACGTTATTCAACTATAAGGAAAATGGGTTGCTCTCTCTCTCTCCCTCTCTATCTATCTATCTATCTATCTATCTATCTATCTATCTATCTATCTATCTTTCTCTAACGCACATACCACCTATACATAGTTTACCTATCTGAAAAAAAAAAACACCTTTATCCAGCTATCTATCTATCTATCAGTTTATCTAAATAATCTACCTTTCTATCCTACCATAATATATCTATCTAATCTCAGTCTAATTATCTATCCAGTCGCATAAATATGAGAGTAGGGGAAGCCGTGTTACTAACAGTAACAGTGGGTGCTCTCTCTCTCTCTCTCTCTCTCTCTCTCTCTCTCTCTCTCTTTCTCTCTCTCTCTCTTTCTTTCTTTCTCCCTGTCCCTAACTCTCTCCCCTCTTTCTCCCTTCCACCCTCTCTCTCCATCTTCTCCTTCTCCCCCCCCCCCCCTCTCTCTCCATCTTCTAACCCCCCCCCCCCCCCCCCCACCTTCTCTCACTCTCCATCGTTCCTCTCTCATCCTCATCATCCCAGCTGTAATTACCCAATCAACCAATTCTGTTATTCTCTGTTCACCCCTTCACCTGTTCCTCGTCTGACAGAATTACAATTACAATGTTCTAAAAAACTCGCGTTTCAATTTCATCACGGAGCAATTTCTATTCAATTTCCCAAGCCGTTCGATCAATGCACCCTACCTCCCCCCCCCCCCCCCCGCCCATTTTCTTTCCACCAGCCCACAGCCCTATATAGGCTTCGTTCCTCCCTCAACAGCCCCCCCCCCCTCTCTCTCTCTCTCTCCCCCCCCCCCCCCCCTTATCGTCCCATGACCAAGGCCAATTTCCAGTTAACTCGTGTTTCGTTTCGTTCCCATTTTTAGCATCGCAACTTTTCTTTTCTCGGATTTGATGTCATTTATTAAATTATTGAATCGGTAATAATGGAGTGATAATAATAAAAAGATGGAATTTCTCTGTTTGACACGAGTGCATTATAGCATCATCATCATCAACAACAACAACAACAACAACAACAACAACAACAACAACAACAACAGCGACGACGACAACAACCTATAATATCAGGATATATCGGAATCTTCTTTTCTGTGCGACTCTTGTGGCATGACACTCGCTTTCGGATCAGAAGGTCCTGGGTTCCAGCCTCGCTCGGCGCATAGTTGAGTCCTCGGAAAAGACTCTTTACCCACATTCTCTCACCGTACTCAGGTGTAAAATGAGTACCTGGCCGTTTACAGCGTTGTCTCTGTCAAACAAAAATGTTTAATCGCCAAACAGGCGTCGTGTCTAGTTCTACATGTTACGTGTTGCTGTTGGTCAGGGATCCTTTGTAAACAACGCTATTAACTACCAGGTCCTCATTTTACACCTGAGTACGGTGAGAGTAAAGGGCCTTTTCCAAGGACTCAACTATCTGCCGATCAAGGCTCGAACCCAGCACATTCTGATCCAAAAGCGAGTGTCATACCACAAGACCACATAGACGCACAAGTTAATGAAATATACAAAATTCTCTCTCTCTCTTTCTCCCAGACCCTCTCTCTCTCTCTCTCTCTCTCTCTCTCTCTCTCTCTCTCTCTCTCATATAACCACATATAAACACCCACTCCCTTGCTTTAATTTAATAGCTTTTCTAGTCTTGTCACAAAAATCAAGCGATGTCAAGCGTTGTAGGTGGCCGGAATAGGCGACAACGATTGTGAAAAATAATAATAATAATAATAATAATAATAATAGTAATAATAATAATAATAATAATAATAATAATAATAATAATAATAATAATAATAATAATAATAATAATAAGCCTTAAATGTAGGCCGATACATGACGCCTCTTAGGCAATATTCCAATTTTTTTTCTGATAGAGAGAGAGAGAGAGAGAGAGAGAGAGAGAGAGAGAGAGAGAGAGAGAGAGAGAGAGAGCGAAAATAAGTAGAGTGAAATACTGTTCAATGTTACAGTTATCATTTAACGTTATAACAAGTGTAACTAAATGACAAATTGCCATATTTATGGACAATAAAGACCTATTAATAATAATAACAATAATAATAATAATAATAATAATAATAATAATAATAATAATAATAATAATAATCCCGATTTATGTGATGTTAACGGACTGTAAAAACTAATTGCTACCCTTAGGATAGGACGTGAATCTATTCAATCCTCGCACGGTTGACAATGGGACCAGAAATTTAAAAACAAACAAACCAATCTCTCGTCTATTTTTTACCCGGTCCGGATCTACTCCTAAATGTAATGAGTTCGATTTGACAAGAAATAGGTCCATATCTTGTAAAAGGTCGGTATAGGATGAGTCGACTGTAGACTTGAAATATCATTTCACAATACCAAATGGTTTATCGATTACAAATTGATCCCCCCCCCCCCCCACACACATACATTCCCATCAATCCACCTCTCTCATCCTCTCTTTCTTCCCTTTATCTCTCCCCCCCCCCTCCTCCTCTCTTTCTCTCTCTCTCTCATTGTCTGCCTATCTCTCTATATATCTCTATCTCTCTCTCTCTCTCTCTGACTGTCTGTCTGTCTGTCTGTCTGTTTCTCTCTCTCTCTCTCTCTCTCTCAATTTTCCATTTGTCTCTGATTCTCTCTCTATCTATTTATCTATCTATCTCTCCTCCTCCTCCTCCTCCTCCTCACCCCCTCCCTCACTCTTTCTCCTTCTCTCTCTCTCTCCTTCTCTCCCCTCACCCAACCCCCCCCCCCTCTCTCTCTCTCTCTCTCTCTCTCTCTCTCTCTCTCTCTCTCTCTCTCTCTCTCCGGAAACCTCAGTTATTTCCAACCAATACCTAGTTTAGCTAATGACCATTTTAAGTAAGTCTATAGACAAACCCTCCAGCGACGCCCTTCTGTCTCACTTACCATCATTGAATTTGAATAATGGAGGGAACACGGGGAGGGAGGGGGGGGGGGGTAATTATTAATATCCAAATCTATTTATCATTGAAATTCAAAATCCATAACAGGAGACAGGCGTGTTTTTGTAGCATAATAAAATAGTTGTTGCTGGCAGAAACGATATTCATAACTTTCAATTTTCACACAGAAATCTTGGATCGAAAAAAAAATAAAATAGAAAAATCAAAAAGAAAAAAAATATATTAAAAAAAGACCAAAAACCCCCTCAAATAAACAAAACAAAATATAGCGCAAAATCCACTAAATGGGCTCAACGCGTTTTACAAGGGGTCCCTAGCCAAAACCAACACCTTAAATGTAGGCCGATACACGACGCCTCTTAGGCAATATTCCAATTTTTTTCTGACAGAGACAACGCTGTTAACGACCTGGTACTCCTTTTACATTTGAGTACGGTGAGAGAATGTAAGTAAAGAGTTTTTCCAAGAACTCAAGTATGTATACTCGAACCCTGGACTTCCAGTCCAAAGGAGAGTGTTACACCTCAAGACCACATAGCCGCACATTTACATTTATTTTGCTTCTTAATCATCCCACCATGACGAAACCAGGCAAACATCACTGCATGGGCTATCAAACATCAGAGGAGAAAAAAATAGCACAAGACAGAGACAGCTGGATCTTCACCACAAGAATGAACGGCCGAAGCAATGCGTTTAGCCAAAAAAACTCATAACACCCGCCAGCCAGAAATAACCTACCAACACACAAAACTATGTGTAGCCCTGAACGTTTATAGTCTTGATTGAAAAAATTTGGTGAGGACTACTCATAAAAAGGTCTGGTTAAAAACAATGACAAAGAGATGAGTGACGTCGATTTCGTTCCGTCTATACCAATGTCTTATCGATTGGTTGATTTACCGACCCCTCATCCCAACATCACCCGCACCATTCACCCCCCCCCCCCCACACACACACTTCCCTCCACGCCCTCGACCATCCCCCCCCCCCCCCACCCACCCTCTCTTTCAATTTTTTTTCGTACCATGATGTCTAGTTTTCTTCCCAACTCAACCACACACACATACACATAATATGCAAATACATACTCACACACACACACACACACACACACACACACACAAACACACATATCGTCATTACCTTAACAACCAGTCTTTGATTTATTTGTCTTTTCATTCCCACTCCCTCCCCACCCCCTCCAGTTACAACCAATTTTATTTTCAATATCGAATTTGAAATATTATTATCTAGCTACCTCGACACACGAATCTTTATTTCTAAAACTTGAACTTGTATATAGGGCAATATTCACTGAACGTGCTCAACGCGCTTTATTAGGGGTCCCTAACCAACTGCAACATTTAACAACATTTTTCGGATAGACACAACGCTGTTAACGCCCAGGTACTCTTTTTACACCTGAGTACGATGAGAGAATATGAATAAAGAGCCTTTTCTAATGACTCAGCTATTCTCCGCTCAAAGCGGGTCTCGAACCCAGGACCTTCCAATCCGAAGGCGAGACCACATAGTCGCACAGAAAAGAAGATCCCGATAGCTCAGTTGGTAGAGCATTCGCCTTAAACGAAAAGAAGGACCAAACACCGATCCCAAGTGAGTAGTCCTTCAGAGCCATTGGGCGCATAGAGCCGGAGTTTATCCCGGTTTCTATAGCGTGAAACGGACAATAGCAATTGCTTGCTAGCCTTTGGATAGGACGCTAGTCCATCGCAAAGTACTTTCCGCCAAATCTAACAGACTCAGCTACCCGTTCACTGCTAGGTGGCCAGAAGGGTCAGAAAAATCTATACTGCACCCGGGATCGATCTTGGTCCATTCGAGTGTGAAGCGAGTGCTGTTCCAACTGAGCTAATGTGACCCCCGATCTCAGATGAAGACGAGAACATTTCTTCTGACCTCCCTGTCCATCTAGCTAGATCTGGAGGAAAGTACTTGCGATGGACGATGATCTTATACAAAGGGTAGCAAGCTATTGCTATTTTCCGTTTAACGCTATAGAAACCAGAGATAAACTCGGCCCCACTGGCCCCAGGACTCTGAAGGACTTCACACCACTCGATAAACCAGTCTTTAGTGACTTAAGGCCTTTCGCTTCCTAATCATCCGATCGGGACGCCTCGGCTGCCTCTCTAATCATCTGTGTCATTTCCTTCCACAGTTCACGGTCTTTTGTTGTGGATGCTAAGTTCATAAGGTATTCCTTTGATTTTAATTCTTTGTTATTTTGAAGGCATTTTAGGTCTCGATTGTGGACAGTATAAATTGACGTGAGTGGTCTACCTTGATATTTCTTGTGTCCAGATGGGGTGAAAAACGTATTCATGGCTTTATTAGTTGGTATATTTTCATCTCTTCTGAGTATATGCCCAAGAAGCCGCCATCTTGCCTCCAGGATTTGAATGGATAAGGGTCTTTCATTACATTTTTCAAACAGTATTTTATTGCTTATTTTTGTGGGGTATCGTATATTCAGGACTCTTCTCAGGTGTTTTCTATGGAATCTGTCTAATCTTTGCTCTTTAGCTCCAGTCAGTGCCCATGTTCCGCAGTTGTATATAAGCACGGATTTTACAAGGGTTGTGTATAATTTGATTTTAGTATTATATATTACAATTTTTTTTAGAAAGTATTCTTTCAGAGCCATTAGGCCATGGAGCCAGAGTTAACCCCCGATTTCTTTAGCGTGAAACAGAAAACTGCAATTGTTTGCTGCCCTTTGGATAGGACGCTAGTCTATCGCAAAATACTTTCCGCCAGAACAAATTAACCCAGCTACCTTATCACTAACGGTTGGGCAGGGGTTAGAAAAAACATCTCGACTTCACCCGGGATCGATCTTGGTCCCAATTGCGTGTGAATCGAGCGCTCTACCAGCTGAGCTATCGGGACCCCCCGATAATATATTCAACAATCTTAAAATGTGACACTATCCGCCATCTTGTAACAACCGACATAATACCGTTTGGAGGCGTTGGGTCACATATTTGTAACACAATTGTCTCTAGTGTCTTCCATTCCAACGGAAGACCTGAATAACCCAGGCGGCGTCTGCCGCAGTGCAATGCAGCGTCCAAAAGTGAGCCAAGGCGAGGTTGACTTGCTCAAGGCCACACAGCGCGACGGGTAGTCGAACTCGGTACCTTTTGGGTACGAAGCAAAGACCACACTGCTGAAACCACGCTGTTCCAATGGCTGTGAATTAAATTTCCAGCAACTTGTTCATAACAAGACATATCTAATACCGCTTTGCGCCAAATGGGTAATAAAAAAAGACACCGCCCCCCCCCCCCCCCCCAACCAAACAAAAAATAACAGAACCAAAACAAAACAAAACAAATATGATATTGAAATTCAAATTATTTAAAAATCGCAGACATTTCATTTAATTTCGTTTCGTTTTCTTTTCTTTATTATTTCTTTTCATGTTTTACAAAAATAACAAAAGAATCCTCCGATTATTGAAAAAGTCTGGTTTATTGGATTCAAGCAACGTGTAGGCCTACATATATATTACATCTATAGAATATACCCCATGGTGAAACATGATGGCACGTCCCCCTGCCCACGTATACTTATTTGCAGGCCTGATATATATATATATATATATATATATATATATATATATATATATATATATATATATATATATATATATGTTGCGGTTGATTGTTATAACACATGTAGACATGATATGAGGGGTTTCTACATTCAGAAGAAGAAGAAGAAGAAGAAGAAGAAGAAGAAGAAGAAGAAGAAGAAGAAGAAGAAGAAGAAGAAGAAGAAGAAGAAGAAGAAGAAGAAGAAGAAGAAGAAGAAGAAGAAGAAGAAGAAAAAGAAGAAGAAGAAGATGATGATGATGATGATGATGATGATGATGATGATGTTGATGATGATGTTGATGATGATGATGATGGTGATGGTGATGATGATGATGATGATGAATACATATAAATATATGTTTTCCATTATCTTAGTACTAGTCGATTAAAATATATACTTAGTGGGTATCGGACTTCAGCATAAAATACTGAGCCCCAGTATTTTAATCCCCCCTCCCCTTCCCCTTGATAAATAAATACAGTCCAAGCCGGTTTATTGGGACAGCTCGGTTCCCGGCAAATCGCCCCAATTAAGCGCGGACATGAAAATGGGCAGTTTTTCAGATTTATCATAGTCCACGTAGTAATCAGGAGACTTGTTTGACGTCTAATTTGGGTTACTTCAACGGCGACTTGACTGCTAATTTGATCTTACGATGAGAGACAAAATCTAACTGCACAAATCAA
>NC_088362.1:33966381-33973881 GCF_034508935.2 Berghia stephanieae
AACAAAATTGCATTTCAACAAGCTGACGACATCAAAACTATCGGGCCGTGGAAATATTATTTGCTTTTTGTTGAATGTTGACATTTCGTCCATATCCAAACCGGAACTCTCTGACTGACGGATCATTTCCAGTTGAGTCGGTTCATTCAATAGAGGATCAAATTACTTAACCAGGAGATACAATACCGTTATCATGTCGGGGGTCTCGATAGCTCAATTGATAGAGTACTCGCTTCACATGCAATATGAACGGAATCGATCCGGATGAAGTCGAGATTTATTTCTGACTCCTTTGTTCACCCAGCAGTGATTGATCATTGTATTTTTTAAAATGTTGCCTTTCTATAATTAAGAAGAATGAGCAACTTACCTAACCCAATGATACAACACGGGGACAAAACTAAATTTAAAAAATATGAGTGCTATGTCACTATTAGACCACAAACCCTAAACTTCGAGGTCACGTGCCTAGTGTGATACTTCTGCACCACAAATTGCGAGAGAGAAAAAAACAAAAACTAGCTTAGCTGAACGATTCCAACACGAAACGTTCCCTCGCCTATGGAACACTGCAGTACAAGTAAAAAGCTCGACAGCGATGCCACTAATACATTGGGTAGGAGAAGACTTTGTCCCATGCTCTGCTACACTCTGAAAAAAAAAACACGTATTAAAAATTTGGGCCAGAAAACTCGCCCTTTAAATATTGATCGAGTAAAAAAAAAACCCTCATCCTGGTAAAAGCTTTCAAATCTGGGACTTCGCCAAAGTCAAGGTTTGAGATTTTTTTTTTCCAAGATGACGGTCATTTTATTCGATCAATATTTAAAGGACGAGTTTTATGGCCAAAATGTTAAATAACGTGTTTGTTCTTGTTTTTGCTTCCAGACTCCGGGAGTGCTGTGGTGGATATAATGACCTGCCTTGACTGCCTTGTTATGGGCAGCCATTAAAGAAGATGGGAAAAACTCATTCAAATTTTATAAGGCAGCAGTGGACAAATTACCTCCCTTGAAACAATGACGCAATGAACATGAGTCCAATGACGTCTTGTATGTATAGAGCAGTAAAGTTAGGTGCCCCTAACGTAAACAATAACAAGTTGCTAGTGATTTCCGTTAGGGACCGGAACAATTTACGCACAATATAGGTCTCCCAATTTTGTAGTTTGAGTTGTAGGCAATACACTTTCAGTATTGAAAATATGTTTACATAAAATCTAACAGTTGCAGAAATAATAATATAAGGCTAAATTATTATGAAAATCAGGCTCCGAATAATTCTCGTTTTGTTCACACCAGCGCAATAATTTGCTCTGGTCTAAAAATAGATAGACTGTAACTTTTGATAAATTTTAGAAAATTTTACCTTTTGTTCCATAAAATATCCATATCTAGACATTATTTGATGCATGATCGAGTATTTATGAATATGTGTTTCTTTTGCCACCTAACAGCCACATTTTAAAGGTTATTTTTTTTCTATTATTTACATTGGAACGTGAGCTGTCAAGACAGGAACATGTGGTTTGCCACGTGCTTCTCGACCTTTGTTTACGTTTTGGGCACCTAACTTTACTGCTCTATAGCTCCTTGACATTGTATATAAAAAGTTATGTAGCATGGAACAGTGCCAGACACGTACTCATGGAGCCGGAGTTTATCTCGGTTTCTATAGACTGAAACGGATAAAAGCAATTTGCTTGTTATCCTTTGGAAAGTACGCCAGTCTATCCTAAAGTACTTTCCGCCATATATAACAGACTCAGCTATCCAATCACCATTGAGCGAACAGGGGGAGAGGGGGGGGGGGGGGGTCAGAAAAAACGAAAAGCTCGACTTCACCCGGAATCATCTCGGTAGGTATTCTATGCGTGTGAACCAAGTGTTCTACCAACTGAACTATCGGGATCCCCAAATGTGAGAATGCAGACAAAAAGTAGTCCTTCAGAGACATTCAGCCGGGGTTTATCCCGCTTTCCATAACCTGAATCGGACAATAGCAATTGCTTGCTATCCTTTGGGAAGTACGCTAGTCTACCGCAAAGTAATCTCCGCCAGATCTAACAGACCCAGCTACCCAATCAATGCTGTGTAGACAGGCGGGCGGGGGTCAGAAAAAAGCTCGACTTCGCCCGGGAATGATTTCTCGGTCCCTTTGCTCGTGCTCTACCAACTGAGCTATTTGAACCCTTTATGTGAGCAAGTAGATTGCCATTAAGTAAGATGGAGAAAACTCATTCAAATTGTATGAGGCGACGACGGGCAAATTGACTTCCTGGAAACAATAGATGTAATGGACTGGGTTGGAATGACGCCTTGTGTGGTTGATCTCTGCGTCCTTGAATTGGTATGGTGTACGTTTGATTACGTGTGCATTAGCGTACATGTGTGAGTGTGTGTGTGCGTGGAGGGATGTGTGTCCCTATTCTTATCAAAGTGAGAGTGTGAGACACACACAGACACACACAGACACACACACACACACACACACAGAGAGAGAGAGAGAGAGAGAGAGAGAGAGAGAGAGAGAGAGAGAGGGGAGGGGGGGGAGGGTGTTTGTGTATGAGAGAGAGAGAGAGTCTGTGTATGCATGTGTAAGTGTGTGTGTGTGTGTGTGTTATCATTAGATGCCATCTAGGCATCAGACTTATCTTCAATCCTCTGGCACAAGAAAATGGGAAGACAAGATGGAGCAACGTGGAACCATCAACAACAGGAAGAGAACAGCCCGATCTCATGGATAAATGACAATGGACTGACAATATAATATAGTATAGGAAAGGATCTGACAAGAGAATTTCACCTCCCTCGGCTGGAGAGTTCTTGAAATGACTCTCATGAAGGAAAAAGAGAAACTTGAAATATTAATAGCGACCCCCCCCCCCTCCTCAAATAAATAATTTTTAATCTATTTTATTTTGGCAGCAGATTGAGCCTTAATCGGGAGTTCGGAGGTTCGATCCTAAGTCTAGGCAAGATGGTACAGAATCCTGGTCAGCCAATTTAATATTGTTGCTTTGCTAATTGGTTGGTGACAAATCGTTGAGTAGCAATCTAAACATGACCATTTTTAAAATGTATTTTGCTTGTGTGGGGCAATTTCTTTCTTTCCATCATCCTGTAATATATCCCCCATGATGGTCTCATAAAGAACCCAATAATACTCCACAGCGCCTAAAATTAACAGCTATTCATTAAAAAAAAAAAAATTGGATGTCAAAATTTGTCCGTACAACTAATGATTTTTTTTTTTGTTTTGTTTTTTTTTTTGGTCAACGAGCGTAGCATTATTGGCAAATCTAAAAATTATAAAATATCTTTTTTATTTTTCAGATTGATACTCGAGTAACTTTTCTAAATTAAAGCTAATTTTGGTAATTATCTCCCGTTGACTCGAGGATCGCCATCTGGCCGCAATGTGGCCAGATTCATTTGTGCCCATGCACAGACGTTATTACCCGACCGATTTTGATCGCCCAAAAGATTCGTCTCGATCTATGTTTGATTCCACCATACCATAGAATTGGAATAATTATTAAAATAGATAAGTGTCTGTACAAAAAAAATCGATTTCACCCGGAATCGATCCCCAACCCTTTGCGTATGAAGCGAATGCTGAGCTATCGGGACCCCAAGCCCATAAAATACAACACCAACACCTCATCCCTAACTGTCCCGGACCGTAGCCTTTGATACCTTCTAATCTGACAGCATCTTATATTGTGACGTCATTTTTAGTGTGATGTCGTTAGTACCTAGTGCTCAAGGAATCAAAAGATCTCAGTGGTTGAACTATTGAATACAACTCATGATTCGCTTTCGCCGTGTGTAGTGACGTTATTGTTAAGTTCATTTTTTTTTTTTGGTCAGTGTCAGGCTATGAGCTTACGAAGGCTACACCCGGATCCCGTAGTAACTTCATCAAATTCGAGTCATGCTTACCTTATGTCTAGTATCTAAACACTCGGGTTGTTTGATAACGCATCATCCGGACTGTGGTGAAAGCTTCTGATCCAACTCGTGAGTCACATGGTGTACAGGAAAATGGCGCCAGACAGTAAAGAAGTTCAGGTAAGTCAATCTGGTGTCTTTGGTATCCTCAAGATGAAAACTCTTTTCTCGTAAAACTACGGATATTGTCTCCAACTGCAGAACTACATAATATGCATCTTTGTGTTTATGAAACTTGTTGAAATGTAAAATTTAATGTCCAAACACTTGTTTAGATGAATTTTTAAGCGGACTGCAAATAAAAAAGAGTAAATTGTGCTGACTCTCGTTCACGAATTTTAACGTTTTAGATAAGCATAGGTAGGTTTTGTTAAAGTCAAAACACGGGATGGGTAGAATAAATGAACTTCTCAGTTGGATGGCTCGACTAAATTCGACGAATCCAAATTTGAAAAAAAAAAAAGAAAGAAAAATATCTTCTTGAATCTCGACACTTAGTATCGAAAAGAAAAGAGAAACTCACAATCTTTCTGGTAGAGGATGTCCAAAGTAATCCAAGAATCACTGTCACAAGGCAATTTAAGGTTAGAGATAACTTTGAAATAGTCGTATTTCCGAAAGTATCAAATTTCTTTGTGTCTTGGCAAAGAATCCGTATTAAGAGGTGAATGAACTCTCCGACAGTGATGAAATGACGTCGAATTATTACTCTTAATTCATAGCTTCAGATCATTAAAAATAGTCCATGAAAACGATTACTTTCTTGTCAATTCGAACCCACAAAATGGATACAGATGTCTAATAAAATGTGATATTTTTTAAAACTTTAGGATGGAATTTCGTTTCTTTCTAACATCAAAGGAGGAGAGTTGGCATGTTTGGTGCATTCACATTCATGCAATGGCGATGAGGTATGTAGTCACTGTGACGTCATAGTGATATTATAATAATTCACGATTTTGTTGGGAAAAAACTCCAACAATTTGAGATCAATCAGTAAAAACTGGTGGAGGGTTTCGTGTGCAAAACTTAAAATCAAGCTTATGTCTAGAATCCATGAAAACAACAGGGTGGAGATAATAATAACAATAATAAGAGATGACCAAGTAATGAATAAAAGTTGAGATATGAACAAGTCAGAAATTATCTTGTATTCTATGAATACACACTAGTACAATGCTTGAATGTCAAATATGGTACATACACCAAAGTTGACTTCTTCACAGAGATATCACATTTCACAATACAGAGTTTGAGGTAGAGATATATCATATTGTTATAATACTACCCAAGTCGTCGTCATTGATCGGTTCAGATGTCCAGTTATCGGTGAGTTGGTTTTGTATTAATTAATTTCAAATCCATCACAATGTTATGTTTGAAGGCGTAAGGCAAAAGGCCACCATTTGGATATCGAAGTGAGAGGTAACAGCTTGGGCAATGAGGTCCGTATAGAGCCTGTACAGTGTTATATCTGGTAGGATTAGAAAATAAACAAGAAAATGTGAGTAAAAAGTGTGTGTGTGTGTGTGTGGGGGGGGGGGGGGGTGGAAAAGAGAAAGTAAGAAAGAGATAGATAGATAGATAGATAGAGAGAGAGAGAGAGAGAGAGAGAGAGGAGAGAGAGGAGAGAGAGAGAGAAAGAAAGAGAGAGAGAGAGAGGAGAGAGAGAGAGAGAGGAGAGAGAGAGAGAAAGAAAGAGAGAGAGAGAGAATGAAAGAGAGAGAGGGAGAGAGGAGAGAGAGAGAGAAGAAAGAAAGAAGAGGAGAGAGGAGAGAGGAGAGAGAAGAGAGAGAGAGAGAGAAGAGAGAGAGAGAGAGAGAGAGAGAGAGAGAGAGCAATGCTAAAAGCAATCGGAGACATTCTGATGAATTTATCCAAGTTTATGTGAGGTAGAATTAGGGTGAGGTGATAAATTTGAACAGTGTTTGCTACGTTAGAGAAAACACTGGCATGGAAACGTTACTAATATGATGATGAAGGTAAAAAGTATTAGTAAAAGTAGTAGTAGTAGTATTAGTAATAATAGTAGAAGTAATAGCAGTAGTAGTAGTAGTAGTAGTAGTAGTAGTAGTAGTAGTAGTAGTAGTAGTAGTAGTAGTAGTAGAAGTAGTAGTAATAGTAGTAGTAGTAGTAGTAGTAGTAGTAGTAGTAGTAGTAGTAGTTAGTAGTAGTAGTAGTAGTATTAATAGTAGTAGTAGTAGTAGTAGTAGTAGTAGTAGTAGTAGTAGTAGTAGTAGTAGTAGTAGTAGTAGTAGTAGTAGTAGTAGTAGTAGTAGTAGTACGCGTAGTTGGTAATAATGAAGGGATAAAATATGGTGTTTGTTGCAGCTGTCAATAAGTCATAGGCGTCACAACGCCATGACTTATTTAAAGTATAAACGCAATGAAAAATCACTGAGTTTATAGCT
This sequence comes from Berghia stephanieae, assembly GCF_034508935.2. Taxonomy (NCBI): domain Eukaryota; kingdom Metazoa; phylum Mollusca; class Gastropoda; order Nudibranchia; family Aeolidiidae; genus Berghia; species Berghia stephanieae. The sequence goes on from NC_088362.1 coordinate 33,972,746, forward strand.
GTACTTATGACGCTTGGCTTGGCCAATTTCACACTTAATTCAACATGCAAAATCATTCGTTAATAAATCAAGTTTATGTTGTTGGGTATATATATAATATATATATAATATAATATATATATATATATATATATATATATTATATATATAATATATAATATATATATATATATATGCGTGCGTGTAAACATATATAAACCTACTTGGTATAACATACATTAATTACATGCATGCAATATGTGTATATAATCACAAGACCATTTAATCTCCACCTGTGAGAATTGATGACAATTAGCCGCTAACATCGTCATGATAATACTAAGCTGCTCAAAGCAACAGCTGTGGACTGTTAAAAATAATAAACAAAAATGGATATAACAGCTTCAGAAAAATAACAAAAATACTAAAAACACGGAACGTTTCAGGCTCAAAACCCTTCTTCGGCTAACAACAAATACACTAAAACATTAATACCAGACAGAAGGCAGTCCTCTATCGTCTATATGGTTTTTAAGTTTTTTTTATATTGTAATTTTTGTCAGCTGAAGAAGGATTTTGATCTCAAAACGTCCGTGGTTGGTATTTTCTTCTTTTTTGAAGCTATCATATCCATTTTTCTTTTGTTTATTACTTTTAACATCGTCATTATCTCTTTATTCTGCGTTTATCTTACACTTATAACATTGTTATAACGTTGTTTCTTGAAGCAAGGAGAGGTAGAGCGTATCAATGAAAAAATAGGGAAGTACTAATAGTAGAAGAAGATAGGCTTCAATTTAATTAAAAAATATACATGATTTGAACATCTCGGGTTTCCCCTTTGTCAAGCAAACAGGATAAGGCACTATACACCTTATCAACACAATTCTCTCATCTCACGATTCTGGCTTACTCTGTAAAAAATACGTATTTAATAATTTCGTCAGAAAACTCGTCCTTCATATAAATCGATTAAAATGACTCTCATCTTCGCAAACATTCTCAAACCTGGGAATTCAAGGAAGACTTTGTGAAATATCAAAAATGTAAGCGTTTTTGCGAAGATGAGGGTCATTTTGATCGATCGATATTTTGAAGGACGAATTTTCTGGCAAAATTTTTTAATTCATGACAGAATTATCTTTCATTATGAATTA
>NC_088362.1:33976381-33988881 GCF_034508935.2 Berghia stephanieae
TTTAAATCCCAAAATATCAGCCTGGCTCGACTGGGAATCAAACCTCTGACTTCGACCTGCATAAAATGTTAAATATGGTGCAAGGTCAAAACACGATCGAATCTCAAGTGTAAAAGGATGTACAGTGCTTCAAAAACAGGTGAACGCAAATGTATATGTCATAGATATACATCCTGTAGTTGTATGTATGTGTATAAATATATGCTGTTTATGGACTGCTAAATGGGTCTGGAAGCAAAATATATACAAGGGGCAATAACTCATTGGGGCAAAATTTTTAAAATAGCTAAAGTTTTAGAGGACATAAAAAACACGTATTTTGATTATTTTTCAAAATGTGACGGGTAGCCTATGGAATTTATAAGTGGTTTTGGGGAATCGCCTCACTCATCCCATTGATTCAAATTTAGCATTTGATGAACTTTCAAGGGACCGTAACTCAAAATGCTCAAATGTTTCAAAGTATCATCTGGCTATTTTTTTTAAAAAGGTGCTTTATTGGGAACAAACCATTGCAGGAATCACTATTGATTTTAGACCCATGCGTACTCATTTAAAGGTCTGATAACCCAACTTATGGGCTTATTGTTGTGAAGCACCATCATATGATACCAACGCAAAATAGCGACCATTACAACAACGGAATAGGATTCAATAGTCTGATCTCACGTCCGCCCAGCAACCTTTTTATTCTTCATGCTGGCTAGAACTTTTTCATATGTCATGTGATCAGAATGTATAAAAGTCAAAACATGATCATATTTATAATGTTTTCCCTTCTTGATACTCTCTTATGCTCGTCGGAGAATTATTTCATAAGGGCGTCCGCCATTGTTCCGATAGTTTAGAACCAGTTACTATGCGTCATTACGAGGGAAGCCACATCACGACTGTTGAAGCGTATTGCATTCGGGTATCAGGGATGTCGAACAATTGACTCTGAAATGGGCGAGCGATGAGTGTGCAGATCATTGAGCAAGGGGAACTTCCTACACAACACTCACTCCCTCTAATTCCCAATCCTTCAAGAGAGAGAGAGAGAGAGAGACAGAGAGAGAGAGAGAGAGAGAGATAGAGAGAGAGAGAGAGGGAGAGAGAGAGAGAGAGAGAGAGAGAGAGAGAGAGAGAGAGAGAGAGAGAGAGAGAGAGAAAGATGGAAATAAAGGTTTTTTGTTTTTTTTTTAATATATATTTTCAGGCCACCTCGTGTTCAATTAGATCTCTCAGTCAGTCATTAACGTTCATCGCTCTTCTTCCACTCACTGCCAGAGGCAATCCAGGGAATCGTCCATCCGTCTCCTTGAATGTATTAAACATTATATATATATATATATATATATATATATATATATATATATATATATAATATATACAGAGAGTGAGAGAGAGAGAGCGAGAGAGAGAAAGAGAGAGAGAGAGAGAGAGAGAGAGAGAGAGAGAGAGAGAAAGACACACACACAGGGACAAAGAAAGAGAGAGAGAGAGACAGACAGAGACAGGAAGAGAGACATAGAGAGACAGATGGAGACAGACACAGAGAAGGACACACACACACACACAGAGAGAGAGAGAGAGAGAGAGAGAGAGAGAGAGAGAGAGAGAGAGAGAGAGAGAGACCCACACACACACACAGAAAGAGAGAGAGAGAGAGACAGAGAGAGAGATAGAGAGATAGATAGATAGATAGATAGATAGAGAGAGAGAGAGAGAGAGAGAGAGAGAGAGAGAGAGAGAGAGAGAGGGAGAGGGAGAGAATTATCCAGTTAACTATCGTGCTCAAGAAAAACACGGATTTAAAATTTTGCCCAGAAAACTCTCAAACCTGAGACCTCAGTGGAGATCCCGCGACGTCCCGAGTTTGAGAGGGTTTTTTTAATCGATCGATATTTGAAGGACGAGTTTTCTGGCCATACTTGTAAATATGTCTTTACAGTTAACTGGTTAAACGATAAAGCAGTAGGGCTGGATACTAAAAGGTAACAACTTAACATAGAGGGCGAGACATGACATCTGCTAGGCGATATATATTTTTCTCCCCGACATAGACAACGCTGTTAACGGCCAGGTACTAATTTTACACCTGAGTACGGTGACAGAACGTGAGTAAAGGGCGTTTTCCAAGGACTCAGCTATGCACCGCTCAGAGCGTGACTCGAACCCAGGACCTTCGAATCATACCACTAGACCGCGTAGCCGCACATGATGATGTCTTGAATAGCTCTAGTGGTCATTGTCGTGTTAATAAACAAAGAGGCACCCCGGATAGGCCTTGTTTACTTCTGCGATAATGCCGGCCAAAGAATGACCAGCGGGAACGGTGGAAATTGCGGGTTTCACTTCCGTACTCTGAAAAAACACGTTTATAAAAATTAAAGCCAGAAAACTCGACCTTCAAATTAAAGTAGATCGATTAAAATGACCATCATCTTGTCACAAACTCTCAAACCTGCGATTTCTTTATAGACTTCCTCAAAGCGCCAGGTTTGACATTTTTCGGCAAGATGAACTTCATTTCAATCGATCGATATTTGAAGGACGAATTTTCTGCTCAAAATTTTATAAACGTATTTTATATTGTTCAGAGTACGACAGTAGAATATTGGAGTGGTTAACAAGATGAGACGCTTCTCATATTCAATAATAAACGAGAAAAAAAAAGAATAATTAAAAAAGAAAAGAAACAAACAAAGGCAAAGCACAGAAATGTGTTTAAGAGGCATACAGTCGAGTACGGTTTTCTCGAATACACGGTTTCTTTGAACACATCGTCTCCTCGAACACAAGAATTTTCCCCTTATTATCCTTTGTAAACGGTTTCCTCGAACTTTTTGTTGTTGTTGTTGTTGTTCTTGTGGTGGTGGTAGTAATGGTAATTGTTGTGTTGGTGGTAGTGGTAGTGGTCTCGTAGTGTTAGTTGTTGTTGTGGTGGTAGTAATAGTAGTGGTAGATGTTGTGGTGGTGGTGGTAGTTGTAGTGATTGTTGTTGTGGTTGTGGTGGTAGTAGTAGTGATTATAGGTGGTGATGGTGGTGGTCGCTTTGGTGGTGGTAGTGATGGTGGTGGTAGAGTAGATGTAGTGGTGGTGGTGGTGGTAGTGGTATTAGTTGTGGTGGTGGTAGTAGCAGTGATAGTTGTTGTTGTGGTGGTGATGGTGGTGGTAGTGGTAGTTGTTGTGGTGGTGGTGATAGTAATATTGTTGCTGTTGTTGTTGCTGTCGTAGTGGCGGTGGTGGTAGTAATAATACGCGAGCATATGAGCAACATCTGCACAGAGAGAAGCGGCACCGTCGGTAGTAGCTGCTAAAACAAGGTCCATTGTCACGACCTCTGTGTCCTTATCTGTGATATAACATGTATGTATATTATTATAATATGTGTGCATAGATGAGGGATGTGATAAGGCATGGATGCAAATTGTCCACCAGAGACTTGGAAATAGGGGGGGGGGGGGGGGGGAATATGCTGGTGGTAGGTCGGAGATTGGAAATCCATTGAGAAAAAAATATATTAAAAAAACAACAACAAAATAAATAATTTTTTTTTAAACACCCCCCCCCCCCAAAAAAAAAAAAACCCAACAAAAAACAAACAACATTATACTATGTGATAAACGCATTCACCTAAAAATGACAAATTTGTGTTATTGACTACCATCAAAGGCCGTTTTATGTTGATACGACTGTAGTTCATGATTTATGTGGCAATTCCATCATCACGACCAACTTGCTTTTATTTGCAACCCAAATTGTGTTAAGGAGGTCATTTGCTGTAACAGAAATACTCTCAAACCAACGCAAAATATTGTCCGCAACACAACAATGTTAAATCAAGCCCATAATTGAGTTCGGCTATTGAGTTGGGTTGTGCGGCTAAGTGGATTTGTGGTATGACGCCGGCCTTCAGATCGGAAGGTCTTAAGTTTGAGTCCCGCTCCAGTAGTGCATAGTTGAGTCCTCGGAAAAGGCTATTTACTCACATTCTCTAATCGTATTCGGGTGTAAAATGAGTATCAATGTTGTACCTGTCGGAATTTTTTTTTTTTTAATATCGTTTGTCTGGCGTCATGTCTCGTCCTACATGGTGTAACGCGCTTGGAGCACTATAAAAGTGCTCAAGTTTTTGGGTTCCTTTTTTTTCATTTCCTTTTTTTTTTTTTTTTTTTTTTTTTTGTTCTCATTTTTTGTTTTTGCTTTTTGTTTTTCAAAATCTGGTTGTAATTATCATGTGTGTGTTAGACGACGCCCAAAAGTCATGTGTTAATTGTCTGCACGCGAACAGATTGCACTGGAAGCCAGCAAATGAATCAATACCCAGAGCTAATCGGTGTGATTATGCGTGAATAATTAGTGCCATACACGTCAATGTGTAAACTAATCACTCTGTGTTTTGATTGCATGACGAGAGAGGGAGCCCCTCCACAATTATTCGGGTCAATGGTTAAACCGTAGATTTGCACAACAATGGGATGTTCAACGAGCGTCTTTTTGCGTGCAAAACTGAAGATCGTAAATTCCTCAAAGAAGGAACAAAATTGACGTCACTCAGTTTTTTGTTATTGTTTATAGACAGTTATTGTTTCTAGACAGCCATTTTAATGGTTTAAAAATAATTACGCCCTTTCGAAACGGCACCATTAGATCCCGTCACCTAGGTATTCCATGAAGGAATATAGATACTCCATCAAACAAGATATCTGATGTTAACAGGAATCACCCATGTTGTCCAAAGTGAGCCAATTGGGGGGGGGGGGGGGTTAATAATCTTGCCCAAGGAAAAAATAATGTTTTTGATGATTAGTTCTCATTATATAAAATCAATCAGCAGACTCTGAACGTTTAAGGTTACACAAAGTTTTGTTATATCCGGATGACGGATGTCGGATGTTGTGAGTATAAGTTAAAACAGTACGTCAAAAAGCAGTGTTTAAAAGACTTACTTAACATATAGATATGTTCAACGAGCTTCTTTTGCTTGCAAATCTGAATGCATTATTCTTGTCTACTTTTATTATGAAATCATTTAACTCCTATCAGTTTATAAACTATTTTCATACTCATTTGATTATTTATTTATATTGAAAACATCCGAATGCAATAATTGTTAGCATAAAAACTTATCGATACTTTTAAAGACTTTTAATATTCTTTGCTAATTTTTACTTAATTTCTTTCATAGATGACCGATTGTGTTGTGATACAGAATTATAATTTCCATACAAAATTGTAATAAAGAATATCCTATCATAATTTATCATAAATTCCTCTACAAGTCAAGATAATTGTGGTGCCAAAGTTTTGTCAAACTACAAACTGATTTTACTTCTTCTTCTCTTTGTTATTGTTAACAAATTATTGATTAATCAAGCGTTGATCAAAATACAGTGGCATCCTGAAAAGGCCAACACCGGAAAGATTGGTTGTATTTAAATAAGGTTGACTGTATCCATTATCAATGGATCACACTTATACAAAGAACAGAAAATTTGGGACTGACAAGAAGTGTTGACTTTAAGTAGTAGTTGGCTTTAAGAATGTTGATTTTATGTGGATTCCACTGTATCACCGTTAAACCGGAAAAAAAAAATTGCATTCCGTTAACCCGTTACACGGGCAATTTAAAACGATTCATAAGTCTTTGACGTCATAATACAACACAATGAAACCCTACCACCATTGAATTCCTGTAATTAGTGTATATTCCCTGTTGTTATACCAGCAGGAGGGTGTAACCTTTCTATTCTATGACATAACGGAGGCAAATCAATACTAAAACACACACACATACACACACACACACACACACACAACACACACACACTACTGGCTAAACTTAAATATTGAGGACTTGACTTGTTGTTTACTCAATCTTTTTTTTGGGAGGGGGCGGGGGGGGGGGGGGGGGGAGGGATACACGAACATTCATATCGATCATTTCCAGAGATTTACCATGCTCACTGCGCTTCACAATGTTTAATTTGTGCTTCCAGCAGGTCACGTGGGACTATATTTCCATTTAATAGAATACCAATCGCCCATTTTGGCGTCCTTATTGTACTAAAACTCTTACACTATTATTTGCCACTACCTGTAGTCGGGTACATATTCAAACCCGAGCCGAGCGGGGTAATAATAATGTGTGTAACGGACCTTACCCAAGGACACAACGTCGGGACTAGAATTTTCCAGCGAATTCTTTCCTCCACCCGGCCACTGACCACCCTTAACATTGCTTGACTTTTATGAAAAGACGAGCCATCGTACAGCAGAGCTGTATGACACGCTTGGAGAAAATTAACAACCATAAAGCTCACAATCACCAACGACTTGGAATGGTTACAAACTAGGTCACAAGATCGCCTACGCCTAAGAGGAAAAGGGTTTTATAGCAAAATTTGTGAAAGCGCGAGGGCCCCCTAAAAGGAATAACATTCTATGATTCTTACACTCGTGCTTTTTGGAATTCCGGATATGTTCACAAATCGCCGCACGAGCTTGCGAGTGCACGTTGGCAACAAAGTTCGAATTCCAAAACGTAAGAGTGTATAAAAATCTTTTATTCTACCCCTCAATCGATTCTGATTTCGTTACCTCTCAGAATAAAAGACATTTTCAACAATACTTCAATGATACTTTAAAAAAAATATCTAATTATAACGAAATTTAACGCTCTACAATCTGACGTTACAAATGATAACTGTAAACTTGATATCAATACGCATTACTAATAGGCAGAATAAACATCTTTCTTAATAAATGGTTTCACTGCGTTCAAACGGCTTCACATCATGCCATGGAAAATTAAATTTTCATTTCATAGAATCTTGGGTAACCGTTGACCTTTTTAGTACTAACCATATTAAAATGTTCGTTGAGGTACATAGTCGAGTACTCACTCACACCTGAGTCCAGGGGAAGGAAAAATGTCCATTTCATAGAGAACAACTCGGCTGCTGGGTGACCTTTTTTGGACTAACTCTACCAAAATGTCCATTGCAGTACATATTCCAGTACCCATACCTGAGTCGAATGGAAGGAATGTTTGGAAAAAAAAACATTCCAAAAAGACGCAATAAACGGACTGGAGTTGTGCGATCATTGTCATCCATTCAATTCCTGACCATATTCAATACCGCTTGACTTTATTACAAACCAGACATCGTACCGCCCAACCAAAGACACAACAAATAGGGGCTACCAATAACAACATTTTAAAAAGAAATTTAAAAAAAACAACGTTAATGCGTACCTTAAAACTGCTCGTTGCTCATCAATCTAGGACAACTTCAACATAAATACATAAATAAATAGAGCATTTACCATGCTCACACGATTCACAATGTTTCATTTCATAGAGTACCAGTCACTCTTACACGTATACGTCACTGCAGTCAGGTACTCATTCACACCTGAGTCAAGTGGGGTAATTTGTGTTCAGTGCCTTAATCGAGGACATTTCGTCGGGACCAAAATTTTCCACGATCATTGACACCTATTCGGCACTTGACCACGCTTAACATCGCTTGACTTTGTGACAAGATGAGAAACCGTACCGCTGAGCCACGGTATAAAAATTAAAAAATAATAATCAATATTGGGGGCGGGGGCGTTCGCACCACTGATCATGCACGAAACATCCGCCGAATCATCAAGCAGGTAGGTAGCCTACTAACCTAATAAATAAAATTCACAACAGGATATAATATGAAAATGACGTCTTTCTATCGTTGCTACAGAAATCATAATATCTGAAAAGGCATGTATCAATGAAACAGTGTCAGACCGTAGCCATCGTTAACTTATAGATAGTATGCACTTGGCTAAGAATCTCACAACATTGCCATCCGGAAGTATAACGTACCAACACACAAAATTATGTGTGACACTAAACATTCATAATCTGGTTAATACAGTTTAGTGAGAATTACTCAAAAACGCGGATGGCGAAAAACAATAACAAAGACCAGAGTGACGTCAACTTCGTTCTATCTATAGCGAGACACTGACCCCAAAAAAATGACGTCAAAAGACAAGTCTTTGGCCGCAAATCGTGAGTTGTATTCAATAGTTCAACCAATGGAATCACCTGATTCCTCGAGCACCGCTAACGACAACTCACTCTACGCTGTACAAACCTAAAAAATGACGTCAAACTATAAGTCCTAAAGCATTCTAGTGTCAGGCGAAATGTTAACGATGGCTGCGGTCAGACAAGGTAGACAGAAAATTACAATAGGGAGAGAAGTCGTGACGTAACAGCTTCTACTTTTCTGGTTCCTAAATACTTGGAAGTGTGTATGTAACCAAAATACACATAGGTTACATATTGAATCACAAGGATGTATAGGCAAATTCTAAGAATTACGGGACATAAAAGAGCGAGGATGGATGGTCTTTATTGACAACCAGCAAATAATACTTAGACAAGAAAATAAAATGCCATCACTCTGAAACCAACCAGAAGATCATTTACACAATGTATGTATTCGGTCCTACGGTGAAGTAATTTTACACTTTCAATGAGATGGGAAGCAGTTTTATGACATCTCGCTATTATAAGAAGATAAACCATCCAAAAAAAACAAAAAACAAAAAAAACAAAAAAATACGAATGCCTGGACCGGAGATCAAAGTCAAAAAATCAAAACACTGCCGTACTCTGATACCCCCCCCCCCCCACAAAAAAAAAAAAAAACAACAATAAAACAAACAAACAAAAAAAAAAAAAACGAAAAAAAAACAAACAAAAAACAAAACAAAACAAAAACAAACAAAACACATATTTAAGATTTTGGCCAGAAAACTCTTCATTCAAATATCGATCGACGGAAATGGCCCTCATATTAGCAAAAAAAAACAAAGCAAAAAAAAACAAAACAATATATATATATATATATATATATATATATATATATATATATATATATATATATATATATTATATATATAAAATAAAAAAATAAAAAACTCTCGAACCTGGAACTTGCAAGTATTCCCTGAATTCCGAAGGTTTGAGAATTTTCGCCAAGATGATGGGACATTTTAATTGATTTTTAAAAGAGGAGTTTGTGACGAGCGATTTTCTTTCACTGCGTGATTTCTTTATCATTCGTCATCGTCTCGTTCAAATCCACTTCAAACCTAGTGGACGAGACATATATATTTGCCAAGGCAGATAAACACCTCAAGTAAGATAATCAAAACATGGACAGCCTTTCTCCAATAAAGCTCCAAATCTTTCTAACGGAAATTCTGGTCGTTAGGTGGGAAACATTTCCATTGTATAACGGAACACTCACTTTCAGCTTAAGGCTTATTTACCTGTTCAAATTGTCTGCCCATTGTATTCATGCCACCTGCTAATTACCTTTTCCAAACAAGTCGCCATCGTGCGTATGCCCTGAGGTCTTGTCTCGTTCAAGAGTAGCTCAAATTACAATTAAGGTCTAGCTCTCCGGTAATTCTCCGTTATTCTTTCTTACCAAAGCATCTGGATATCATTGGCTATCTAAAACAGGAAGATTCTACTGATTGGCTATTTTCGTTTCACAAAACCAAATTCATATCTGAATCTAATCACACACACGCTAAGAAGCCCAAGAAAGAAGAGCTATCCCTCCAATTTCAAACTTTAAAAAAGTTTTGTCATCCCTCGGCTGGAGGTAAAATGAATTATTGGTTAACATTCAAAGTGGAACGAGATATTACTGTGAATTCAATTTAATCTATCTATTATTAATATTATAGTTCGTGTATATATTTTAATTGTGCTATTCCATGGATGTTCGTAAGTTGGAATACCTGTACAAAACCATATCTATATGTATCTTATTTTATAGTTAACAGTTGTTTATGATCTATGTTATTATTTCATTTATATTCAATATGTATATTGCTTGAATGTCTTTACCCTACCGCCAATCGCCGGCCACACATCATAACCTCAATTATAATTAATAAAAATAAATAAAGAAATACCAGGGACACAACCCTGTTAAATTCTCATCATGTAAGATAGCTCGACTGTCAGTTGATGTTTAAACCATATACTAACTACCATTATCATGGAGTTACTGCATCTCCTTGCCTTTGTCGGCAAATAAAGGCTATTATGATGTGTCGCTCAAGGACGATTCGGTGGCGAAAGACAAACTCGATTGGCTCTAAGACCTTGTTGTTTTAACTCTTAAATGAAGGTCCTGATCCTGGAGGTCCTGGCCATTGTCCTGATCCTGGTCCTTTTCCGTGTCGTTGGAGCATCCAGTTGTGCCGAATCCCTGCATCCCAGTCCTTGAACAGCGGTAAACCCCTGATGTCAGCCTAACTACAACACACTGTTGTGATGTCCAGAAAACTCTGCACAGCAGGCGCCAACCCTGGAACTAGCTGATACATTTGCCTCAGTCAAGCAAGCCGACGGGATAAAGATAAGCCAAACGGGCTTATACCATTTTCAAATGTATTTTCCACGGACACAAGTGATTAAAAACTACTAACTTAATCAATCAATCATAAATGAATCGATTAATAAAACAATAGATAAATAAATAATAAATTAGATCCACTCAATTAGAGCTATTCTTCCTGATATTAAATAAATACTTATTCTTTTTATCTTTTCCTGTAACAATCTAATTAAACTTTATGTATAGAATTGTTATTATTGCATTGGGCGTTACTATTGTCTTGACTCACTTGTTATTAATACAATTAAGTTATAAGGGACCCTAAGGCAATTCTTAATCACCCCTAGATTAAACCTGAGCCGTTTGTGATATAGGTTGAGTGGCGCAGCTGGTAACGAGAGCCATAACGCGCATACTAGTTCGAATCCAGACCATTGAGCTATCGGTTGGATTCGATCCCACAAAATTAACACCAACTAGTGCCGCGCTGAAGACCGGTCTGGACCGCGGTCCGACGGTCTTTTAGCTGTGAACCGAAGACCGGTCCCAGAGGGGAAGACCGGCGGCGGTCCTCACTTCTTATCACCTTTCAACTAGTGCGGGGCGGTCCTTGCAAGGACCACGGTCCTACGGTCTCGCGCCATAGCCTACTACTTCCCCAGCGATTCGTTGCTTCGGTTGCCTATCTTCCACCAATCACCACCCATCCCACTTAATTAATCGCACCCACCCCCCTTTGCCATACACTAAACGACACAGACGACCATACAGGCAGACGACCACCAACCTCCACTCCGCAAACCGCCCTTTCGTGTGTGAGATGGGGGGAACAGGAGGCGCACGCCTTGGACGATTCCATTATACGGGGTAAATTTCAAAATTTACTACACCATAATGATCGCAATGACAATGGTCTATGGTGAAGGCATGACCCCTCTTCTCTAATGGGTTATTGTTTGAAATGTATGTGACTACAAAAGATGTGTGTGTTGTGTGTGTGTGTGTGTGTGTGTGTGTGTGTGTGTCGAACCTAGCAAGTAGCAAATCCGATTTTTTGTTTTCTTTTGTCCATCTCTTGTCACCACTCCTTTCTATCGCAGTGTTGTCATTTAAAATAAGACAATAATATTAAAATTTCGTTTGGTGTTTTTACTAATCAAATAATATGAGTTTCATTAGTTTCTTCCTTCCAAAAAACCCAGTTATAACGTCTGAATTTTAAAAAGTCCAATAGAATATTTGGGGACCCCGATAGCTCAGTTGATAGAGCACTCTCTTTATACGCAAAGGGCCAGAGATCGATCCCGGGTGCAGTCGATTTTTTTTCTGAATCCCTGTCTACTCAGCAATGAATGGGTAGCTGAGTTTGTTAGATCTGGCGAAAAGTCACCATCGACCCCTCTTATCACCTCATCCACCCCCTCTTATTATAACTTCACGTCTCTCTCTTACTCTTCAATGCTCGCTGCCCTCTAATGTGTGTGTGTGTGTGGGGGGGGTAGGAGTTGCGTGTGTGTATCAACGCCACGAACAACTCGATCAACGCCTTGGGCGATGCCATTATCTCCGTTAATGGGGATAAATTTCAAATTTTATTAAATTATCGAAGTAACAATGAAGTACGGTGAGCAAATAAAGAAGGCATCACCCCTCTTCTCTAATTAGGTTACAATTTGAAATGAGTGTGACTACTCCGTGTGTTTTACTCCTGTAGACCACGGTTTTCATCGTGTAGCGGTCTTTAACGGTTCAAGAATGAACGATCCCACGGTCTCAAAGGTCAAACCGGTTCGAATTTCCAACAGTCTCTCAGGAATGTTCAATGTCGAAAAGGACCGGTCCTAGGACCGGTCCTTGCGGTCTTCATTTCCCAAGGACCGTAGGACCGTGGTCCTTAAGCTTGCCAAGGACCGCCCCGCACTAACACCAACCCGTCACAGAGTTTTCTGGCCAAAATTATAAATTGCGTGTTTTTCCAGAGTAAGGAAGAACAGACCTCGTCTCTTTTGATTCGTTAATTTTTCGTGACTTCATATCCTTTTTTCTTTAAAAAAAATCTTACTCACTGGTAATCACATCCTTTGATGGGTCGTGCGCACA